>NC_090330.1:8256232-8596681 GCF_035084215.1 Heptranchias perlo
ATCGTGCTTAATGCAGAAGAAAAATCTCCAGATCAATGCTGACGGTTGCAAGATAGTCTTTAACATTCTGTCGAGTCACTTTTCATTTTACTTAAGGCTAACTGCTATCTTATCTCATTGCTGTTCCCTGCGGCTGCCAAAGAATATGTGACCTTCAACTCTGAAAATCAAGGGCTTAAACGACTTGCGAGCACTTTCTTAGGTGGAATCTTAGCATTGTGAAAGTTGAAAAGAAAATCAATTGGCCAGGCAATGGAGCAAGTTATCACTGCAGAATCAGCACTCTTAACTGGAAACCCAAAAGGCATCCATAAATACTGCTTGAAGGTCTTACAATATGAGCTATCTACAGAAGTGTCTGCTCTACAATCTGACAGATCAGTATAGCAGGGTCTCTATTATGGTTTAGCAGATAACTAGCTCTTTGTCTGACATTTGTTCTTTTCAGCAGTGTTATCAGTGAGCCTCTTTATCTCATTGGTACCAATACAGTATAGAAAAAATACACTTAAGCTAAAACACTTTAATGTCGTGCCAATACATTTTCTATGCCAATACTCTTAATTCATCAGCTCAATTTGCTTCTACCTTCCTGGCCACCAGTCGCAGATCAGTCCTTCACCCTAGTGTTATATGGCCCATATAGTACTTTCTTCCAAATGCATTACAAATAAACTAAATGGTACAATTTTAAAGGGGGTGCAGGAACAGAGAAATCTGGGGGTTCACATACACAAATCTTTGAAAGTGGCAGGACAAGTTGATAAAACTGTTAAGAAACACATTTGGGATCCTTGGGTTTATAAATAGAGGAATAGAGTACTAAAGCAAGGAAGTTATGCTAAACCTTTATAAATTACTGCTTAGGCCTCAGCTGGAGTATTGTGTCCAATTCTGGGCACCACATTTTAGGAAGGATGTCAAGGCCTTGGAGAGGGTGCAGAGGAGATATTACTAGAATGATACCAGGGATGAGGGACTTCAGTTATGTGGAGTGACTGGAGAAGTTGGGATTGTTCTCCTTAGAGCAGAGAAGGTTAAGGGGAGATTTAATAGAGGTGTTCAAAATTATGAGGGGTTTTGATAGAGTAAATAAGGAGAAACTGTTTCCATTGGTGGGTGGGACGGTATCCAGAGGACACAGATTTAAGTTAATTGTCAAAAGAACCAGAGAGGAGATGAGGGGATTTTTTTAATGCAGCAAGTTATTATGATCTGGAATGCACTGCCTGAAAGGGCGGTGGAAGCAGATTCAATAGTAACTTTCAAAAGGGAATTAGATATATATTTGAAAAGGAAAAAATTGCAGGGCGATGGAGAAAGAGCGAGGGAGTGGGGCAAATTGGATAGCTCTTTCAAAGAGCCGGAACAGGAACAATGGGCCGAATGGCCTCCTTCTGTGTTGTAACATTCTATGATTCTAGGAAATTTAGAAGAAAATCTGCAATTGTACTGCTGGGTGTTTTTCACAATAAACGTGGACGCAGTTTGAAAAATGTCACGTGCTCACTGATTTAAATTAGCATGATATCCTGCAGTATTAGTGCTGGCCCTTTCATCTCAATCATTTCCAAAGCCTCATTCATTGGCTTCTCTTTCTCAAGTTATTACAACTTAGCTAGATTGTGTGGCATTCTCATTTCACCTAATTAATTTACTTGCAAAACCAGGGTCACTGCTACCGCGTTTCAGGAAATAAACAAATTTCCTTCATCTGAGCCTGCCTCTTCATTGCGTTGTGCTAAGTTTGCTACTCTTTTGCATTGTAATTAGACAGGAATCAACTGCCTTAAAATAGGTGGCTCATTACAGTTAAAAGTGAAGAAGCATTTAATCAATTAAACTCAGAGCCAGAACTAGGCCAGAAACCCACTCCTCCATTGTTAAGCTCTCTTAAAAACTATCTCGGAAAAGTGAATCATAGAATCATAGAAATTTACGACGCAGAAGGAGGCCATTCGGCCCATCGTGTCTGTGCCAGCCAAGAAAGAGCTATCCAGCATAATCCCACTTTCCAGCTCTCGGTCCATAGCCTTGTTGGTTACAGCACTTCAAGTACAAAACCAAGTACTTTTTAAATGAGTTGAGGGTTTCTGCCTCGACCACCCTTTCAGGCAGTGAGTTCCAGCCCCCACCACCCTCTAGATGAATAAATTTCTCCTTTAATCCTTCTACCAATTACTTTAAATCTATGCCCCCCTGGTTATTGACCTCTCTGCTAAGGGAAACAGGTCCTTTCTATCCACTCTATCTAGGCCCCCTCATAATTTTATACACCTCAATTAAATCTCCCCGCAGCCTCCTCTGTTCCAAAGAAAATAACTCCATCCTATCCAATCTTTCCTCATAGCTAAAATTCTCCAGTCCTGGAAACATCCTCGTAAATCTGAATGAATAAAAAAATAGTTCCATATTTCTGATGCAGTCCTGTCTCATGACTGTCTGTGTTGGGAGTGCAACCTTACTGAATTTACCCTATAAGCATGGCTGAAATACAGCAAAGTGTACAAATCTATCCTTTTTATATCATTTCCAACAACAACAGCAACTTGCATTTATATAGCGCCTTTAACGCAATAAAATGTCCCAAGGCACTTCACAGGAGCATTATCAAACAGAATTTGACTCCGAGACAAATAAGGAGATATTAGGTGATATTGGTGACCAAAAGCTTGGTCAAAAAGGAAGGTTTTAAGGAGCGTCTTAAAGGAGGAGAGAGAGGTAGAGAGGCGGAGAGGTTTAAGGATGGAATTCCAGAGCTTAGGGAGTAGGCAGCTGAAGGTAGGGCCTCCAATGGTTGAGTGGTGAAAATCGGGGATTCGCAAGAGGCTAGAAATGGAGGAACGCAGAGATCTCGGAGGGCTGTAGGGCTGGAGGAGGTTACAGAGATAGGGAGGGGCGAGGCCATGGAGGGATTTGATTTCGAGGATGAAACTTTTAAAATCGAGGCATTGCTGGACCTGGGTCCAATATAGGCCAGTGAGCACAGGGTGATGGGTGAACGAGACTTGGTGCGAGTTAGGATACGGGCAGCATAGTGTTTTGGATGAGCTCAAGTTTACAGAGGATGGAAGATGACAGGCCGGCCAGGACAGCATTGGAATAGTCGAGTCTGGAGGTAACATTTAGGAATGATATGGCAACTCATCCAGATATACCTCCTCTTTAAAGCCTCTTTTTAGAGCAATACTAAAACAGTAGTTTGACTTTCTTCGCAGAAAATCAACCTCAGATAATTGCTTCTGTAGAAATGCTAAATACCAAACCGGTTTGTACTACATTACTGAGTGCTCTACTTCTACACCTGTTTATTTTAAAATACATTTTTTACCGACTGCATAAAACTAGTGCCCACGGGAATGTAGAACAAGCATATCAGGCATTCATACATAAAGTTTGAGAAAGGGAATCTCTGCCCTTTTCTGATGGGGATATTAACCCTTTTATTGTCAGCAGGTTAATGCAACCAGTAGAATCACAGGGAGAGGTATTTCAGCCTAATTCATTATGCATTGGAATAAAAACAGAGAATGCTGGAAATACTCAGCAAGTCAGGCAGCATCTGTGGAGAAAGAAACAGAGTTAGTGTTTCAGGTCGATGACCCTTCGTCAGAACTGGGAATTCTTCCTCAGGCAGGTGCTTATCTTCAAGGCTTCTCGACCTTCTAATGAATAAACAAAGACATTTTCTCTGCCTGTATGTAGTCCTTCTGCAGAATTAATTAAAGCTCTCTGAGTGGAATGTCTTTTAATTAGGTTTATTGTCTAAACTGACCATTGGTTTAAGGTCAGACTTAATTCAACAGTTCAGTGGTCATTGCATCTAAATTGTCTTGTACTTCCTCACTTAACAGGCAAAAGCTAAAGGTTAATATTGCTACAATATAAAGCTTAACCATTTCCTTATAACAGAGCTGTCCTGATCTCCCATGTGCAGTGGAAGGACATGAGCATAAACCTATCTTTAGAGCAGAGCTAAACACTTCAAATTCCAGTCTCACCCATTTAAACAAAGTTACTAACACATTCATATTAAACCAGTTAATCACTTCATTCAATTACATAGAATTACATAGAATTTACAACATAGAAACAGGCCATTTGGCCTAACTGGTCCATGCCAGTGTTTATGCTTCACAGGCACCTCCTCCGCCATACTTAATCTAACCCTATCACCATAACCTTCTATTCCTTTCCCCCTCATGTTCTTATCGAGCTTCCCCTTAAGTGCATCGATGCTATTCGCCTCAACTACTTCATGTGGTAGCAAGTTCCACAATCTCACCACTCTCTGGGTAAAGAAGTTTCTCCTGAATTCCAATTAGAGCACATGGGAATTTGACATAATAATCTAATGGGGCGTGCGATCCTGGTCATGCAGGGATCGTGCCCATCGCTAAACTCTGTCGCTAACCCCGCTGAGGTTCACAGATTTGAGGGAGAGGCCTACACAAGTGGGCCTTTGGCGGTTTGGGGATGCATCTGCCTTGCCCGCTCCCTCCGACCCCTAGAAATGCTGCCCAACAGTCTGGTCTGTGGGGGGCAGGGGGTGGGTGAGGGGAGGGATGGTGCCAGGTATCCCCTAAAAGAAGAATCTGGCTGCCCCACCCACCCCCTATCGTTGGGAATCTGATGGGCCCCACTTTCCACCGCTATTGGCCAAGTAGGCCTGGTGACGACCGAAGGCCGAGGAGTGGGATCTCCCAGCTTAAGGAATCTCCAACACTTGCCCTACCCCTTCTTATATCAAAGGCCCGCTAGGCAAGCAGAGGGTCCCTCCCCGCAGGGCCATGCAGAAAATGTGCACTCTTGGCCACAACATAGCATATCCAGATGTTCCAATGGTTTCCTCCTGGACTTGAAAGAAGAGTCCGTTGGAACAGCTGCAGTTTAGGAGTCCTTATGTTAATTGATCTGCTAAATCCTCCAACAGTGTGGCAATCCCTCAGTACAGCACTAGTGTGTCAGCCATGGCTCAGTGGTAGCACCTTTGCCTCTGAGATCAGTTTAGGTTTGTTGGTTCAAATCCCACTCCAGAGACTTGAGCTCGTAATATGGTGTTGAGATCGAGGATCAGCCATGATCATATTGAATGGCGAAGCAGGCTTGAATGTCCTACTCCTAGTTTCTATGTTTCTAATCCAGGCTGCCACTCCCAGAGGTGCTGTCTTTCAGATGAGACATTAAACCGAGGCCCTGTCTGCCCCTCAGGTGAATGTAAAAGATCCAATGGCACTATTTTGAAGAAATGTAAGGAATCTTACAACACCAGGTTATAGTCCAACAGTCCAACAAAAACTGTTGGACTATAACCTGGTGTTGTAAGATTCCTTACATTTGTCCACCCCAGTCCATCACCGGCATCTCCACATCATATTTTGAAGAAAAGCAGGGAAGTTCTTCCTGGTGTCCTGGCCAATATTTATCCCTCAATAAACATTGCAAAAACAGATTATATGGTCATTATTTCATTGCCTCCCGACATGCCCATTTGATGTGGGGTGGAAGGGGAAGGGGGTTGTGAGTGGAAGACCCACACCTGTGGCTAACCCACTGGGAAATGGCAGAATGAAAAACAGAGGAATCCTGGCAGAACCTGGTCCGTCCCAGTTTCCAATCCCCCGGAAGGGACGGAGACTTCACCCAGTTTCCACCCAGACATCGATTGGAATTTCTGGTCTACATTTCTATAGAATCATAGAATCATACAGCACAGAAGGAGGCCATTCGGCCCATCATGCCCGTTCCAGTTCTTTTAAAGAGCCATCCAATTAGTCCCGCTCCCCTGCTCTTTCCCCATAGCCATGCAATTCTTTCCTATTCAAGTATATATTCAATTCCTTTTTGAAAGTTACTACTGAATCTGCTTCCACCACCCTTTCAGGCAGTGCATTCCAGGTCATAACAACTCATTGCGTAAAAAAAAATTCTCCTCATCTCCCCCCCTGGATTCTTTTGCCAGTTATCTTAAATCTGTGTCCTCTGGCTACCGACCCTCCTGCCAGTGGAAACAGTTTTGCCCTATCTGATCTATCAAAACCCTTCAGAGGTTGTGCTAGGTGGGCCAAATGGCCTCCTTCATCTGCACTTATCGTTGTGACCTGACTCTATGTCTAGCAGTACTAAAACGTGACCTGGGTGGCGGGAGGTTGGGGGGGTGGGGTGTGTGGGGTGGCTTGACACTGAAAGCTTGAGATGGGAAAGTCTATCATTCCCCAGCAGTAACATTCCTTGCCTTGAGGACTATAAAAATGCATAAAGAAATAGAAAGCTTGTAAAGCAATACTTAAGCACCATTTAGGATCAAGATGAGGAAAAATTTCTTCACTCAGAGGATTGCGAATCTGTAGAATTCTCTACCCCAGAGGACTATGGATACTGAGTTGTTGAATATATTCAAGACTGAGATCGGTGGATATTTGCACACTAATGGAATCAAGGGATAGGGGATAGGGGGGGGGGGGAAAGTAGAGTTGAGGTCAAAGATTAGCCATGATCTTATCGAATAGCGGAGCAGGCTCGAGGGGCCCTATGGCCTACTCCTGTTCCTATTTCTTATGTTCTTAAAGCGCGTAAGTGAAGGATTTAAAAATAAAATGGCAAGAATTAGAATATTTTCAGTGGAGATTGCAAGACTCGATGAAAATCAATGCAATAGATTTTTTTGTTGGACTAAATAAAGAGAAACTGTTTCCATTGGTACAAGGGTCGGTAACCAGAGGACACAGATTTAAGATAATTGGCAAAAGAGCCAGAGGTGAAATGAGCAGAATTTTTTTTACGCAGCGAGTTCTGGAAAGAACTGCCTGAAAGGGCGGCGGAAGCAGATTGGATAGTAACTTTCAAAAGGGAATTGGATAAATACTTGAAGGGGAGAAAATTGCAGGGAAACGGGGAAAGAGCAGGGAAGTGGACTAATTGGAGGGCTCTTTCAAAGAACCGGTACGAGCACGACGGGCTGAATGGCCTCATTCTGTGCTGTAAGATTCTATGATTCTATGACAAGTCTGCTGACTCCCCAGCTTATAACATGCAATGTAGTCAGTGAAACTAGAATACCAATTCCCTGCATGTAAATCCACGGGCAAATCTGGAGATAGAATTTTCTAAGAAAAACTAGTTGCAGAAGAGCACGAACTTTGATAAACCCTTTAATTAGTTGTTTCAAAAGCAGAGTTCATAGAATCATAGAATCATAGAAGTTTACAACATGGAAACAGGGCCTTCGGCCCAACATGTCCATGTCGCCCAGTTTATACCACTAAGCTAGTCCCAATTGCCTGCACTTGGCCCATATCCCTCTATACCCATCTTACCCATGTATTGCTGAGTTCACTATTGTGTGAATAAGTTCACTATTGTGTGAGTTGATTAAGCTATAGAGAGATAACCATTTGTTTAAGATCCTTAGGCCTATGTCTAACCTAGGCTAGACAACAATATTTATAATACAGTGCCACATATAATGAACTTTGTGATCTGTTTTGAATCTCTTGAGGTGGGGGGCACCTAATAAATATTAAATATTCGTCATATAATTTATAATAGTATTCAAAAGCTAACTGATCAAAAAACATATATACGACACCTCGAGGCATTTAAACAAGGATGCAAACTGCATCTTAGTAAAGTGCCAAATATTAATTATAAATCCGCCTTTCTTGGGAGTTATTGTTTATTGATGTGGAGTCCAGCTATGCTTTGTAAAATTAATTACAGATAAAGGTTTAAGCAGATAATTTTCTTAAATTGCTGTCATTTTGTAAAGGGGTATTACTGGATATTGATCCACAAATACAGTTTTATTTATATACATGAATGCTTGAAGTCATCTTTAAATACCTTGCTATCAACAGGGTGCAATAGCATCCCCTTCAGGCCAGAATCATTTTTACACCTTTCCTGAGTGTTTGGAATGGAACACAGAAACATTAGCAACACGAGGAGGCCATTCTGCCCCTCAGGCCTGCTCTGCTATTCAATTAGATCATGACTGATCTGCACACCACATCCATTTTCCCGCCTTTGCTCCAGATCCCTTGGTACCCATATTAACAAAAATCTATCGATCTCAGTCTTGAAAGCTCCAATTGTCCCTGAATCAAAAATCTTTTGGGGGAAGATTGAGTTCCAGATTTCTACTACCCTTTATGTGAAAAAGTGCTTCATGATTTCGCTCCTGAATGGCCTCTGCTCTAATTTTAAGATTATGCCCCCTTTTTCTGGAAATAGTTTCACCGTATCTACCCTATCGAATCCTTTTAACATTTTAAACACCTCGATCAGATCACCCCTCAATCTCCTATCCTCAAGGGAATATCAGCCAAGTTTATGCAACCTGCCCTCAGAATTTAACCCTCTAAGCCGCGGTACCATTCTGGAATGATTCAGATAGAATGGGATATTTGCTGGGAAGAAAAGAGCTATAGCTATTTTGTGCGAGTTCATCAAGGTGATGGATTTTCGTGATACCGAACAGAATGCTGTCTCACTTCAAGCAGCCAGTGTCAGGGGCAGGCATTCCCAGGTCAGGTATGGCACTGCTAAAGGCAGAGTAAAGCTGCACTCTACAGGAGGGAGGCTGTTTAATCTCAACCTCAGTAGGCCATCTCCTTACCCCACCAGTGTGCCATTGCTATTTCTCATGCCAGTTGTCCCTGTGGCACCTCAATGATTACCAGTTAACTACCAAATTGGGCAGAGTTTTATCTTGTGTGTCCATTCCCACCAAGTACTGGGTCGAAGTTTGCCCATACTCTTTTCATCGGTAAGAAAGAAAGAACTTGCATTTATGTAGCACCTTAGGAAGTCCCAAAGTGGTTTACAGCCAATGAAGCACTTTATAAGTGCAGTCAGTGCTGTTAAAATGTAAGGAAATGCAGCAGCCTGTTTGCACACAGCAAGGTCTCTCAAACAGCAATGTGATAATGACCAGATAATCTAATCTGTTTTTTGCAGCGATGTTGGTTAATGGATAAATATTGGCCAGGACACCTGGGAGAGCTCTCCTGCTTTTCTTCAAAATAGTGCCGTGGGATCTTTTACATCCACTTGAGACGGCAGACGGGACCTCAGTTTAATGTCTCATCTAAAAGACTGCACTTCCTCAAAGTGTCAGCCTAGATGCTTAAATGTCTGGAGTGGAACTTGAACCTACAATCTTCTGACTCAGAGGCAAGAGTGCTCCTACAAAGCCACAGCTGACACCACACACTAAGAACATAAGAAATAGGATCAGGAGTGGGCTATACGGCCCCTCGCGTCTGCTCCGCCATTCAATAAGATGATGGCTGATCTTCTACCTCAACTCTATTTTCCCGCCCTATCCCCATATCCCTTGATTCCCTTAGTATCGATCTCAGTCTTCAAAATATTCAATGACTGAGCATCCACAGCCCTCTGGTGTAGAGAATTCCAAAGATTCACAAACTTCTCAGTGAAGACATTTTTCCTCATCTCGGTCCTAAATGGCCAACTCCTTATCCTGAGACTACAACCCTTAGTTCTAGACTCTCCAGCCAGAGGATATAGCTTCTCAGCATCTACCCTGTCAAGCCCTCTTAGAATTTTATATGTTTCAATGAGATCACCTCTCATTCTTCTAAACTCCAGTGAATATAGGCCCATTGTACATAATCTCTCCTTATAGGACAACCCTCTCATCCCAGGAATCAATCTAGTGAACCTGCGTAGCATCGCCTCTAAGGTATATTCTTCCTTAGATAAGGAGACCAAAACTATGCCCAGTACTCCAGGTGTGGTCTCACCAGAGCCCTATATAATTGCAGCAAGACCTCCTTACTCTTATACTCCAACCCCCTTGCAATAAAGGCTAACATACCATTTGCCTTTCTAATTGCTTGCTGTACCTGCATGTTAACTTTCTGTGATTCATGTACAAGGACATCCAAATTCCTTTGACTACCAACATTTCTTAGTCTCTCACCTTTTAAAAAATATTCTATTTTTCTATTCTTTCTACCATAGTGGATAATTTCACATTTCCCCACACTATACTCCAACTGCCACCTTCTCGCCCACTCGCTTAACCTGCCTATATCCTTTTGCAGCCTCTTTGCATCCTCCTCACAGCTTACTTTCCCACCTAGCTTTATATCATCAGCAAACTTGGATACATTACACCCGGTCCCCTCATCTAAGTCATTGATATATATTATAAACAGCTGATGCCCAAGCACTGATCCTTGCGGCACCCCACTAGTTACAACCTGCCAGCCGGAAAATGACCTATTCTTTCCTACTCTCTGTTTGCTGTCCGTTAACCAAACCATGCTAATATATCACCCCCAATCCGATGAGCCCTAACCTTGTGCAACAACCTTTTGTGTGGCACCTTATTGAATGCCTTTTGACAATCCAAATATACAATAGATTTGTCAAAGACGATTTCCCTTTCATAAAACCATGTTGACTCTGCCTAAACATATTATGATTTTCTAAGTGCCCTGTTACAATGTCTTTAATAATAGATTCTAGCATTTTCCCTACTATTCATGTCAGGCTAACTGGCCTATAGTTCCCTGTTTTCTCTCTTCCATCCTTTCTTGAATAGCAGGGTTACATTTGCTACCTTCCACTGGTCGATAATACATTGCAAGTATGGGTATAACTTTTTTTTTAAGTATCTGATTCTTTTATTCGAAAAGATACTGAACAAGTTGGCAGCCTCCCACTAACATTTCTGTTAGGTGTTGACACACACGGCATATATCACCAGTAAGCATCTCCTTGCTTTGATCTCTGTCTTACTACCCATTCCATTGTCATTGAAAATGCATCTTGAGTAAATGAGAAAATATTTGTTCATTAATTTTACGCGATTACTTTTTCTAGCTTTAGAGAGTCGACGGTGATAAAAAGAAAACATCTTTAACAAGCCATAAGGCTTAGGGATTTCCATGAGCGTGTAAATAATTTACAGTGTAATTTTGAGAGGAACTAAATTACTGCTGCCTCACTCATTCAGAATTATTGATGAGTGCTTGAAGTTTCTCATTTACCAGTGGAGAAAGAAAACACAATGACGTTTTCCTCATGCATAAGGATTAAAGTTCTCGCTAGCTATCGATTCCAACATGACCTAAAACTTGAAATTTTACAGTTGCTACTGAGGGTGTCATTCAAATAAATTCTCTTCATTGTCATACGATTGCATTTTTTTCCAATGGGAAGGGCTGAGGCCCATAGTGCAGGATTCCACCAAGAGTAGGAGAGACAATGAAAAAAGAAAGAAGACTCGGGGGTTGATTTTAAACCCTACCTGCCCGGGTGGGCAGTTAAACTCACCCAGGTTACTTACCCACCCTGTAGCCGCCATGAGCTGGCCTCCCGACATTTTCAACGCAGGCAGCAAGGATACCTAACCATAGCCGCCGGGGTCCTTTCTTAGCATATGCATGTCGGGTCTCAATGATGTCATCGGGACCGGGTTGCCCGAGCGGGAAACCGCAGCCAGCTTTCCGCCAAGTCGACCCATCACGGGAGTGGGTCAGGGCCAGAAGAGGCCCGAAAAAGGCTTCCTCTCCTGCGATCTCGTCCCTCCTCCCCGATCATAGGGACAACTTTGCAGCCCACCCTACAAACTTACCTGCTCAACGGCCTGCCTTTGCGCCGTTTCTCGCCATGCTCCGCCCGGAACTCCTGTTGGCAAGTTGCCTATTGGAAGTGCATTCTACGCTGGCAGCTCAATTAATTGATTTAAAGTAGGCCCGACCATGAAAATGCCTTGGGCTCTACACCGACATCTCCAGAGGGGCACTGCGATGTACGTTCCACGTGAAAATTGCCCTGACATGAATTTACTTTGAAACGCAGCGACTACTATGTAGATAAACTCAACAACAGCACCGGGATGAATGACAAATTAACCTGTTTTTTGGCGGATTGTCTCGAAGGAAGAACATTAGCTGGGACACCTCCCCAATGTCCTTAAAGCAGGGTCTTGGGATAGCAAATGTCCAGCTGAACCAGCCTCTGTTTAACACCCCACCCTAAGGTCAGCACCTCCAACTATTCATCGCTGCAGCATTAATGCATTTAAAGGGAAGCTAGATAAACACATGAGGGAGAAAGGAATTGAAGGATATCCTGATGGAGTTAGATGAAGTAGGGAGGGAGGAGGCTCATATGGAGCATAAACACTGGAATAGACCAGTTGGGCCAAATGCTATGCATTCTATGAAATTCCTACATTATATATATAATTCCAGGAGTGGGACTTGAACCCATGACCTTCTAACTCAGAAGGCAAAAATTACTACCACTGAGCCACAGCTGATACTAAGTCAGAGAAGAGGGTGCAACCAACTGAGCCAAGCATCTTCAGTGGAACTAAAGTGAGAGCTGCAACAGGATTAGGATGACCATCTGTCTGATACAGTCCAGTTTAAAGCCTGACAATTTGAAAATAAGTACAGTTTTGTAAGAAAATGGCGTGTGCATGCATCGACTGGTCGCCCTGTGCCTGCGCAGATCAGAAATATTGAAACCCGTTCAGCCTGGTTCTGGTACTCCTACCCGTATTTCGTGCATCCAATTGGCCTGTGGTCATATTTAGAAGCCATGTCCTCTCCTGGAGCTCCGCCTCCTATCTGACTGTGACTTGACAAAAGATGGCATTGTATCAAGATGGCACGGAAAATTGGGACAGACGACGGCTTGGGACCATAGATGTAGAGATAAACACACAGATGCTACTTGCAAGTTGGCAAATTGACAACTCACTGCCAAGTCTATGGTAATTCTCCTTGTGTTCTTATATTTACAGTTTTTCTATTAATAAAGAATAGGCTTCTACACCTCACAGTGCTCACAATCAGCTTGAGTAAAGGAGTTTGAAGAATGTTGATTTCCTTAATGACATACAATCACGATTGAGGCCACAGCTCCACTGTTATAATCACTATCCAAGTAAAACTTAATGCAATGCTTGTAAATAAGCAACTGCGTATAATAGCCTATTTTAAAAGGTCATCGACCTGAAATGTTAACTCTATTTCTCTCTCTCTCTACAGATGCTACCTGACCTACTGAATGTTTTCCAGCATTTTCTGTTTTTATTTTAAACATAGGTTTGACTGATGATTTTTGGTTACCGTAGTAACCATCGGAGTCAATGGCAGAATCTGACTGACTAGCCACCCATCCCTGAATCTCTTTTATCTCTCACTAACTATTATGCTTTGTCAACCTTCCCTCGTGACACTTGGTCCCTCACTTCTATTCTCTTCCTTCCCACCAGTTCTATCAGCTTTCATCACTCTGAATATTTCTCTTCCCTCTTAATGCTTACTACCACCTCTTCCATCTGGTGTGTCAGGTCCTTGTCTGTTACTGCCACCTCCTACGTCTGTTGCTGTCATCTCCTGCCACCTCCCTTATTTCTTCAAGTATCTCATTATTTCTCCCATCTCACACAGCGTGTCATTTGCACCATAGCATTTTCTCCCTCACCCGTACACAAATAGCCTGTGCTGGATCCAGTGCTCCAAATCTCGCTCTGCTTTCTTCCTTTTGTCGAAAATAAAAGTAGAGAAAATGTCCTTTAATCTCCTGAAATCTTTGTTCGAATCCAACCCATACTGTTGCAGAAACTGCCAGCACGGACTCAATGGGCCGAATGGCATCCTTCCGAGCTGTAACCTCTCTATGATTTTGGTCTATGACTGCAAAGGTCTCTCAATGAAATAATTCTGTTCCAATCCAATTTCCAGTGGGAGTGATTCCACAACACAGAAACGGTCATAATTTGGCGATAATTGTTTTGGGATGCCCTAAAGATGTTATAAATGCGAATACTTTCTTTGCTATAATTTGGCATTAATTGGTATTAAATTCACTGTATCTCACAAAGAAGCTGTGAGAGTGGCCAGTGGGAAAAATGTAAATTTCAGAGTACTGAATTAGAGATGCTGTTGTTAGGCTAGGGGGATAAGGAATATCATCGAGGGGAGGAAGCTATACAATTGATCCTGCACAACCCTGAAAAGCCAATTAGTTGGAAAGACGAGAGCCAAGAGTATTGTCATGTGTTTCCATGATGATAGTAAATGTAAATGCAGACATATAAGAGTTTTTCCATGATACCTTAACAGGCAATCGATTACCTTGCCTGCAACGTATTTTCTATCTCCCTGCCACAATGGGCCATCCTGGAACTATATTGGGTTGGTGATGGTAGGGTAACAGGAAGGTAGTGTGGACACCATATCTGTGGTCTGTCGGCAGGTGGAATACATAACCTGCACAAACCTACAAACAGTCATACGAGCATTGACGGACAGGAAAAGACCCACTGGTCCATCCAGCCTGTCCCACACAATTGTGATACCTTGTGCATCGCAATATATACACAATCCACCCCACCCAAAACCATGTGATATCCTGGGAGAGGCGAGAAACCAGATAAAAACCCGGGCCAATTTGGGGAAAGAAATCTGGTAAATTCCTCTCTGAACCCCCTAGGCGATCAAAACTAGTCATAGAAACATAGAAATTAGGAGCAGGAGTAGGCCATTCGGCCCTTCGAGTCTGCTCCGCCATTCCATGTGATCATGGCTGATCCACGATCTCAATACCATATTCCCGCTCTCTCCCCATACCCCTTGATGCCTTTTGTGTCTAGAAATCTATCTAGCTCCTTCTTAAATATATTCAGTGACTTGGCCTCCACAGCCTTCTGTGGTAGAGAATTCCATAGGTTCACCACCCTCTGAGTGAAGAAATTATCTCCTCATCTCAGTCCTAAATGTCCTACCCCGTATCCTGAGACTGTGATCCCTCGTTCTGGACCCCCCAGCCAGAGGAAACATCCTCCCTGCATCCAGTCTGTCTAGCCCTGTCAGGATTTTATACGTTTCAATGAGATCCCCTCTCATTTTTCTAAACTCGAGTGAATACAGACCTAGTCGGCCCGATCTCTCCTCATACGACAGTCCTGTCATCCCAGGAATCAGTCTGGTGAACCTTCGCGGCACTTCCTCTATGGCAAGTATATCCTTTCTTAGGTAAGGAGACCAAAACTGCACACAATACTCCAGGTGTGGTTTCACCAAGGCCCTGTATAACTGCAGTAAGACATCCTTGCTCCTGTACTCAAATCCTCTTTCAATGAAGGCCAACATACCTGCCAACATACCTAGTCCAGGAGATCACTCTGGCCCTGATAATTCTATGCAGTACCTACCTTTATGCAGCACCTCATTGATCACCTTATCAGGACTACCTTCTACCAGGACCATTGCCCTGCATCACTCGAGGAATCTCGTCATCTTCAACCTTGATTTCTTTCGGAGGGACTGCAGTGGGAAAGCTGTCCAATAATCTATGTTTTCATTGGGAATCTAGTCCAGCTGAGATTTGGAAACAAAGAGGGCAGATTTTTGACTTGCCACCCTGGTGTGAAAACTGGCGTTGTGGACGTGCCGCCTGTTATAGAAACTGCCCGATTCTCATTTCCATTGATTTCAGTGGCAAGTTGAAAATCTACCCCAAGGTCTTTTGAAGTCTTTGGAGAGGAGCAATTGTCAAGGAGGTGAAGGTTCTTTTGGCCACAATTTAATGTCCACCATCTACTGATGATTACATTTCAACCTACCTGTTAAATACCATTACCAGAATTTTACTATTTGCCCAAAGAGATATTATTTTCCGGATTGCCAATTTCACTTGTCACATGAAAAGAAAGAACCCATAAAGAAAGAACTTGCCTTTATTTAGCGTCTTTCTCATCCTCAGGGCATCCCTAAGTGTTTTATAGCCAATGAATTCCTTTTGACAGTGCAGTCACTGTTGTTTTGTTGGCAAATACAGCAGTCGATTTGCACAGAGCAAGATCTCACAATCAGCAAATGAGCTGACTGACCAGAGAATCTGTTCCTGTGATGTTGGTTGAGAGATGAATGTTGAGAAAACCCTTTGCTCTTCTTCGAATGGTTCTGTAGTCTGTGTAAGGGTGAGGAAGAAAAGACTGCATAGTTTTATAGTCATGTGAACAGGGGTTTTGTTTAACATCTCATCCAAAACAACAGCACCTCTGATAAACCAGCACTCTTTCTTTGCTGAACCAAAGTGTCACCTTAGATTATGTACTGACATTTTGGAATGGGGCTTGAACCCAAAACCTTTTGACTCAGAAGCACGAATGTTACCGTTCTGATACTAGCAGATAATGGCCTCACCCAGGTAGCTTGGTTTCCAACTAAAGGTAATACCTACTTGGATCTCATACTCACTGACTCCCTAATCAGCTAAAAACACTCAGACCTGCTGATCCATTTGAGATGTCAGCACCAGTTAGCAGGTCTGACTATTACTTGGTCTAGATGGTGGTCTAGTGGTATCTTAAAATAACTTCAAAGTGTAAGAGTTGGTTGTATGACTGGAGCATTTAGAATGGCTGGTCTATCTCAGATGAGCATTCCAGCTATCATTTACTAAGCCACTGGAGTGTTCGCATCTCTTGTTAATCAACAACGCACTTAAGCATAAGCCAAAGAGTGGAAATGAGTTTGTAAGTGAGAAGTGCATTCAACCAAAGGGACAAGGAAGGCTATCTCCATTATTCTCAATATAGAAAAGACCGTGCCATCTGTTCGCCAAGTTTGAAATGCGCTCCAAGATTCATGATTCTAAAATGGATCATCAACTGGTGTAAGATAATCGATTTATATCTGTTTCCAACATTAGACCCAACCTCATAATTAATAATGATGTACTCAGTGGCCGCACTGATAATGAATGATATATTTGCTAAAAAGTCATCTGAAAACCAAAACTTTCACCAAAGTTTATCAGCCCAACCAGTCAAGCCCAGAAAGCTGAGCATCTCCTTCATAAGCCTAATCTTGAAAAAGCTACATGGCCCAGTGGTATAGAAGCTAGGGTTCTTGAAACCACATCAAGGAACATGTCTCTTTCCTTCTGATCCATTTGAGATGTCAGTGATGATGGTTTCATCAGAATACAAGGAGTGAACATTCCTATCTGCAAGAAACGTTCAATGTCAGATGCCAGCAATAACTGACCAGTATGACAGGAACTGTTAGTACTTAAAGCAGATCTCTTGTAGTTATGCCAGCAATACAGGAGCTGTTGCAGCTTAAGAAAGAAAGTACTAGCATTTGTACAGCTTAGCATTACACCCTCAGCAGGTTTCAAGGCAATTTTTAATCACTGGATTACTTTATGAGCCAATTTGCCCACAGCAAGGTCCCACGAACAGGAAATGATCAAATAATCTGCGGATGCTGGAAATCTGAAATAAAAACAGAAAATGCTGGAAATACTCGGCAAGTCAGGCAGCATTTGTGGCGAAAGAAACAGAGTTAATGTTTCAGGTCGATAGCCTTTCGTCAGAACTGAAAGATTGAACAGTTTTTAAGCAAGTACAGAGCCGGGGAAAGTGGAGGGGGTTGAGGGGAGGGGGGGAAAGAACAAAAGGGAAGGTCTGTGATAGGGTGGAGGGCAGGAGTGATTAAATGATGAAAGGGATGATGGTGCAAGGCAAGGAGGGTGGTAATGGGACAAGTAAAGAAACAAAAGATGGATCTAGAGGAGCTGTAAATGGCAACAGCAGAACTATTACCATCACCTGCTGTCCGAAAAAATGGGAGCAGTGGTTATGATCTGAAGTTATTGAAATCAGTGTTGAGTCGAGAAGGTTGTAAAGTGCTTCATCGAAAGATGAGATGCTGTTCCTTGAGCTTCCGTTGAGCTTCATTGGAACAGCATAGGAGGCCGAGGACAGAGAGATCAGAGTGGGAGTAGGACAGAGAATTAAAATGGCAAACGACCGGCAGGTCTGGGTCATGCTTGCGGACTGAGCAGAGGTGTCCAGCAAAGCAATCACCCAATCTGCGTTTGGTCCCCCCAGTGTAGAGGAGACCGCAACGTGAGCAGCGAATACAGTAAACAGAATGATCAGATAATAGGGTTTTAGTTGAGATGGAAATGTTGGTCAGGACATCTGGAAAATCCTCTGATCTTCTTCAAATAGCACCATAGAATCTTTTACATTCACCTCTACAGGCAGCCAGGACCTCAATTTGATATATCATCTGAAAGAGGACTCTTCTGACATTATCATTTGCTTTCAGTTCCGGAGTATTAGTTTTGATTATGTGCTCCAGCTCATTGTGGGCCTTGAACCAACAGTCTTTTGACTCAGAGGCAAAAATGCTACCAACTAAACCAAGCTGGCCACAGTGAAGCTCAGCTGAAAAAGTCTGCAAGGGATGTAAGATGTGTTATCACAAACTGGGGGCAATTTTGACTTTGGGCGATAGTGTAAAACTATCGGATTGGCTGCTCGTTACACATCTCTCCTGATTTTCGTTTTCACAGTGAAATGGTCCAAGCACCGTGGAAATGGAAATGGGGAGAGATGTATAACGGGCGGCTGATCAGATATCGCCCGTATTACACTATCGCCCAAAGTCAAAATTACCCTCGCTGTTTCTCGTTCCTGTGGAACTCTCTCCCAGATACTGTCATTGCCTGGAACTTGTACGCTGACGTTTCGATGTACAGTTAACCATCAGTTGCTGAAGTATATATGTAATCATCAGCGGTTCGCACTGACTGACAACACTTCCGCAGCACAGTAACGGTGTCAGCATTTGGCGACCTAAACCATCACTTTTATTTAGCTGCTGGCACTTCTCTGTAAACGACTCCAGAATGCCTCAAAACTTTGTACAAAATTGCAGCGATTGTGCACGTATGCAAAAGAAACAAACAATTCTGCGCACGTATGAAGATTGTGGGAAATCATTGCTCCCAAGTTGGTTGAGCCCAGCATTCAGCAGCAGATTTGTAAGCGATTGAAATTCTTTCTGCGGTTTGTTTCCATGACCTCTGATGCCTAAAGTCTATTTTAAAATGCCATCTGAACTAAGTCAAATAATTTCGACGGTGAACGCTACCCTATTCTGTAAAAGAAGCCGTGCTGATAAAATGCTCCACCAAGTGTTGCGAACTATAAGCTCTGGTGGAGAGGTCCAGCATGTAATGCGAGAGAAAGCATGTATTACAATGTTGGCCTTTCACCTCAGGGACTTGAGCTGGTATCCCAGCTAGCCACTTGGCGGCTAGATTTTCTTATTGTCGTATGTTGGAAAAATGTTTTAGTAAATCCATGCAATTGGAGCAAAATGATAGCTTCCATTCTAGGTCTGGTGATGGTTTAGCAATTCAATCGCATGAATTTGAAACCAAACTAATTAATGAGCGTAATAACCAGACTACAATATCCTTGATGCTCTTATAAAAGAGAAAGTGGTGGGATTTACTTACTCAAAAGCAAAATACTGCGGATGCTGGAAATCGGAAATAAAAACAGAAAATGCTGGAGATACTCAGCAGGTCAGGCAGCATCTGTGGAGAGAGAGAAACAGAGTTAACGTTTCAGGTCGATGACCTTTCGTCAGGACTGGAAGAAGTTAGAGATTTAACATAAAATAAAAGCAGAAAAAGCTGGAGAAGCTCAGCAAGTGAGGCAGCATCTGTGGAGAAAGAAACAGAGTTAGCGTTTCAGGTCGAAGACCTTTCATCAGAACTGGAAGAGTGTAGAGATTTAAAAGTTTACAAGCAAGTATAGAGACAGGGAAAGAGGAGGAAAGAACAAAGGGGAAGGTCGGTGGTAGGGTGGAAGGCCCTCTTCTTTAAATAGCACCATAGAATCTTTTACATTCAACTCTGCAGGCAGCCAGGACCTCAATTTGATATATCATCTGAAAGAGGACTCTTCTGACACTATCATTTGCTTTCAGTTCCGGAGTATTAGTTTTGATTATGTGCTCCAGCTCATTGTGGGCCTTGAACCAACAGTCTTTTGACTCAGAGGCAAAAATGCTACCAACTAAACCAAGCTGGCCACAGTGAAGCTCAGCTGAAAAAATCTGCAAGGGATGTAAGATGTGTTATCACAAACTGGGGGCAATTTTGACTTTGGGCGATAGTGTAAAACTATCGGATTGGCTGCTCGTTACACATCTCTCCTGATTTTCGTTTTCACAGTGAAATGGTCCAAGCACCGTGGAAATGGAAATGGGGAGAGATGTATAACGGGCGGCTGATCAGATATCGCCCACAGAGTGATTAAATGACAGAAGGGACAATGGTGCAAAGCAAAAGGGGGTGGTAATGGGACAAGTAAAGAAACAAAAGCTGTAAATGGCGACAGCAGAACCGGTACCAGCACTCGCTGTCTGAAAAAAATGGTTATGATCACTGATGATTCAGGATTTACTTACTGTTGTTTCCAGGTGCTGGACTGAATAGAGGGCGGGCAGTTTCATAGGAACATAGGGACAGGAGTAGGCCATTCAACCCCTCGAGCCTGTTCCACCATTCAATTGGATCATGGCTGATCTGTATCTCAACTCCATCTACCCACCTTGGTTCCATAACTCTTAATCCCCTTAACTAACAAAAATCTATCGATCTCAGTTTTGAAATTTTCAATTGACTCCCAGTCTCAACAGCTTTTTGGGGGAGAGAGTTCCAGATTTCCACTACCCTCTGTGTGAAGAATTGCTTCCTGACATTGGCCCTAAACGGCCTAGCTCTAATTTTAAGGTTATGCCCCTAAGAGTTAAGAATGGTCAGTAGGTGTTTTGAAGGCGACCTCAGTGAAAGGAGGGAGCCATAGCTCACCCAATCATTCTGAAACGAGGGCTGCATAAGATCAAATTGAGTTCAGGTGAAGATCAACACAGAAATGGGGGTAAAACTTGGACTTCCATCCTGATTGGATGTCTGAGTGCAGTAAAGCCTAGTGGTACCAGATCACTGCCACGAAGCTGTCTCACGCTGGTTTGAGTTCACGTCGGCTGCTAGTGTTGTTATTTATAGTCACGCCTTAGGCAGTGCCTTCAGGTTTCAGTTCTGACAGAAAAAGGAATTGACTTGTGAAAGGCATCTGGTAATTTGTGGGTTCGAGCCAGGAATTAAATGGTCACCGAAGCTGCTGTGCTGATCTCAGGACGTCCCAGATCGCTTCACAGCCAACAAAGTACTTTAGAAGTGTAATCGTTGTTGTAATGTAGGAAATCATAGAAACATAGTAAATAGGAGCAGGAATAGGCCATTCGGCCCTTCGAGCCTGCTCCGCCATTCAGTATGATCATGGCTGATCCTCAACCTCAATACCATATTCCAGCTCTCTCCCCATACCCCTTGATGCCTTTTGTGTCTAGAAATCTATCCAGCTCCTTCTTAAATATATTCAGTGACTTGGCCTCCGCAGCCTTCTGTGGTAGAGAATTCCACAGGTTCACCACCCTCTGAGTGAAGAAATTTCTCCTCATCTCTGTCCTAAATGTCCTACCCCCTATCCTGAGTCTGTGACCCCCTCGTTCTGGACCCCCCCCCAGCCAGGGGAAACATCCTCCCTGCATCCATTCTGTCTAGCCCAGTCAGAATTTTATACATTTTGATGAGATTCCCCTCTTCTTCTAAACTCGAGTGAATACAGGCCGAGTCGACCCAATCTCTCCTCATACGACAGTCCTGCCGTCCCAGGAATCAGTCTGGTGAACCTTGGCTGCACCCCCTCTATGGTAAATATATCCTTTCTTAGGTAAGGAAACTTGGCAGTTTTGTCACCTCCAAATTCGGCTTCTACGATACCCTCTTCACAGGTCTCCTGGATTCCACTCGACAGAAACTCTAACTCATCCACCCTGTCACACACAAAGTGATACTGACCCATTGCCCCTGTCCTTGCTGGTCTCAATTGGCTCCAGTCCCCCCCACCAAATGTGCTGAATTCAAAAGCCTTGACTTTGTTTACAAATACTTCTACAGCTTTTATCTCACCCTACCTACCTCTGGAGCCTCATCCAACCTTGTATCCCAGCCTGTGCCCTTCAGTCCTCCAACTCTAGTCTCCTGTGCACCCTCCTCTCTCTGTTCGATCATCGATGGTTAAAACCTCAGCTGTCTCGACCTTATTCTCTGGGAATCCATCCTAGAACCTTCCTCCCGTGCTACATCTCTTCCTTTTACAGCCGCCTCAAAACAACGCATCAAGCATTCAAGGTCCGAAAGGGTACAGACGTGATATATGTTAATACTTTTGACATAGTCACAGATTCTACAACAAAGAGGGTGGATGAAAAGGCAATTTAAATGTAACTACATTACGCAGAGGGTGGTGAATATATGGAATCGAGTGCCAAATTTAAGAGGGATTTAGCTAAGTATCTGCTGAAAATTTGATTAGGTGTGTCCAGTATAATTGGACGGCATATTTCTTAGATAGTAGGTCCAGCCAGATGGATCACAGTGGGCTTTCTGGTCTTGCCCACTCCTATGTCCCTATATATCTGGTTAACTTCTTTGGTTTGGCATGAGTCGTGATCTGATTTACGCTCCTGAGAAGCTCTTTGGAATGTTTTACTACTTTAATGCTTTTCTTCCATTACAACAGTGACTACACTTCAAAAGTACTTCATTGGCTGTAAAGCGCTTTGGGGCGTCCTGAGGTGGTGAAAGACGCTTTATAAATACAAGTTCTTTCTTTTTTTCTTTATATAAATGCAAGTTGTTGTTGTTAACCGTCTCTTCTAACTCTAATTGTTGCTTAGCATCAATTTTATGAAATCACGCTCCCAGCACGGAGTCTTACCCGCTGAGAGCACTGATGAGGAGGACAGGCTCTTGTTTCCCAAAATTTCCCATCCGTTCTGGAGCAAGATTTTGTAAGGGCCACGTCAATAAAAGTTGTTGTTGGTTCTTATGACTGATGAGAGAAGCCAGCATAAATACTGGCATTGTATATGATCATTGCACCAACAAAATAACTGTTTTTTGAGGTCTCCTAGACTTCAATACCAGGACACAGTGACATAGCCTAACATTTAGAGCCAGGACGTGCAGGAGTGAAGTTAGGAAATGCTTCTACACGCAAAGGGTGGGAGACATTTGGAACTCTCTTCTGCAGATGGCAGTTGATGCTAGCTCAATTGTGAAAGTTAAATCTGAGATTGATAGATTTCTGTGAACCAAGGGTATTAAGGGATATGGGGCTAAGGCGGGTATATGGAGTTAGGTCACAGGTCCACCATGATCTCATTGAATGGTGGAACAGGCTCGATGGGCTAAATGCCACTGCCACTTGCTATCTCTTGATATGCGCCACCTTCTCCTGCAAGAAAGCGGGACGTGTGTCTGGATGATGTGCCTGTCACGGTTGAAAAGCTGCCAGTGTGTGTGGCCTGTGAGTTGTGGGTGGGCGGCTTGAAACAGTGGTAATGTGTAAGGGTGAGAGGAAGCATCTGGTTGGAAGAGTTGAGTACTGATGGAAAGAGTTTGTTGGTATGTGGGTGATGGGGGGCGTAGTGCATGGTGCAGTTGGTAGGAGACGCCACTTGACAGTTGACCTCACTCACCTTGACCACTCATGTCAAAGCATCGAACTTCTTCCTGCACTGCATCCATGTTCATGATGCTGTGCACCTGGCATTGACTTCGTCCCCCGCTGCCTCCCACTGCCTTTTGAGTATATGTTTGGAGAACCTCTTGCCACCGCCCCCCCACCCCATCCCTGCAGATATAGGATGTTCCTCCTTCTGTCCACCTCTTGCACCCAAGGTCTCGAGTGCATCAGCTGAGAACCTTGGTGCATGCACTCTCGCAGGCCTGGTACCAACTCAGATCGGCAGATTGGTGAGGTCTGGTGTGCAGATTGGAGGATGTGGGATTTAGTAGTGCGCAACCTTTATTCAATGTTTGAACATCACTCATCAGTGTGTAAACATAGGGATGGGACCCGCATCTGTGTTTTATGTGTGCAATGTCTGATCTCCGCTCAGTCTTCGTGCAGACAGTAGATTGTCATTTTCAGCAAATAACAGTACCTGCTACCTTTAAGAGATTTCTAAGAAACATCCTCCCTTTAAGAGATTTTTTTTTATTCGTTCATGGGATGCGGGCGTCGCTGGTGAGGCCGGCATTTATTGCCCATCCCTAATTGCCCTTGAGAAGGTGGTGGTGAGCCGCCTTCTTGAACTGCTGCAGTCCTTGTGGTGAAGGTTCTCCCACAGTGCTGTTAGGAAGGGAGTTCCAGGATTTTGACCCAGCGATGATGAAGGAACGGCGATATATTTCCAAGTCCCGATGGTGTGTGACTTGGAGGGGAACGTGCAGGTGGTTTTGTTCCCATGTACCTGCTGCTCTTGTCCTTCTAGGTGGTAGAGGTCGCGGGTTTGGGAGGTGCTGTCGAAGAAGCCTTGGCGAGTTGCTGCAGTGCATCCTGTGGATGGTGCACACTGCAGCCACAGTGCGCCGGTGGTGAAAGGAATGAATGTTTAGGGTGGTGGATGGGGTGCCAATCAAGCGGGCTGCTTTATCTTGGATGGTGTTGAGCTTCTTGAGTGTTGTTGGAGCTGCACTCATCCAGGAAAGTGGAGGGTATTCCATCACACTCCTGACTTGTGCCTTGTAGTTGGTGGAAAGGCTTTGGGGAGTCAGGAGGTGAGTCACTCGCCGCAGAATACCCAGCCTCTGACCTGCTCTTGTAGCCACAGTATTTATGTGGCTGGTCCAGTTAAGTTTCTGGTCAATGGTGACCCCCAGGATGTTGATGGTGGGGGATTCAGCGATGGTAATGCCGTTGAATGTCAAGGGGAGGTGGTTAGACTCTCTCTTGTTGGAGATGGTCATTGCCTGGCACTTGTCTGGCGCGAATGTTACTTGCCACTTATGAGCCCAAGCCTGGATGTTGTCCAGGTTTTGCTGCATGCGGGCACGGACTGCTTCATTATTTGAGGGGTTTCGAATGGAACTGAACACTGTGCAATCATCAGCGAACATCCCCATTTCTGACCTTATGATGGAGGGAAGGTCATTGATGAAGCAGCTGAAGGTGGTTGGGCCGAGGACACTGCACATTGAGCTCCCCCTGGTGGTGGAAAGTGCAAATTGCATTGATTCCATGTGCAAGACCTGGAATGGAACGCTGATTGCAGGTCAGTCCTCTGGAGCGCCGAAACTTGTGTCTTGCCCGCGCGGTGGCCATTGGGCGCTGGGTAATAGCACGTCACGCTACGTGCGCCCAAAAACGGCCCCTATTGAATTTTTTTTTTAACCCCTGTATCTCTTGTTGTACACGCTTCTTGTATACTAGGGTAAATTTTACAAAGTCTGATGGGAAACATTTCTCCACTTTCCTTTCATTCTTACTGGTAGGTTGCAGTTGTAACTACTTGAAATTCCAATGATTGGAGGTCTCCATCCTGTACTTGTATGTTGCTTTTTTGTTGTTGTTGTGAAACCTCGATGAAGGGCCAAGGGTCATAGTCCATGGCAGCCACCAAAAAGATCGAAGAGGTGAGATAAATCAAGAAGTTATGGCCAAGTGAGACTAAACCTGAGGTTTGGAAGCCTTGCTGTAAGTGTCAACATTGGCTCAGTGGTAGCACTTGTGCCTCTGAGTCAAAAGGTCAAAGAGTTGTGCCCTATTTAGAAACTGAAGGGCATAATCCCTGACGTTCTCCACGGCCCACAATCTCTCTCTCCCTCCCTCCTTTCCAATCCCTGGCTGCGGCCTGTTACCGCAGGCCTTTCCGCCCGACGGGCAGGCAGCTTGTCAATCAGGCTGGCAGCCGGGAGCGAAACCCGGAAGTAAGATGTTTATCGTATAATTAGGTCTCGATAGCACATTCCAACCCGTCAACTTTACTTCCGGGTTTTGCACCCGAAAATCCTCCCCCCGCTTCCCCCCCCCCAACGACTGCGCTCTCTTCCTGTCTCCAAGTCAAAATCATGCCCAAGAAGTCCGACAGTTTTGAGGTCCTTGGGAGAAAATTAGTTAGCGGGGTAGAATTTCAATTTGCCACCGGGTGTAAAATTGGAGCTGTGAATCAGCTATCTATTAATGAAACCGCCCACAGAAATGAGAATCAGGCAGGTGATCCGCAAGGCTGGTTTTATAACCAGGCGGCAATTTGAAAATCTACCCCAAGAATATCTTACAAATTGTCGACAATCGTATAAACCAACAAAGCACGTCCTCCTGTGACATGTTGTTTGTTGTGTATAATCAGTAGTATTAATATTCAATGCATAGAATCTTACAGCTCAGAAAGAGGCCATTTGGCCCATCGTGTCTGAACGATCTATCCAATTAGTTCCACGCCACTGCTTTTTTCCCTATAAAGCCCTGCAAAATTTTCCTTTTCATGCATATTTCCAGTTCCCTCTGAACGTTATTATTGAATCTGCTTCCACCACCCAGATCATAACTTGATGCGTAAAGAAAATTCTGCTTATCTGCTCCTTGTTTTTTTTTGCCAATTATCTCAAATCTGTGTCCTCTGGTTACCGACCCTCCTGCCAATGGAAACGGTTTCTCCTCATCTATCCAAACCCTTCATAATTTTGAACACTTCTTTTGGATTTCTGCTCTAAGGAGAACTATCCCGAAAGCTTGTGAATTTCAAATAAAATTGCTGGACTATAACTTGGTGTTGTAAAATTGTTTACAATTGTCAACCCCAGTCCATCACCGGCATCTCCACATCACGAGAACTATCCCAGCTTCTCCAGTCTCTCCACATAACTGAAGTCCCTCAGCCCTGGTACCATTCTGGTAAATCTCCTCTGCACCCTCTCCAAGGCTAATTGAAAGAATGGCAGAAGTAGAGATAGGACCAAAGTCAAGAGAAAGATACATTCCATTGTGAGTTGTATCTATATATTGATTGCAGTGGGTTTTGTGGTAATTTTCAACATTTTTACTCAATATCGATGTAACATACAAGATTGTTTGCACAGCAGACGCCTTATAAGTGCTGTCGGCTAGAACTATTTGAAATAATCGATAGGTTCTGAACTTTGCTGGATATCCATTTTCACACTTTCCACCTGAAGTCTCTCAGTCAAATCAAGGTCAATGCATTATTTATGAGCACTCAAACTTTAATCATCTTTTTTCTCAGTATTCACCCAATTGCTGCTTTTCCATCTCTTCTGTTTTTCTCCTGAGACACCGCTAATAATCTCAATGAAAATGTCACATTGTATTGGCCAAAAGGGGCAAGGTTTTACCGTGCTGGATAGGTGCTCCTGGTTTGCATTCCTTTTACCTGAAATTCTGCCCATAAACCAGTGAAACCTGTCGACTGGGAATTGTTGTCATTAGTATTATTAAAAGTAAGCGGATTGCCCGAGATGCGTGATGGAGATGACAACTTTAAGAGAGTGATAGGCTTGAAAAGAGACCCGGACAAATTTTTTAAAAATATATTATTCGTTCATGGGATGTGGGCGTCGCTGGCGAGGCCGGCATTTATTGCCCATTGAAAAAATCAAGCAGATGGGTTAGAATCATAGAATCATAGAAGTTTACAACATGGAAACAGGCCCTTCGGCCCAACATGTCCATGTCGCCCAGTTTATACCACTAAGCTAGTCCCAATTGCCTGCACTTGGCCCATATATAGAATCATAGAAGTTGAGGAATGGCAGAAGGCCATTAGTGTGGAGTTCTTGGAATCTGTCTTCACTTTTGATTTCATGAATACCCAAGCGTTTGTGCCTCCAAAGCTAGAATAGAAACCTAGAGGAAAAGATGGTCATCCATCATGGAAAGCCAAGTATTTAATTGCTGACTAATTGTGGGTAGGTTAGATCTCAACATTAAAAGCTATTAATCTACTTCAAGGAGCACTGGGCACACCTGAGGGGGTGCTGCCTTGTCAGAGGGGGTGCACCTTTTGGATGAGATGCTAAACTGAGATCCTATCTGGCTGTTCTATTAGTTTAGATGAACGTTAAAGATCCCATGGCATTATTCAGAGGAGAGCAGGGAGTTAACCTGGTGTCCTGGCCAACATTCCTCCCTCAACCTCACCAAAAAACAGATCAACTAATCATTCACCCTTCATTGTCATTTGCAAGGAAATGCTATGTGCAAAAATGGCTACAGAATTTGCCGACAATGACAACACTTCAAAGCAACTCAATGCATGATAAAGCATTTTAGGACATTCTAAGAGTCTTTAAAGCGTTGTATATAAGTGCAAGTTCTTTCTCTCTTAATCTACTACCCCAACAACTATAATTAATAACAAAAGTTAGGAGACAAGGAAAAGCTATTCAGTTGTTCTAATATAACCTGCCCTTAGTCCCGTGTGAGGGACCCAGTGATGACGTTTTTCCTGCCTTGGCATTAAGGTAATGTCACTCGACTCCCTGTTCAATTAGAAATGTGCCCTGAAATGATGCCATCCAAGAACCACAACTGTGCATCAATCCCAACATGGGGCCATAATTTGGGCAAACCCAGATCTGCCAGGTTTGAGCCCCACATAACCCCGATTGACAAATTGTGCTCCTTGAGGCTGCAGCTCCTTCTGCCCAGCCCATTTCATTGCACAGCCAGTTTGGGTGTTGTGTCGGAATCTTGCCCGAGGCACCGCCTTTGATAAACCCAGTGGAGCTGTGTCCGAGGGGCACAGGTGTCTGAGCCTGGAGAAGGCCCCAACAGTTTCAAAGTGGAATGGTAATCAAGAGGGATTGATTGCCTTCATTCAATGGCCCCGCCGTTCCTTCCATTAACAAAAAATTGCATCTTTATCCTCAACCCAATCTGAGCTTTGTGCTTCATCTTTTTGGGACGACCAGCTGCCGCTCCGACTTTTATCTGCCTCAGCAGGGCAGGCACCCCACAAGCACTGGAGAAGGTGCAAAAGAGATTTACAAGGATGACGCCAGAACTGAGACTTTATAACTATCAGGAAAGACTGAACAGGCTGGGGCTCTTTTCTCTAGAAAAAAGAAGACTGAGGGGTGACCTGATCTTTAAAATTATGAAGGAGTTCGACAGGGTAGACGTAGAGAAGATGTTTCCACTTGTAAGGAAGTCCATAACTAGAGGTCATAAATATAAGATAGTCACCGATAGATCTAATAGGGAATTCAAGAGAATCTTTTTTACTCAGAGAGTGGTGACAATGTAGAACTCCCTATCACAAGGAGTAGTTGAGGCAAAAAGCATAGATGCATTTAAGGGGAAGCTAGATAAACACATGAGGGAGAAAGGAAAAGAAGGATATGTTGATAGGATGAGATGAAGTAGGGTGGGAGGAGGCTCGTGTGGAGCATAAACACCGGCATAGTCCTGTTGGGCCGAATGGCCTGTTTCTGTAAATGCCATATAATTGTGCTGGTATAGGTGCGGGTGCCCACTCTAATTACGGAAATGACTCTGGCCTGGGGATTTGGGATTTGGTCAATGGTGGGTTAAAGCAGCGGGCAGAAGATCCCACCACGCCTGTCGCACCCCCTGTTCGAAAGATGCCGTGGAATTTCTTAGCTATATTTCTGTTTGAACACTTGAACTGAGGCCTCATTCAATGGTCCAGGTGACAATCTATACCTGTGGACCACATGGGCAGACCATCCAGCAGGTTCTGGCTTAAACACCCACTCCCTCCACCACCGGCGCACAGTGGCTGCAGTGTGTACTATCTGCAGGATGCACTGCAACAACTCGCCAAGGCTTCTTTGACAGCACCTCCCAAACCCACGACCTCTACCACCTAGAAGGACAAGGGCAGCAGGCATATGGGAACAACACCGCCTGCACGTTCCCCTCCAAATCACACACCATCCCGACTTGGAAATATATCGCCGTTCCTTCATCGTCACTGGGTCAAAACCCTGGAACTCCCTCCCTGACAGCACTGTGGGAGAACCTTCACCACACGGACTGCAGCAGTTCAAGAAGAAGGTGGCTCACCATCACCTTCTGAAGGGCAACTAGGGGATGGGCAATAAATGCCGGCCTTGCCAGCAGTACCCACATCCAGAAAATGAATTTTAAAAAATCAGGGTAAGAAGTTTGAGAAATCTTCATTGGAGTTTGTTGGTAATTTACTGCTCGGGAAAAACATCTTAAAATGTATTTTGTTGCCACCAGCGTTTTTCTTGAACGTGTAAATAGGAAAGAAAGGACCCTTCGCGTTTCCTGTTTGTGCCTTTGAGCGTGCGAGACGTGTTAATAAGAAACTGCACTTCATTCAATTGAATTTGTGACTAGCTGCGTGTTCAGGGGATCCATGACTTGGTTACAAAGTGGGTCCTTCACTTTGATTGCAGCAGTAAGAGTCCTGCATCACACAGGAGAATAAAATTACTTTCTTCTTGGGTTTTCCAGTTTTCTCCCCCTCGTCTGTCTCGAGGTGCCGCCTGTAATGAGGTGCATTTCCACCTGACATGGCAGCACCCCCCTCCCCCAATACCTCGCCCAGGTAGCCATTCTTTCTGCGTGAGCCTAGATGCTGAATGTTGCTAAGCTATTTCACCATGGGAGGCATCGTAACCAAATTTAATTCTGCCCTTATCTGATGACCAAATGTACAAAGTCTTCAGCAGGATTCACTGGATAGCAATCGCCAGCAGGAAATCTGACTGAACATTCTCCTTCACAGCCCGGGACATTGAAATCATTGTCATTACCCCTACTGTCCCTGAAGTCAGCTAACTCAGCAAAAACAACAACAGCTTGCATTTCTATAGCCCCTTTAACGTAAAAGAGTGGTAAGAATATGAAACTCGCTACCACATGGAGTGGTTGAGGCAATTAGCATAGATGCATTTAAGATAAACACATGAGGGAGAAAGGAATAGAAGGGTATTCTGATAGAGTTAGATAAAATAAGGTTGCAGGAGGCTCATGTGGAATATAAAGACAGGCATTGACCAGTTGGGCCAAATGGCCTGTTTCTATACAGTACATTCTATGTAACTCTATGTGATAAAATTTCCCAAGGTGTATTACAGGAGTGATTATCAAACAAAATTTGACATCGAGCCACATAAGGAGATATTAGGACAGGTGACCAAAGCTTGGTCAAAGAGGTAGGTTTTAAGGAGCATCTTAAAGGAGGAGAAAGAGAGGTGGAGAGGCAGAGAGGTTTAGGGAGGGAATTCCAGAGCTTAGGGCCCAGGCAGCTTAAGGCACGGCCACCAATGGTGGAACGATGAAAATCCGTGATGCACAAGAGGCCAGAATTGGAGGAGCGCAGAGATCTCGGAGGGTTGTAGGACTGGAGGAGGTTACAGAGACTGGTATTCAAATCTAGGAAGCTTTGGTCGGCATGGCTTGCTACTTCACAGCCTTCACTTAGACCATAGGGAAGCTTTTTATTTAGCATTTACTAAAACAGTATTTACAATATTTGATGTATTGCAGACATTCCTTGACCTGGTTTTTGTGAGGTTCACTGGTTCATTAATGCCATTAATGTCCACATGGTTCTCTCGATTGACCACCATAACTTTGGCAGACCATCTGTGCCGTTTATGCCACTTCTCCGAGGTCTCTGTGGACCTTCCACTGAAGGTACAGCAGTTGGAAATTCAACCCCTTAGTCTTTCTCCGCACTCCCTCCTGCTGCTGCTGCTACTACTACTAAATTCCTGTCTGACAGCTCAGCAGTGACGATGGGACCGACGGTTTCAGAGGTCTGGAACTCACCAAGTGTTGGACCGTTACTCCTTGGCTATTCTCGTTAGGTTTAGCATCCCAACCGAGGCAAGTTTCTAGGGTGTGGCGCTTAGTGCCACTAGTAAGATTGCCAACCCTCCAGGATTGACCTGGAGTCTCCAGGAATGGAAGATTAATCTCCAGGATACTGCTGCGAGCAACATCCAGGAGCAAAATCTTAGTGGCATTAAAAAAAAAGTTTTTTTTTCATTTTCTTTGAACACTTTCACTTATTAGTTATAGAAATATTGGAGATGGGTGAAAGGCTGTTTGATTGAGAATCAAGAATAATCCAATGGCGTAACGAATTGTCTGTTCGCTCTCCAATCGACGCAAGAAGGCGGGGCTTCGTGAGGATGGACGTGTTGAGCGACCAATGGTGGGAGCGTGGGGGCGGGGCGGTTGGAGGCAGAAGGTCATGTGATAAAACCTCCAGGAATACGTCTATCCAGAGTTGGCAATCCTAGCCACTAGTGAGAGCTGGGTGAGCCGTCAGGACCCAACTGTTAGTAACACCACCGTTTGGGTGCGGTTGTTTGACAAGCCGAGGTGCTACTGTCAGGGCTCACCCCGCGTACCCAACGCCCCTGCTGCTATATGATAGAAAACATAAGCATATTTTTACAGACGACATCCAAACCTTGAAGACTTAAATAAGCTATGCATTCTTGGTTAATGTTGTGTCTGCTGAAAGTGTCATTTAATACCTGTTCACCTTGGGGATAGATGTTAGTAATTAAAGGATGGGCCTAAGGGGATATGACTCACAAATCAACTGTGACAGGTTGGTAAGGCCAGATGTCAGTGAACCATGGGGCATGACGCTAATGTTTCTAATGGTGCATAATTAAGCCTGCAATAGAGGGGTTCTTTCCCAGACAAGAGGACTTGTGTGAAGTGAGAACTATATCGGTCCCCTTGGATTTTCTTTCACACCCACACACCAAGAACTATTAAAACAGGAAATCAATTTTAAAAATCTATTAGCTACAAAAACATGAGTTCTACATAACAAAAAAGAGCAAAACTTATGTACCTTTTAACTGGTATTGATCCACCATAGAAATGAGATGCTAATGAAACAGCCCCCATGAAACAAAGGGAAAGAGTCTCTTATATAAATTACTTCTCCCACTTGTGAATGTGCTTTCCATAATGATTTTGTTGCTGTTAAATTTTTTTATGACTTCCTTTTAAGCACTGTTGTCAGCTGTGACTCAGTTGGTAGCAATCTCACCCCTGAGTCCAAAGGTTGTGGGTTCAAGTCCCACTCCAGAGACTTGAGCACAAAACCTAGGCTGACACTTCAGTGCAGTACTGAGGGAGTGCTGTACTGTCGGAGGTGCTGTTTTTCGCATGAGACGTTAAACTGAGATCCTGTCTGCCCTCACAGGTGGCCGTAAAAGATCCTGTGGTACTATTCGAAGAAGAGTAGGGGCGTTTTCACTGGTGTTCTGGCCAATGCTTATCCCTCAACCAGGAGCACAAAAAAAACAGATGATCTGGTCATTATCACATTGCTGTTTGTGAGATCTTGCTGTGTGCAAATTGGTTGCCACATTTGTAACAGTGACTACACTTCAAAAGTACTTTGTGTTGGTGTGGTTGGTCCAGTTAAACATCTGGTTTATGGTGTTGCCAAGATGTTGATGGTGGAGGGCTCAATGGCAGTGCCATTGAAGGTTTGTCAGAGATGTCTGGGCTTCCTCTCATTCAAACTAGTTCATTGCCTGGCATTTGTGTGGTGCAAATATCACCTGCCACTTGTCAGCTCGAGCACTGATGTTAACAAGGTTCTGCTGCAGGCTGGCATGGAATGCTTCATTATCAAAGGAGTAATGAACGGAGGTAAACACCATGGAATTGTCAGCGGACAGCCCCATTCCTGACTTTCCAAGAGAGGGAAAGTCATTGAGGAGGCAGTAGAAGATGGTTGGGCTGAAAATGCTTTCCTGAGGACCTCTGGCAGCGTTGTCTCAGGGCTGCGACAATTGGCCTCTCACAACCACAACCATCTTCCAATGTGTCAGTTATGACTCCAGCAGGAAGACTGAGTGGAATTATCCATTTGGCACTTTTGACTGAAGGTGCTCAAAAACACTTCAGCCTTGTCTCTTGCTGCAGTCCACCATTGTTGAGGATGAGCTACTCATGGAACCTCCTCCTCTTGTTGGTTGCCTGGCTGCCCACCACTGTTCTTGACTGGATGTGGTAGGGCTACAGAGCCTTACTTTGATCCATTGGTTGTGGGGCTGCTTAGCCTAATCTAAAGCCTGTTGTGCTTGGTGTCCAGCATGTTGGTATCCCTGTGTAGTGCTTTCACTAGGTTGATATCTCATTCTAAGGCATGCCTGTTGCTGCTCCTGGTAGACCTTTTGACGCTTCCCATGGAAGCGGGTTTGGCTTCCTGACTTAATGGTGATCAAGGAGTGAGGAGTGTGCTGGGCCATGAGGCTACTGATTGTTGGGCAATATAATTCTGTTGCTGCCTCTAGGATGGTGCAGTGCCTCTAGGATGCCCAGTTTGGATGGTATTTAAGCAGTATTTCTGCTCTTGATTTTCTCCGATGTGCTATGATGTTGGGTCTGCTCACTCACTAAGTATCAATGACATTGGGTGCTGTAGGGAATTCCTTATTTCCAGTGATTCTTAGACAATGGACGAATAGTCAACCAAAAAATGTCACCCTCACTCACAGTAGTTTTGTTAATCAAGAGTAATTATTTAATAGTGTCATCATTCATATGAGCATTCATGAAGCAAAGTCAAATCATACATATGACTTTCCTCTATAAAATCCCGCTATACACTTAATAATTCACAACGTTATTATGTAATGACTTAATAATTCATACACACATCAGGCAAATCATTAATACATATACAACCTTTAATCCAAGGATTTTGCTCATCGGGCCTGAAGGTTGATCAGCTCTTCAGTCCTCGAGGTCCTCTTCTTGTGTGATGTTCAACTGCAGGGTGCATTCCTTGTGACTGCCGTGCGGTGAATAGACCATTCTTCTCTCAAAGTCTTCTTTTTATATCTTTTTTACCAATCGGACTTAAGATTGGGGAGGGTCATTATTTTTGTCCAAACGCTTCCTGTTGCTAAGCCTCAATCATTAACATACCTCAATGATTGACAATTTAGGCTTTGATCATGTGAATGAAGACCCTTTTGATGTAGAAAAGACCATGTGCTCGAACAATGGAATGTAAAAGGCCCCTTTACTATCTCTGTTTATGGACTTTCATGTAGAGATAGCCCCTTTCATTTCTATGCACAGACATTCTTAATGGTCCTGACATCTCCTATTTTGATTGCTTCAATGGCTTCATATCCATTCCTTATACCATTTGACCCTATGCTGGATGCAATACTATTTGATGTTTTACAAATCCCAGTTCTTTGAACAGACTACCAGATAGGAATGAAAGGGCCAATGCCTTTTCACATCTATCACTGCTTTCCCGTTCCGAAGTCTTTGATGTGTTGCCTTTTCTTACATTATCCCCTGCTGTGTTGAAAAACTTGTGTTTCCAAAAGCCTACGTGTTTTGAAAGCCTGACAACGCGTTACGCTCAGTATGATCCACCTAGTTTATTTATTTAATAATCTAGATATCTATCCGCAGTACAATATCTTCGATCCCGAAACTCAGACTTCTCCAATGCCATCAGTGTCAGTGATGAGAACAGTTTGCCACATTACTGTGTATGCAGGTTTTCAAATGTCATTGTTTAAAAGGGTTTTGAACCCCACGGTGCCCAACGTGTTTTGTGCTGGTTCCACAGTAGTTAAAATAAAGCAACATTAAAAGAAAGTTATATTACATTTAATAATTCAATGACATTCAAAAGAGCTGCCAGTGGATGAACTTGATGTGAACCAAAGTGAGATTTTGAAATGATCAAGGAGTAAAGTGCAGAGAAAATCAGATCTAGTCAGAACTTACCTAACGGGCTGAACAATTCAGCCGATATATATGATCCATTGTAAACTTTCCCCAATTGATAGGTCAGTAGAAGCCTTTGAAGGAAATGAGTTTATATGGAAACAAATCCCATATGATGCAAGTATCTTTTAAATAGGGGATTAACAGAAATTTACCACTGATCTGTGCTTATTTATGGATCAATTAGCAACAGTGGAAAAGCATTTTAATATAGCATTGAATTGACTGATATTATTCAACTTTCTGTATAAAGAATGACTTTAACTATAAACTGATTTGTCAAGAAATTAAGTGATCTTTGTAACGTTTTATTAAACTTGTTTCTGCCACTTTATTGCTGACACATTTCATTCTATTAATCAGTATTTATGAGAGATGGCCTCGTACACATGCCATCACCACAGCAATCCGACTGGCAAATAATAAAAGTCAGACATGAAAAGAACTTGTGACACATTTCAACCTAACTTAAAAACCAATAAGATGGTAATTAGTGAAGATTCTGCTACATCACATCTGACAGGATGTCTCTTAAAGGAGCATGTGGAATAAAGGAAGGGAAAAATATCAGGATAATTACTACTGAGCACGTACCCAGTGCAAGATGTAATATTTCAGTTTAATTGAACCAGATGTATTCCGCAGGCTTGATCAGTAATTATTATAGAAAGAAAGAAAAAATTTGAAATGTTTTCAATATATTCAAAAATATAGGTAGTCGGTTAGCAGCAGCCCTACAGCCTTATGCTCCCAACTGGGAGAACAGATTTCAAATCCCAGTCTTGATTGCTTGTCCAAACGCAGCCGATAGGCCGTTTCCAGCCTGGCTTCCTTCACCTGTGGCCCTCAGCGGACTTGCTGCTCCATTTGCCTTTAATTTATGGGCTTCATAAGCTCTGACTCTCTCAAAACTCTGGAGTCCCACTCCAGAGTTTTGAGCACAAAATCTAGGCTGACATTCCAGTGCAGTAGCGAGGGAGTGCTGCAGTGTCGGAGGTGCCGTCTTTTGGATGGGACGTCAAACCCGGGCCTGTCTGCCCTCTCAGGGGGACGTAAAAGATCCCATGGCACTGTTTCGAAGAAAAGCAGGGGAGATCTCCCCATGTCCTGGCCTATATTTACCCTTCATCCAAAGTCACTTTCTTTCTTTCATGACTGTAGGGGTTGGAATACAAGCCACTTTTATCAGTGAAGATAAACTGATGGGGGTAGGGGACATACAGAGAGTTCCTTTCTGCATCACTCAAGGATTAACAGCAGGTAACAATCAAGGACTGGTATTAAAATCATCTGTGGTATTCACAGCAGCCTGGAACATCCAGCTCTGCCAATGAGGAAGATAGTGTGGATTTGACAAAACTAATGAGTAGGGAAGAAAGGGCTGATTTGATCTATGTTAGATCGTGGAAGATAATCAGCTGGCATTCCAATTGGATACCATAAAAAGATTCCATTGTTTGCAAATTGGACACCAAATAAAAATGGTGCAGCATTCATGTTCTCCCACTAGATGTTGCTGGTGTATCTTTAGTAAATACAATATCGTATTCTATTGATGAGCATCTTAATAATATCTAAGTGAAGAAAATAAGTTTCCTCCACTTTGGCTCCCTGGATATAATATCGGACTCCTGAAAATTGGACTTAGGAAGAATAAGGGGAATCTAAGATTGTGCTTGCTGGCAGTTTGATGTATCTATTGCATTTCAAAGCCAGTGATATTAGAGCTAAATGCCACAGTTCAGCTTTAGAATAAACTTATGAAAGTAAGTATTATATCAAAGGTAATGAAAGACATGTATATAACGATACAGTATGTTCCTATGTTTAATGTGAAGGGAGAACTTAGCTCCCTTCAACAGAAGTGCAATGACAGTATGTCAACAACCCAGCAACTCTAACACTGAAGTTATCTTTTATGCATTTCTGACATTTCACAATATGTGTACTTGTCAATGAAGTAGCAGTAGAGGAATCCTGAACACAAACAAAAAATTGTAGAAACCAGACATCTCTATCAAGAAGAAGGCAGAGATGTTGGGCGTAATGGCCCAGAATAACGGTGAGGCTAATGGAGCTTGCAGTTATTTATGTGCAAATTGCACAGCAACATCAGGTGAGGGGCAGATCCAGAGGTTGCTGTCCGAGATGCGCCACTCCGCTGTTAGCTTCACGAAAACGGCATCTCACTGTCTGCCTCACTATGGAAATGGATTGAGCGGCGTGTAGTAAGGTTGTCACACAAGATAAGGGCTCATGGGGTTGGGGGTAACATATTAGCATGGATAGAGGATTGGTTAAAGGACAGAAAACAGAGTAGGGATAAACAAGTCATTTTCAGGTTGGCAGGTTGTAACTAGTGGGGTGCCGCAAGGATCAGTGCTTGGGCCTCAGCTATTTCCAATCTATATTAATGACTTAGATGAAGAGACCGAGTGTAATATATCCAAGTTTACTGACAATACAAAGCTTGGTGGGAAAGTAAGCTGTGAGGAGGACACAAAGGGCTCGAATTTAGCAGGCCTGCGGGTTCCCAGCGGGTGGTCCTCCGGGAGCGTCGAAAACGCGAACGGCGAAATTAGTGGGCGTGCAACCACACCGTGTTGGGGGGATCCACGTCTCTGCGGCGGACGGCGTGGACTGCGAGGCTGCTGGTGGTGGTCATGCTCTTCGTCCTCCGAGGGTGTCCACACACCACCCAACTGGCAGGTGTTGGTCTGAGGGGTTGTGCAGGGTAGGTGTGTGGGTCCTCGGACTGGGGCTGCGGTTTCGTGTCGGTCTGTCCTCTGGCTTGGCAGGGGGTGGTGGGGGGCAGGGGTTGCCCTATGTGACGCGGTGGCCTCCTGCGTGGGTGAGGGCTCTCCCCCGTGGAGCGCACCTTGGCACCTGCCACAGGCTGCTGGCTGCAACACGCCTGGTTTGAAGGGTCCTGTTTCCCCCAGTGTGGGAAACTGACTGCTTTGAACGTAAAATCCCACACTTCCTCTTTTGACAGCTGCTTCAGCTCATTAACTGACCACAACGAGCAAGTTAAGTGCTCTCAAGTGGAACCCCGCTGGCTTTAATTGCCTGCGGGATTCCCACCAGCGGGGCTTGCGCGCGCAGCCCCGCACGTCAGCGCGGTACCCGGAAGTGGCCGGGATTTCGTCCGAATCCGGTCACGTGATTGGAGATCGGGATTTTCGGGGCCCCCCCGCTGGAAACCCGCAGGTAACCCGACCCTAAAATCGAGCCCAAAGAGTCTGCAAAGGGATATAAACAGTTTAAGAGAGTGGGCAAGAAGGTGGCAGATGGAGTATAATGTGGGGAAATGTGAGGTTATTCACTTTGGCAGGAAGAATAGGAAAACAGAATATTTTTTAAATGGTGAGAAACTGTTAAATGTTGGTGTTCAAAGAGATTTAGGTGTCCTTGTACAAGAAACACAAAAAGTTAGCATGCAGGTACAGCAAGCAATTAGGAAGGAAAATGGTATATTGGTCTTTATTGCAAGGGGGTTGGAGTACAAGAGTAAGGAAGTCTTACTACAATTGTACAGGGCTTTGGTGAGACCTCACCTGTAGTACTGTGTACAGTTTTGGTCTCCTTATCTAAGGAAGGGCATACTTGCCTTAGAGGCGGTGCAATGAAGGTTCACTAGTTTAATTCCTGGGATGAGGGTTGTCCTATGAGGTGAGGTTGAGTAGAATGGGCCTACACTCTCTGGAGTTTAGAAGAATGAGAGGTGATCTCATTGAAACATATAAGATTCTTAGGGGGCTTGACAGGGTTGATGCTGAGAGATTGTTTCCCCTGGCTGGAGAGTCTAGAACTAAGGGGCACAGTCGCAGGATAAGGGGTCAGCCATTTAAGACTGAGATGAGGAGGAATTTCTTCACTCAGAGGGTTGTGAGTCTTTGGAATTCTCTACCCCAGAGGACTGTGGATGCTGAGTCATTGAGTATATTCAAGGCTGAGATCGATAGATTCTTGGGCTCTAGGGGAATCAAGGGATATGGGGATCGGGCGGGAAAGTGGAGTTGAGGTCAAAGATCAGCCATGATCTGATTGAATGGTGGAGCAGGCTCGAGGGGCCATATGGTCTACTCCTGCTCTTATTTCTTATGTTCTTATGTTCCTGTATTTGCGTGGTAGAAACAAACTAAACTCGCCACAGAAAGGTAAGTCAAGTCATTTCAAGCCTAAGTACCCTTTTAACGACGTGATAAGTGTTAATTACTGCTAGTTAACCTCTTTGGCACTGAAAATTAACTATTACAAGTGTGGAATCTCATTCCGTCAGATTTTAATTGTTGTTGGAGAATTTGTTTTTAAAAATTTATGTTAAATATATATTTTTTTACTTTTGCTTTCTGTCTCTTTTTTCTCCCTCTCTTAATCAAATCTTTCATTCCCTCTCTTTATTTCTCATTCTGTACCTGATTTGACATTGAATTCACCCACTCTATTATACACTCCCTTCTCAGTCCCTGCGCAGTTAATGTCACAATCCTTCAATCTGACTGATTAAGGAGATACGCAGCTGCTTGCCCTGTTCACTCAGGTCCCAGATGCCCTGTAGGGGGCGCCGTGCCACTTCCATCTCCCACTTCTAGCAATTTAGGGCACAAAATATCACGGTAATTAAACGGACAAGGGGCAAGTCTAACTAATGGCGGGCACTGTTCGTTGCCCTCCTATGGAGCATGCCCCATATGTTAGATATTTTTACTCCCCTTTTAGCTGCAAATTGCTGGAAGTGCGAGCTGATAAATGGGACATCCGGGACCTTGGGACCAGCAGTCTATCTCATTAACCAATGATAATTAAGGATAGAGAAAGAAACAGAGGAACAACAGAGAAGGAAATTGAGTGAATTGGAGTCAAATCAGGCACAGAAAGAGAAAGAAAGAGTGGGAAAGAAAAATTGGATTAAGAAAGAGAGAAATGAGACAGAAAGGAAAAGTAAGAAAAACATTTTAAAATTTAAAATTTAAGAAATCTCTAACAACAATTTACTAGCTGCAGGAATGAGACTCCACAGTTTCAATTGTTCTCTTTCTGGGCCAGAGAGGTTGATTGGCATTGCAGGAACATAAATCTCGTCGTTAATAGCATCCTTACGCTGTTAAGTACCAGCCCTAACTTTCTGCGGCGAGTTTAATTGACAATTAATGTGCAAATGCAACAATTTCTTGAAAATCACTTGGAAGTTGAGGATGAGCTGCCATTTTCACAAGGCTAACGCAAATCGTCCAGCACCTTGTGGCAATTTACAACTCACGGTGTATCTCTTCCTCGCCACAGATTGCTGGATTATTTACATGCTGGGAAGGAACAGGTGACTTTGGACCCATGGTTCCCAAAGCTCTCCACCACTCGCCTCGTGTCTGGGTCTGTTGTTGACTAATTGATAGAGATTGATGGCTATGATTAATCATCAACTCCATTATCGTTGTATCATGCGACCAGGATGATCGAAGGCGAACTAGATAGACCTTGGTCTTTTTTCCATCGAGCAATTCCTATGTTCTACTGTTTTCAGCCTCAGTGGTATGCTAGGCATCGTCCCTTTCCCTCGGTTTGTCAAAGTAAAAAGGCCATCCCCATTTATAGAGGTGTGCAGTTGACACTAATTATTACAGGTTTGGAAAGGACCACGGAAATAATTTTTCTAATCAGGGGCTTGAGTTTACTGAGGATTTGCTTTTAATGGCTAGTTAGCTGGACTAGGAAAATCATTTGTTCGAACATTGGTATAGTAAAGCAGCTTTATTTATAATGAGCTGTTACCAGAACGTAAAGAGATTACCGGTACCTAGCCGCCAATATGTACCAACTAGTAATTCAGCTGGTAGCTAGCACTTTTTAAAAAAAAAGTTGAATGAGATGGAAGGAGAAAACAAGAAGATTGAGAGCCTGGAATATGTTTGGTGCAAAAATTGAGGTTTGCAAAAGCCTGTTGATTGATCCAGGGAATACAATGTACAACATCTAGATTCTGCTACATGTGGTTGACAGGGTGTGAAATACAATGTAGACACAGTAAATGTTGCTACCTTGATGTGATCACTGTGTACTTTTAATTATGCTATTCCATTGCACATATAAAAGATGAATGAAGGCAGGGTGCATGAAAGAGTTCAGAGAGAAGACATTGTGAAGTCCTGTACTAATGTTTGTAAAGTGAGTTGGATGGGAAAATCACATTATGGAAACATAATATTAGAGATGAAAGAGATTAAACTCAGCTAGGCAATTGCTGGCAGGATGAATTTGAGAGATCAGTCTGTTCAATTTAGTGACAAAAGGATCTGCGCTTCTGAGTTTCCGATGCATTAAGCGGTTCACCTGCTTAAACAATAAATAAATACAGATGGTCCAGGTTTGCAGGCTGAAATGTTGATCAGTGTGCGGGAGTAATCCGTTGCTGAACAGATTCGTGGACTCCCATGTTTGACCAACTATGTACCTTCACTTCCCTTCACTCCATTTGTGGGAGAGCCTTCAATCACCTCAGCCTTACTTTGTCATATCAATAACGCTTTTCAACTGTGAGAGAATCAAGGGAGAGGATTTTCCCTGGCGGGTTTGTGTCAGCAACATGGCAAAAGAAGCAGGAGAATTTTTTTTTTAACGCTGCGTGTTATTATCATCTGGAAAGCACTGCCTGAACTGAGACCATCAAGTGTGACAAATGTATGCCACTTGCAAGACATTTGTAACTATACTAGTGACTTTCCTATGGTATTTCACATGTTTATGTTGTAACTATTAACGATGATGAAATAAATAATGGACTTCTGTGAGAAAGTTAAATGTATTGAATAATTGATTGATTGAGTACGGTATTGTGAGGTAGTTAGCCAGTAAAAGAACAAGACCATAAAGGGTTCAAAAATCAAGATAAAAATTAGGAACATATGAACAAGACAGGAAATCTGGTGAAATCTTTGCATCCAAGGGGTACAGGAAGCTGCCGAGGAAGGACAATGAAGCGGAGTGAGAAGAATTGAGAGATTTGGTGAGAAGACGATTAGGGGGCTTAATGCATCAGAATAGGCCAGGTTCGTAGGCCCAACACTCCTTTGCTTTTCCTAAACACTCTTCTTATTTCTTTTTCCACCAATTTTCCCTCCTCTGCTTGGCTCCTGGAGGCATTGGCCTCGATATTAATAATCCCACAACGGACGAGAGATGGTCCCGGGGTGGTGGTTAAAATGTGAAATCCGCATAACCTGACCCCAACACGCGCCCGCCGCCATTTTTACTTTGCCCGATTTGAAGTTAACTGTCGCTGCATGAGTTTCTTGAGAAACTCGGCAGCGAAACAGAGGTGGGAGATGCCGGCTCCCCGAGGTAAGTGGCTCTTTCAGCACTCGTTGTGGGCCAGGAGGAGCAGGAGTGCTTTCCCCAGGCCCCTCAAGGAAGCCTTTGGCCTTCCCCCAGCCTCGATCTCAGGCCTCCTCCCCCCAGCCCTGATCTCAGGCCTCCTCCCCCCAGCTCCGATCTCCAGCCTCCTTCCCCACAAGCCTTCCCGATCTCTAGGCTCTTCCCCTAGTCTTCCTGACCTCGGGCCTCCTCCCCCAGCCCTCCTGATCTCAGGCCTCTGCCCCCCAGTCCTCCTGCTCGCTGGCCAGGCTGTCCATTTGGTCGGATGCTGGGCGGGAGGCGGACCTACAAGAATGCAAATGAGGCCCTGCCGTTAAGATCAGCAAGGCCTCCCCGTCCCAGCCCTTGTCGGGTTCTTCCATCATTTTAGACCTCACCCAGACCCTCCCTCCCTGCCTCACCATAAATATCGAGGCCATTGTCTCAGTCTGGGCTCCAATTCCCTAGGTGGTAGGAGCTCTTCATCCAACTGGCTATTTTTCAAGTGTGGTACCTTGACATTGAATACTATCAGGTAATTCAACTGTGGGGTCACAAAGAAACAAAGACTTGCATTTATATAGCGCCTTTCACACCCTCAGGACGTCCCAAAGCACTTCACAGCCAATGAAGTATTTTTGAAGTGTAGTCATTGTTGTAATAAAGCAGCCAATTTGTGCACAGCAAGGTCCCACAACCAGCAATGTGGTAATGACCAATGCATTAGTGATGTTGGTTGAGAGATAAATTTTGGCCAAGGCATCGGGGAGAACACCCCTGCTCTTCTTTGAAATAGTGCCGTGGGATCTTTTACGTCCATGCGAGTGGGCAAATGGGGCCATGGTTTAACATCTCATCCGAAGAACGGCACCTCTGACAGTGCAGCGTTCCCTCAGTGCTGCACTGAATTATCAGCCTAGATTACGTGTTCAAATCTCTGGAGTGAGACTTAAACCCACAGCCTTCTGACTCGGAGGCACGAGTGCTACCGACTGAGCTACTCCTGTCCTGACCTGACATCCAGGCAGACACACTTTCTAGCACAGGTGACTGGAGATTGATTGGGAATGAGAGCCCTGACTGCGTGTTTCCCTCCCTAGTCCAGAGGCAGCACCCTCAACCATGGCACTCTGAATTCCAGGCCTGGCCGAAATCAGCAGAGCAAACAATGGGATCTTCCTGATCCGTCACTGGACGTTACCATATCAAGTGATGCAATTTCTCACCAAGCCATCACACGTTGCCTACTTTCAAATTGCCAAAGTGTTAGGTCAACACGTCGCCTGTCGTGAACGGTGCCAGTCACAAGGTGATAAAAGAAAACTCAGACAATTTAATAGGGCACTCTCAGGCTGGTGTTGATAAAGATACTAAAAATTCAGCACACCACAGCGAAAACCTCTCCAAACTATTCATCATCACAGACAAACAGAGGCGCTTAGTATGTCGCCTGTCTTTTGTTTCCTTCTTATCTCTTGTTTGCGATTGAAGTTGCTCTCCTGGAATATTTCTTACTGACAAATGTCCCGCCTTATTTGCACTTCTGCCTCGTTGCAATAAGGTTTAAAGGATTATAAATCTGCGGGCTGCTTAGATCAGCTCTCAGGCAGAGAATGACACCCTCACTGATGACAGGTGATAGAGGCAAATCCACAATAAAAGCAGAAGAAAAGCAAGTTTATTTTCAAGGACATGTTTACGCGACAAACAGTGAGCAAATGGGACTGAATTCACGGAGCAGACTTGTCTTATTTTCATGCAATGCTTAAGAAAGCAATATGAACAAGCAGATTGAATTTTATTAACTATATATAAACATGGGACTGCGCGAAGTGAGAAAAGATTGCAATAATTTGTTTCATGTTAATGACCCTTTTGTCCTTGCCTGGTAGCAAACAACGTTTGTTTAAATTGGAATGGAAATTGAGCAATAACAGCCCTGGTGAATGTATTTTTTGATGTTGAACAGTCTACAATCACTGTGACAATTTCTCAATTGTTAATGAATTCCTAAGTTTGATACATTAAATGAATGTAATATAAACCAATGCCATTATTGAAAAGGACTGTTCACCTTGGATGGGAAAGGGATTTTTTTGAAAGATTGAAAACTTATTTTATTCTTCTTTCTCTGCCCCTCCAATTTTCTTCCTCTTTTCTCTAAAATGCTGGAATATGTCTCAAGGCCATTGGGAACCCTCTGTTACCTTGCCCAAGGTAGAATTCTTCATATCTACATTGAATCACATAGAATTTGCAGCAGAGAAACAGGCTATTCGTCCCAACTGGCCTGTTTATGCTCCACACGAGCATCCTCCCACCCTACTTCATCCAAACCTATCAGCATATCTGAGAAAGAGGATGAATGAGAGAGTGAAACTATATTTATATGGAGGCTATCAAAGCCTAGGTTCATCCGATTATAATGCCAAAAGTGTTCATTCTTGGGATGTGGGCATTGCTGACAAAGACAGTATTTATTGCCCATCTCTAGAGACATAACTGAGTGCCTTGGTAAATTACTAAGAGTCAATCACTTTCGTGTGGCACTGGAGTCACATATAGGCCAGAGGGGGTAAGGACGACAGGTTTCCTTCCCTAAAGGATGTTAGTGCATCAGTTGGGTCTTTACGACATGGTCACTTTTTACTGATCCCAGCTTCTTATTTCCAGATTTTTTGAAACTGAATTCAAATTCTCAAAACTGCCAAGATGGGATTTGAATTCATATTCTCTGGATTACTAGTCCAGTAACAAAACCACTACACTACTGTACCGGGTAGTGTATTATATTCAAAATGGATGGGTTACCATTGACGTTATAATTGGAAAATTCCAGCCCAAGTATATTTTAAACATGTCAAAGTCCTTCACATTCAATGGATTCATTTGAAGTGCAGTCACTTCTGTTATGTAGACAAATGCAGTAGCTATTTTGTACACAGCAAGGTCCCTCAAATAGCAGTGAGATGAATGACCATTAAAGCTGTTTTTGATGGTCTTGATTGAGGTAGGAATGTTGGACAGGTCTTCAGAGGAACTTGGTACCCTACTTTGAATACTGCCATGAGATCTTTAATGGTCCACCAGGACTGTTTAATGTCTCACCGAGACAAAAGCATCTCCAATACAGCACTGGAGTGTCAACCCAGACTATATACTCATGTCCTGGAGGGGGCTTGAGTTTTTAATGTTCTAGCACAGAGGCAATATTTCTACCAACTGAGAAAGGCTGACAATAACTGAGCCTAGATACTGAATGTGAGCAATCTTTTCAACTCTGGAGACACGCCACAACCAAGTCTGATTCTGTTCTCAGCTCACATCCACATACACACCCATTATAGCAGAAGTCACTGGAAATTGTTCTCCTTAGAGCAGAAAAGGTTAAGGGCAGATTTAATTGAGGTTTTCAAAATTATGAAAGGTCACATAAGGAAGTATTAGGACAGGTGACCAAAAGCTTGGTCAAAGAGGTTGGTTTTAAGGAGCGTCTTAAAGGAGGAGAGAGCCATTCCCTGGCTACCAACTCCATCCCTCTCCCTGGCCACTGTCTGAGGCTGAACCAAACCGTTCGCAACCTTGGCGTCATATTTGACCCTAAGATGAACTTCCGACCACATATCCACTCCACCACAAAGACCGCCTACTTCCACCTCCGTAACATTGTCTGTCCCCGCCCCTGCCTCAGCTCATCTGCTGCTGAAACCGTCATCCGTGCCTTTGTTACTTCCAGACTTAACTATTCCGATGGTCTCCTGGCTGTCCTCCCGTCTTCCACCTTCCATAAACTTGAGCTCATCCAAAACTCTGCTGCCCGTATCCTAACTCACACCAAGTCCCGTTCACCCTACACTGCTGACCAACATTGGCTACAGGTCCGGGAATGCCTCAATTTTAAAATTCTCAACCTTGTTTTTAAATCCCCCCATGGCTTCCCTCCTCCCTATCTCTGTAACCTCCTCCAGCCCTATAACCCTCCGAGATCTCTTGCGCATCCCCGATTTTAATTGCTCCACCATTGGCCACCATGCCTTCAGCTGCCTAGGCCCTAAGCTCTGGAATTCCCCCCCGAATCCTCTCCGCCTCTCCCTCCTCCTTTAAGACGCTCCTTAAAACCTACATCTTTGACCAAGCTTTTGGTCATCTGTCCTAATACCTCCTTACGTGACTCGATCTGAAATTTTGTCTGATAATCACTCTTGTGAAGCGCCTGGGGAAGTTCACTATGTTAAAGGCGCTATATAAATGTGAGTTGTTGTTGTTGGAGGTTTAGAGAGGAACTCAGAGTTCTCAGCGGGCTGAAGGGCGGTTGGAGGTTACAGAGAGAGGGAGGGGCGAGGCCATAGAGGGATTTGAATACGAGGATGAAAATTTTAAATTTAAGGCGTTGCTGGACAGGGAGCCATTGTAGGTCAGTGAGCACAGGGGTGATGGGTAAACATGACTTGGTGTGAATTAGGATACAGGCAGCAGAGTTTTGGATGAGCTTAAGTTTATGGGCATTTTGTTTATATAAATAGATTAACAAACCCCGCTCTCTTACTGTTATCTCCTGGTTACAAGGATGAAAAGCCCATCTGATTACAGCTATTTGGTGCGCTGCACTGTCGGAGGTGCCGCCTTCTGGATGTGACCTTAAACCAAGGCCTCATCTGCCCTCTCAGATGGATGTAAAAGATCCCATCACACTATTCAAAGAAAATTAGTGAGTTCTCCCCGGTATCCTGGCCAATATTTATCCCTCAACCAACATCACTAAAACAGATTGTCTGGTCATTATCACATTACTGTTTGTGGGGCCATGCAGTGAGCAAATTGGCTGCCGAGTTTCCTACATTACAACAGTGACTGCACTTCAAAAATACTTCATTGGCTGTAAAGCGCTTTGGGACGTCCTGAGGTCGTGAAAGGCGCTATATAAATGCAAGTCTTTCTTTCTTCTAACATGTCTTTTCTCTTTACAGATGCTGACTGAACTGCTGTGTATTTCCAGGATATTATCATATTATGGAAACAGTACAGGAGGAGTCCCTTCAGCCCATCATCCCCGTGCCGGCTCTGCGAAAGATCCTGTAATTTTTTTCCCCCCTAAACTTTCAGCATTTGCAATTTATTTTTTTCTTTTATTTTCACATTGGCCATTTTCCCAATGCCCCTGTGAAGCACCGTGGGATATTTTTCTGCATTATAAGTGCTATATAAATGCAAATTGCTGCTGCTGTACTGGGGATTTCAATTTCAGCCGTTAGTATTTACCTTAGATTGTGTTAAGTCTGAATGATGCACCTGATGAGCAAAGGTCCTTACTACTGTTGAAATAAAAGAATTTAAAGTGGTATCCTGTCAAACAGGAGTAGTTACCTGCCTCTCAAAACAACTGCAGAATCCTCATAAACTATTTTTATTGTCTTCTCAGAATTTACGTCCACATGCTGCGAGCAGAAAGTGAAAAGACGCAGGTTGTGCGTTGAGAAGGATTCAGTCTCCTTACTGAAAGTGCAGTCAACAACAAGCACAACAACTTGCATTTATATAGCGCCTTTAACGTAGAAAAACGTCCCAAGGCGCTTCATAGGAGCGATTATCAAACAAAATTTGACACCGATTCACATAAGGACCTATTAGGATAGATGACCAAAAGCTTGGTCAAAGATGTAGGATATAAAGAGCATCTTATAGGAGGAGAGAGAGGTAGAGAGGTGGACAGGTTTGGGGATGGAATTCCAGAGCTCAGGGCCTAGGCAGCTGAAGGCACGGCCGCCAATGGCGGAACAATGAAAATCAGGGATGTGCAAGAGGCCAGAATTGGAGGAGCGCAGAGATCCCGGAGGGTTGTAGGCCCGGAGGAGGTTACAGAGATAGGAAGGGGTGAGGCCTTGGCGGGATTTGAAAACGAGGATGAGAATTTTAAAAGTCAGGTCATTGAGGAAAACAGTGCAAAAGAAGCAAGGCTTCTTGCTATTTGACACCGAAGGACCTTATTTTGATTACTGCATCAGGGAGCAGTGAGCAAAGGGAAATAAGGCGATGCATAAAAAATGAAGTATATAGATTTTTAATTACTGTTTTGCTTAAATCATGAGTCAGAACTGTCCAATACTTGGTCTAATTTTGATTGTCTATTAAAGCTCTTAGTAAATTTTAGTCATTATTTTCTCTGTGAATTTCTATGCATTTTGTCCCTTATCTTTTGGCATTTTAATTTTTGTAAATAATTCTTTCTTGCCCTTTTCCCTCTCACATTATTCTTAGGTACAATTTTTTTGGATTCTCAACCCCCGTACATTAAGAAAAGTAATTTAAAAATAAAACTTTCCAGAAGAAAGGTAAGAATAGTTGGCACCAATATTGGGTCATGTGAGCTGTTGGATTGTTCAAAAGAAAATCAGTGAATGGCTCCATTATAGGAATTTCAGCTCAGAGGTCCATTGTGCCTGTGCTAGCTCCACTATGGAATCATCTTCTCTAATCCCATTCATAGAATCATAGAGTCATAGAATGGTTACAGCACAGAATGAGGCCGTTCAGCCCTTCGAGTCCATGCCAGCTGTCTGCAACAGCAATCCAGCTAGTCCCAATCCCCCGCCCTTTACCCGTAGCCCTGTAATGTTTTTTCTTTCAAATATTTATCTAATTCCCCTTTGAAAGCCACGATTGAATCTGCCTCCACTACACTTTCAGGCAGTGCATTCCAGATCCTAACCACTCGCTGCGTAAGAAAGGTTTTCCTCATGTCATCTTTGGTTCTTTTGCCAATCACCTTAAATCTGTGTCCTCTGGTTCTCGACCCTTCCACCAATGGGAACAGTTTCTCTCTACCAACTCTGTCTAGATCCTCATGATTTTAAATACCTCAATCAAATCTCCTCTCAACCTTCTCTGCTCTAAGGAGAACAACCCCAGCTTCTCCAGTCTATCCATGTAACTAAAGTCCCTCATCCCTGGAACCATTCTAGTAAATCTTTTCTGCACCCTCTCCAAAGCCTTCACATCCTTCCTAAAGTGCCCAGAATTGGACACAATATTCTAATTGTGGCCAAACCAGTACTTTATAAAGGTTCATCATAACCTTCTAGCTTTTGTACTCTATGCCTCTATTTATAAAGCCCAAGATCGCGTATGCTTTTTTAACCACTTTCTCAACCTGTCCTGCCACCTTCAACGACCTGTGCACATATACCCCCAGGTCATTCCTGCACACCTTTTAGAATTGTACCTTTTAGTTTATATTGCCTCTCTTGGTTATTCCTACCAAAATTCATCACTTCTCACTTCTCTGCGTTAAATTTTATCTGCCACATGTCCGCCCATTCCACCAGCCTTTTTATGTCCTCTGACTTCAAGAGGACTATGCTCCTATCACTATGCTCCTCACTGTTCACTACACTTCCAGGTTTTGCGTCATCTGCAAATTTTGAAATTGTGCCTTGTACACCCAAGTCCAGGGCATTAACATGTATCAAGAAAAGCAATGGTCCTAGTACCAACCCTAAGGGAACACCACTGTATACCTCCCTGAAAAACAACCGTTCACCATTACTCTCTGTTTCCTGTCACTTAGCTAAATTCGTATCCATGTTGTCACTGCCCCTTTAATTCCACGGTCTTCAATTTTGCTGACAAGCCTATTGTGTGGCACTTTATCAAATGCCTTTTGAAAGTCCATATACACCACATCAACCGCATTGGCCCCATCAACCCTCTCTGTTACCTCATCAAAAAGCTCAATCAGGTTAGTTAAACCTGATTTGCCTTTAACAAATCCATGCTGGCTTTCCTTAATTAATCCACACTTGTTGAAGTGACTGTTAATTCTGTCCCGGATTATTGTTTCTAAAAGCTTCCCACCACCAAGGTTAAACTGACTGGCCTGTAGTTGCTGGGTTTATCCTTACACACTTTTTTAAACAAGGATGTAACATTTGTAATTCTCCAGTCCTCTGGCACCACCCCAGTATCTAAGGATGATTGGAAGATTATGGCCAGTACCTCCGCAAATTCCTCTGCTTTTTCTGTGTCCTTTAATATTTTTCTTCTTCAAGTGTTTGTAGAACCCTTGATTATGTCATATTCCCTTTTCTGTCTCCTAATTGATAACACATGACCAACATCTCAGTAGAGCAAACTAAAAAAATCTGGACTAATTTTTTTAAAATTCCTTCTCAGGATGTGGGCGTCGCTGGCAACGGCTGGCATTTATTGCCCATCCCTAATTGCCCTTGAGAAGGTGGTGGTGGGCCGCCTTCTTGAACCGCTGCAGTCTGTGTGGTGAAGGTTCTCCCACAGTACTGTTAGGTAGGGAATTCCGGGATTTTGACCCAGCGACGATGAAGGAACAGCCGATATATTTCCAAGTCAGAGATGGTGTGTGACTCGGAGGGGAACTTGGAGGTGATGCTGTTCCCATGCACCTGCTCCCCTTGTCCTTCTAGGTGGCAGAGGTCGAAGCTTTAGGTGGTGTTGTTGAAGAAGATTAGAAGCTGTCATTTTAAATTTCATGGTTGAGCACATCTCAGGAACTCTGGTGCAGAGATCAGCATGGTCGATTTACGACCTGCACGATTTTCACTCCATTGAAATTGCGTTGTGCTCATCGGAGTGGAAAGCTTTTCATTTCTTCCCCCTTTTTAGCATCAAACCAGGTGCACCATGGCTAGATGCAGAGTAAACTTCCTTCTGCTCAACGTGCCCCAAAAATGAGCCTTCCCCAGAACCTCAGAGTGACAACCCTTACTGTACCTGTGTGACATTTCTCCATTTCTCACACCAGCCAGCCTGTGAAAATGGTTGTAAACAATTTTACAACACCAAGTTATAGTCCAGCAATTTTATTTTAAATTCACAAGCTTTTGGAGGCTTCCTCCTTCCTCAGGTGAATGTTGTGGAAATGAAATCCTCGAAATGAAATCACATTTATAATTCACAGAACAATGCTTGGTGATTACAGACAGTCTTTTCAACTGCCCGTTGCCAAGGCAATCAGTGTGCAGACAGACAGGTGTTACCTACAAGGTCTCCGAATATACAAATCACCAAAAAAAAACACAGAGATAGAGAGGTAGAAACATAGAAAAGACAGCAACTGACCTGTTATATTAAAAACAGATAACATTTGTTCGCTGGTGGGGTAACATGTAGCGTGACATGAACCCAAGATCCCGGTTGAGGCCGTCCTCATGGGTGCGGAACTTGGCTATCAATTTATGCTCGACGATTTTGCGTTGTCGTGTGTCTCGAAGGCTGCCTTGGAGTACGTTTACCCGAAGGTCGGTGGCTGAATGTCCTTGACTGCTGAAGTGTTCCCCGACTGGGAGGGAACCCTCCTGTTTGGCGATTGTTGCGCGGTGTCCGTTCATCCGTTGTCGCAGCGTCTGCATGGTCTCGCCAATGTACCATGGATTGTCTTACGTAGAATTATTTAGAATTTTACAGCGCAGAAACAGGCCATTTGGCCCATCTGGTCTGTGCCAGCGTTTATGCTCCACACGAGCCTCCTCCCACCCTCTTCATCTCACCCTATCAGCACATCCTTCTATTCTTTTCTCCCTCATGTACTTGTCTAGTTTCCCCTTACATGCTATTATGGAAATCGTAGAAGTGACAATACTGCACAATGAACCCCATGAGAATGGGAATCGGGCAGGTGATCCTTTCCACCAGGTTTCCTGGCCCAGGCAGCGAAGTTGAAAATTACAACCACCCCCCCACCCCCACCCCATTGCGTTTGGGAAGAACTTAAACGAGTGCAGAGCAGACGAGGTCAGGTGGATTGGGATGCAGCCAAAAACATTAGAGGGATTCAAAATACACATGGGCCCTAGAATAGGAAAGTTAGGGTTCTGCAAGATTGGGCCTAGTGGCCTGTCCTTAATTTTTCTTATGTTCTTGTGGTCTTTTTATTGAGTATTTTGCTCGAGGGCCATTGTGAGGAATATGCCAACGTGTTGCACTGTGGAATGATTGGACAGTAATTCTCCACAGGGCGATCTTCTGATTTTAACTTGTGTCATTTGGATAGTTGTCAAGTGCAAACTGTGAATGTCCCCGTGGGGCAAGAAAAAGCAACTGCAGTCATCAACAGAGGCCTAGAGATACACGGGGGGTAGGTTTCCTGCACCGGATTTTCCTGGACCGGTGTAAGAGGCAAATTATGCCGTGCCAATCTTGCAGACAGGGACTTGCGCTGAAATTTCCTAATTTGAGTACGCCGCAGCGTAAAACAAAGGAGCTACATGTCCAGCGACAGGCCTCGGGAATCGGGGGCAGTGTAAAGCTCAGAACACAAACAGCATTCCTCAGAGTGAGGCTTGAGAGCTGTAACTTGCTTTTCTCTCTTCCATCTCCTTTGATTAGAAATAACTTTAACGTTGCTTCCGAAGTCTCAGCATCATTTCCGTTTTCACGGTGACGGCGGAATGACAAAGGATAAAGGCATCTTGGCACCTTCCTGGGGTCCTCCGCGTTGACCCTGCAGAACCTTTTGCCGGGCATCAAATGCTGGCAAAAGTGGGCATCAGTCAACCCGTCGAATGCAGGCAAACGCACAGCTCTCTGGCTGACATTGAAAGAAGCTCCAGTTGGTGGTCGATCGGAAAGATCCGGAGCCGTTAGAAATTGAGGGCCGTCGCAGCCTTCATCGCCACTGATCAGGCCCGGTGGGAAGTAGACGTAGACTTCAGGTCGTCCTGCAGAATTTCACGCAGGTGGCCAATTGTTTCTGTCATAGAATCATAGAATCATAGAAGTTTACAACATGGAAACAGGCCCTTCGGCCCAACATGTCCATGTCGCGCCATGAGGCACGGTCTCAACACGCACCGTTCCTCCAACAGGTCCTGGTATGACCTTCGCTCCCTGTACTCTCTCTGAGTTGGGGGGGTTGGGTGGGGTCTGTAGCAAGGCCATTGCATTCTCCTGCCAGGGTGTCTCACTTACTTGGCCTCCTTCCTCCGCTCCTCTTCTTCCTCCTCCACTAAAATGCTGAAAAGGGGGACTGTCCATCGGGAAGCTAAGACTCGCTCAGCAGGGATTTGGGGTGGAGGTGGGGTAGACAAATATCCAGCCCGGCTCAAGGGGCCGTGATTTTGGTGAAGGAGAAACTTTGACCCGAGCCAAAATCTTTTGGAGACAAGCAATGGTGCAGCACTACTTGAGGACGCCGTGATTCACAGATGCAGCTGTGGAGTTATTGCTGAATGAAAGGAGGATTGCAGATCTCCTCCACATCACAGCAGTCCGGAAGTTTTTAAAAATTCCTTCTCGGGAATGTGGGCATCACTGGAAAGGCCGGCATTCATTGCCCATCCTTAAGAAGGCGGTGGTGGGGCTTCTACTACAACCGCTATAGTCCGTGTGAATACCAGAAGGTAAGCGGCTTTGATAAGGTCAGGGGCAGGATCCTGATAGGAAGGATTCAAGCATAGAGTTGCGGGACAGAAGGGCATGATTTGGGAGGCGATAACACGTTCAAGGACTTTGGAGAGGAAAGGGAAGTTTGCGCTGGACCAGTTCCTGACTGGGGCAGAGATCACATCATATAGAAGGTGTCTTTACAGATGACACTCGGTCCATGCGATCTCCTGGATTGGTTTTGATCGCCTGAGGGGGGGCCGGAGAGGAATTTTCCAGAGTACTTTTCCCTTATTGGCCCTGGGTTTTTTTCTGTTATTTTGCCTCTCCCAGGAGATTACATGGCTGCGGGGATGGGTGTGAGGGGAGGGTGGGAGGAGGGATGAAGTGTTTAGCCAGGACGGTCCAGCCACCATGGTGATTAGGGCAGGCTTGATAGACCAGCTGGTCTTTTCGTATGTTCGTGTATTCGTGTCAGAAAAGGCTCAAGTCGACATTTGCCATTCAAGGAACCGAACAGCTGATGAGGAAGCCTCAGAAAATCTGCCAAAGCGAGGGGATCCCTCTGATCACCTTTCCACCCCCTCCATTCTCGTTCTGTGTGAGTGGCGCATTCCCGCTGGCTGAAAAATATACTTGAGGCCAAGAGGAAGTGGGGCCCATTCTGAGTATGAGTCTCGCAAATGGGCCTTAAAGAACGAAGAATGAATGACATGAATGAGCGAAGGTAGTGTGGATGAATAGTACATTTGGGAGCATTTGATAGTGTGCGTACATCTGCTTAACACAAATACTGCAATACCTCAGTGATTTCAATGAAGTGGGGGCGTTGCAGCATTATCCATTGATTGTGCCACTTGGCACAATCATAAAAAAACTTAAGGAGCAATGTACAGAGAGGGAGAGGGAAGATGTATGAGGGGATGAGGAGATGGAGGAACATGCTGAGAAGTAGATGGGTTTGCTCTATCAGACAGAATTTAGTCCACCTAATGGCCTAGTTGTTCACACAATATTATGCGTGCTGCAGTAATATTATAACCCATAAATTATCTGTTTACTTATTAGTTCCATTACATGCAGAGAATATATAAACTGAGCCTTTTTAAATCAATGGTCCACTTAGTTGTGCAGTAAAACAAGTTACATGGACCTGCTTTAAATTAGACATGAAGTCAGCTTACAACAAGCAAGTGCACAGACTAACATTAAAGTTTGCCCCTAAGTACTTAAATATAGCGAAACCGGAGTGCATTAAAAGCATTTTTAAACCATCATAGATATCACTGCAAATTCCTTTTACTCCACACACTACATTGGCCTGGTGCGGTAAATCTCTCAACACAGTGTTTACATGGATTTTTACTGCAGGGAAGATTTGTTGCAGTGAGAAGCAGCTCAGCATGTTTAATGCACGTGAATGCCTCGTAATTCTGCCCGTTTCCTGGTGCCTTCGCGAAGGGGTCGCACATAGCCCGCTTCCTACACCTTTGCGGGTAGAATTTGGTCCTCGCTGGCATCGTGGTGAGTCAGCAGCCCGCCCGCGTTACACCACGCCCGATTTCCTTTTCCTATCGTGAAGAGGAGGATTGCGTTGCTCAGCGCTGCAGAACACGTACTTGGAGGCTTCGGTAACGACCGGACCAAGCTCCCCACATCAAAGGTAACGCGTGCGACCGAAAGCCAAAGGCTTCGCGGGGGGCGGGGCGCAGGGTGTAAAAACCGGCTGCCGATTCACTATGGGCCCGTTTGGTCCTACTGGTGAAGACTAATTTCACCCTCTCCCCTCCTCACCTCTCCCTCCATGGAATTGCAGGGCCAGAATGAAGCTGGAAGACTTTAGGGGGTCGTTTTCGAATCCTCCGCTCCGATCCTTTTTGGACGGAACACAGGTCGCAGATTTGGGCCTGTCGTGTTATTCTCCTCATGCTCCCATCTAATGAGCCTCCGTGATAGGAATGGTGCCTCGCAAGATTGCCTCGATTGTGTGCATTTTGTCAACAGTCTTAAGGTGTGGCATTGCTGGGCTTTCGAACAGACGGTCAATCCCAAATCAAAACAAAACCCTGATGAATTGAATTTTATTCTGATAGAAACTCAAGGGTCGATTTCAACCCTGCCTGCCCGTCAGGAACGGTGTGGTCGAGGGAGGGAGTTAAGATGGCGTGGGAGTCACGCCGTGTTTCTGACGTATTCCCCGCCCCCCGCCCCGAACCATCTGAATTTACCTCAGATCAGGCACGGAAGGGCCACCCACCCCAGGTAGGCGGGGGGGCCTACTTTACATAGAAAAATCATGGCCCGATGATGTAATCGGTGCAGCGACCCCATTTTAACCTGAAATCGTTGGAGGGCCACATTAATAAATTTTTTTGAGGATTCTTTGTGAATGCTCCTCCTGGCCTCGCAAGGAATCTCCAGCCCCCAGCCTTCATTCTCAGTGGATGTTGTATATTTGGATTTTCAAAATGCATTCGATAAGGAGCCACACAGAAGGTTGTTACACAAGATAAGGGCTTGTGGGGTTGGGGGTAGTAAGGAAAGAGGATTGGTTAACGGACAAGAAACGGAGAGTAGGGATAAATGGTAACTAGTGGGGTGCCGCAAGGATCAGTGCTTGGGCCTCAGCTATTTACAATCTATATTAATGACTTGGATGAAGGGACCAAGTGTAATGTATCCAAGTTTGCTGACGATACAAAGCTAGGTGGGAAAGTAAGCTGTGAGGAGGACACAAAGAGCCTGCAAAGGGATGTAGACAGGTTAAGTGAGTGGGCAAGAAGGTGGCAGATGGAGTATCATGTGGGGAAATGTGACATTATTCACTTTGGTAGAAAGAATAGAGGAACAGAATATTTTTAAATGGTGAGAAGCTATTAAATGTTGGTGTTCAGAGAGATCTGGGTGTCCTTGTACACGAAACACAGAAAGTTAACATGCAGGTTCAGCAAGCAATTAGGAATTGCAAGGGGGTTGGAGTACAAGAGTAAGGAAGTCTTGCTGCAATTGTACAGGGTTTGGTGAGACTACAGTTTTGGTCTCCTTACGTAAGGAAGGATATACTTGCCTTGGAGGTGATGCAACAAAGGTTCACTAGATTAATTCCTGGGATGAGAGGGTTGTCTGTTGAGGAGTGATTGAGTAGAATGGGCCTATACTCTCTGGAATTTAGAAGAATGCGAGCTGATCTCATTGAAACATTTAAGATTCTAAGAGGGCTTGACAGGGTAGATGCTGAGAGGCTGTTTCCCCTGGCTGGAGAGTCGAGAACTAGGGGGCACAGTCTCAGGATAAGGGGTCAGCCATTTAGGACTGAGATGAGGAGAGATTTCTTCACTCAAAGGGTTTTGAATCTTTGGAATTCTCTACCCCAGAGGGCTGTGGATGCTCGGTTGTTGAATGTATTCAAGGCTGAGATCGGTAGATTTTTAGACTCTAGGGGAATCAAGGGATATGGGAATCAGGTGGGAAAGTGGAGTTGAGGTCGAAGATCAGTCATGATCTTATTGAATGGCGGAGCAGGCTCGAGGGGCCGTATAGCCCACTCCTGCTCCTATTTCTTATGTTCTTATGTTATCCCTCCCACCACCAGCTTCTCTTTGGAGACGCCCCTCCTCCCCCTCCCAGCACTTACCTCATGCCGGTGACGGTCCCCTTGGGTCCCTGGTGTCATCGCACCCCTGTCTACCCGCTCCCGCCCGCCAGCTCTGGTATAATTCCCGCCTGCTTTGGGCAGGAGACAGTACAGACACAGTTAAATGAGGTCTGGTAGTTAAAATGGCCAGGGCTTCACATCAAGGAGTCCATGGGGGACCCCTGCCCACTCCACCACCACCCCCTCCACCCATCCGAAACCCACCCCAAGCTTCTTTCCTATATCCTAGTGAATCTCCTGTAGAAATAAAAATCAGGTGGTTTCTATAACAGGCAGCCCAACCTCGACAACAGTTTTATACCTGGTTGGCAAGGAGAAAGTGAAACCCAGTATGCCTTGTAGCTGTGTTTATTGAAGAATGTGAGCTTTTTTGTCGTCGTATTTTGTTGACGGAGTTGGGAGAGACTTCAGAAACATGCCCCATACCTCCACCTACTGGCCAGAGCTTGCAACTACAGCATTACAAGCAATTGTTTACATACAGCATTTAAGAACATAAGAAATAGGAGCAGGAGTAGGCCATACGGCCCTTTGAGCCATTCAATAATTTCACCTTCTACCTCGACTCTACTTTCGCGCCCTATCTCCAAATCCCTTGATTCCTTAGTGTCCAAAAATCTATCGACCTCAGTCTTGAATATACTCAATGACTGAATATCCACAGCCCTCTGGGGTATAGAATTCCAGAGATTCACAACCCTCTGAGTGAAGAAATGTTTCCTCATCTCGGTCTTAAACGGCTGACCCTTTATCTTGAGACTAAGACCCCTAGATCCAGACTCTCCAACCAGGGGAAACAGCCTCTCAGCATCTACCCTGTCACGCCCTCTAAGAATTGTATACAGTTCAATGAGATCACCACTCATTCTTCTAATCTCCAAAGATGATAGGCCCATTATACTCAATATTTCCTCATAGGACAACCCTCTCATCCCAGGAATCAATCTAGTGAACCTTCGTTGAACCCTCTCTAAGGCAAGTATATCCTTCCTTAGGTAAGGAGACCAAAACTGTACATAGTACCACAGGTGTGGTCTCACCAGAGCTCTACATAATTGTAGCAAGATCTCCTTACTCATATATTCCAACCCCCTTGAAATAAAGGCTAACATACCATTTGCCTTCCTAATTGCTTGCTGTACTTGCATGTTAACCTGCATTTAAAATTTCCATTCAAAATGTTTACATAGGTCATTTCAATGTTAAAACGTGACCAAAAATCCTTTTGACAGAAAGTTGGACCGTAAATGTGCTCGCACACAAGACTTTTAATAATAACATAAGTAGATTTAGAAGCTACTTTTGTCATTGAAAAGATATCAGTTTAAAAAGAGTCTGATTGAATAATTTGGAAATATTAAACAAGATAGAGTTGAAAAGAAAAGGCCCAGATCAAAGTAATTTCCCGATAGACATCTATAAATTCATCTAACACTGTTGTGTCTGCGGTAATGGACTTTCAACTCGCAGAAAATGAATCACTGCTTAATTTTTCTTCACTCAGGACGTGGACTGTTAAAAATCAGTCTTGCTACTGAACCTGAAAATGACAGCCATTACCCAGATTTACATTTTATCCCGAGCTAGAATAATGACAATAAATCACTGGGCTGTCGGCTGGTTGGATAATTACGTTCCGGATTGCCGGCAAGGGTTGGGCGAGACTAACATGAAGCTGGTTACAGAAGTGTAACGAAAAGGATGACAGTGAGAAATGATTTTGATTGCCACGCTAGGGTGAGCAGCTATGAGATGCAAATCGTAAGGCGCCAAAAGCCGGTTTTCCGGGGACTAAAATAACTGACTTTAGCAGCAAATGGTGGAAAGTGGAGCCCGCAAAAAAAAAAATAGGATCATACTTCAAAAATCAAGGGTCAGCTGAGGCAGTCGATCGCCACGAGTCCATTTCATACTTAAGTTTGACATCAGTGATCAAAAATGATGGGAAAAAAAACAAACTCGGAATTGCTAGTTTTTGCACTGTGAATGCTTTTTTCACGGTTTGCCTTGTGGATTACACAAGTATCTTTGAAGAATAAATTCCATCTTTTTTATGAATAATGATCATCTTGTCATACACTGTACAGTGGAACCATCCACAAATTTTACCAGCAACTTTATGAAGCAATCGTTTTTTTTTAGCGAGAGGCATTTTGGCCAGTTGGAGGTGTAGGTATTGCTAGAACATAATTCACTTCACTGTTTCCTACTTTGCAACAGTGACTACACTTCAAAAGTACTTCATTGGTTGTAAAGCACTTTGGGGACATCCTGAGGTCGTGAAAGTCGCTTTCGCTATCTTTTCTTTGACTTCCTTCTAGGTTTTGCGGACGACTTGACCAAGCTTCCCACATCAAAGGCGATATTTGTGACTGAAGACCAAAAGCTTCACCTGGGAGGAAATATGGACCCATCAGATGATAAAAGGTGCATCTGCAAGGAAGGCGAATGTGAAAATCAGAATTCAACCCAGCTTAAAGGGGACAGGAAGAAAGGTTTCATGCTCTGAGACTTGTTAAATTGGTAGCTTAATTGCTAATTAGCAATATGCTAGTCGATTTGACTTGAAATGGCGCTGAGATTTAGAGCGTGGACAGTGAAGATCTCACTCTGTTGTGGTGGGTCGGAAATTGAGGTAAAGGTTCCTCGTTTCTCAGCATGTCTACCCAGTGAGAAGTTGAGTCATACAGATCAGGAGGTCCTAGGTTTTATCTGTGCTCAGCTGATCTCAGTTAAGACACAGTTGCGACACGACAGTTGCCCTCAGTATCTCTGGGTTTGCGAGATGAAAAATCAACCGGGGTTCCTGCTCCTGATTACTAGGCAGTAAACCTGCTGTATAGAGAGTGAGAACAATATCAGGCTCATTGGAATGCCCTTGATGGTCGAACGGTATGCTAATACTCATTTTGCAGGCTCACACATGAAGATTGGGCTCTTTGGTGAGGGGCTGAAGGGTACACAGCTCGTGGCACTGTCTGCTTCCAGCATAGAGGATTGGTAATAAGAGTGAACTTTCCAAGTCCTCACACATGGCGAGCTACCTCAAATGCCACGATTGCACATCGGTAAATCTCACACCCACTGCCAGTGATTTTCTGATGCACGCTTATGGTGTACAAAGGTTGCCAGCTATGTGTGAGGTCTCAGAAAATCTACACTGTCCCCGGACATCAACACTTACAACACATCCACCCCAATATATTGAAATGGAGCTCCTGCCTCTTTAGGGCAGCCATCATTAAAACCGCCCACTAGAAGTGTGCATCATGCGTGTTGGGACAGAGATCACAGGTGTAAGTGACCTCCAGCCATATTTATATTCCACAATTTGCGATCTTGGCTTGTGAAGCTCCACAGCAGGAGCACAAGTTCTTGAAGTCCGCCCTGATGTAAATTGTTGTTGTTCCAATCATTTCACATTGGACAAGAGTAGGCTACAGATTGACTTCTTTGGCAACAGCAATAATTTATTCTTGTGTGAGATTAGGATTACCACGGGAATGGAACTGAGGCAATACATTTCTTTGTGGGTGTGTTGTAGGGTATTAATTTGGTGAGCGACCTGGGTATTGGGGCTGAACAATTCAGCTGAATTGCTATTGCTAACTTCCATCTCCACCTCTATTTTGTTACGGAGCTACAGCCACCATACTCTGCAGTTCTACTGCTTGGAGTGTCAGTGCAATACAATGACCTGAATTTACCCTCATGTAGAAGAACATCTCAGATTACATTACAAAGGAGGAGAGGAGGACGCTGAGCTGGAAGATAGGAACTGGAAGAGAATAGGGGTCGGAGGTGGGGAAGATGAGGGACTTCAGTTATGTGGAGAGATTAGAGAAGCTGCTATTGTTCTCCTTAGAGCAGAGAAGGTTAAGGGGAGATTTAATAGAGCCGTTCAAAATTATGAAGAGTTTTGATAGAGTAAATAAGGAGACACTGTTTCCATTGGCTTGATCACATAACTTTTTAATTCAGAGGCGAGAGAGCTACCACTGAGCCAAGCTGACAAAAACCTCAAACTGAATGGGACCAAAACTTTTTTTTTGCTTTGGAACAAGCAAAGGGTTCTTATTTAGTGAAGAATAGCTAAATGGAAGGTCTTGACATATGTATGAATCTTACACAAGCAAATTCCAGACCATGCATGCACTTTTTTTTTAAAGCACCAATTTATTCCAGACAAAAATAGATCTGTTCGGATAATGTTCTCCCTTAGCAAAATGAAGTTGTCCTCAGTTTTGTGTCCTTGAAAGGTGTGATCGTAGAAAATGTATTTGTTTTCAGGCCGTTTGACAAGCGATGATGCCTTTTGGAAAGATGCCAGTACAATTAATGAATGGATGCTACACACAAATCTCAGTCATTATTGGCAATTGGATTTTGGGTGAAAGGGCATAAATACCACATTGTCCTGACATTGATTTTCTGACTGTCAATAGAGCTGTCATTTACCTACAGCGCAGTAGACAGCAATGTTCGAGACGCCATCGAGCTACCTTGGGAGAGGATGTACAAGCCATGGGTCACTTGCCTCGAACAGGACGATATTCAGATTACAAAGGAGCTGCGAACAGAATATGTCGTGCAGGACCAATGAGCTTGAGAATGACCCTGAGTTCAGTGTCATAAGGTCATCACTTCATCAGCCTGTGGGAGAAATGTCAGGGATCGACGTTGACGTGCGTTCCATAATTGCCTTGGCTACTGTCAAGGGAACATCATTGCTTTTGCTCTCCCGGGACCACCGTCTGGCTGGCACATTGGGTCAAGCACCTCTTTTTCCAAATAGCACACCAGAGATTTGAGCACAAAAATCTAGGCTGACACTCCCAGTGCAGTACTGAGAGAGCACTGCACTGTCCAAAGGGCCGTCTTTCGGATGAGACGTTAAACCGAGGCCCTGTCTGCCTTCTCAGGTGTATGTAAAAGATCCCAAGGGACTATTTCAAAGGAAAGCAGGGGAGTTCTCCCCGGTGTCCTGGCCAATATTTATCCCTCAACAAACATCACTAAAACAGATTATCCGGTCATTATCTCATTGCTGTTTGTGGGAGCTTGCTGTGCGCAAATTGGTTGCCGCGTTGCCTACATTACAACAGTGACTACACTTCAAAAGTATTTCATTGGCTGTAAAGCACTTTGGGGCAACCTGAGGTCATGGAAGGCGCTATACAAATGCAAGGTCTTTCTTTTCTGATTTCGCAGGGTAACATTTTTAACACTAAGAAAAAATAGACAGTCTCTAGTTCTAAATGCAAATCAGCAACTGGTTAAGGCAGTGAGTGGCTGAACCTCATTCTATGCCCAGTTAGCTGATCTCAACCAGGCTGGTGGTAGGAGCACTACAATTAAGTCTTGGTGCGCCTGGGTTGGAAAGAGAAAAATCAGCCAGAGCTCCGGCTATCCAGCACTTCCCTCGTGTGGACATTGAGGGCAGATGGGATTGGGCTGGTTAGTGATGCCTTCCACAGCTGAATAGCCTGCCAATACCCACCTGTATTGGCTCACGTCTGAAGAATGGCCACTTGAGTGAGGTGCAGAGAGAGAGAGACCACAGTACACCGACAAAGAACCACTGGTTTCAAGAGAGGAGGAAGGGAGAACTATCAGGGAGAATTGTATAGGTGCAAGCATGAGTCCTAATATCCTAGGTTCCTTGTATGACTCAGACAATTATTGTCCACATGGGACTGACGTGCAGGAGGTTACAGGGTATGTAATTTTATTTATTAGATGAATAGGACTGCCATGTTTTTGCTGTGTTTTTGTGATTTTATAAGGGACTATCAATACGGCCCTAAACCTTACATAATAACAACAACAACTTGCATTTATATAGCGCCTTTAACATAGTAAAACATCCCAAGACACTTCACAGGAGCGATTATCAAACAAAATTTGATACCGAGCCACATAAGGAGATATTAGGACAGGTGACCAGAAGCATGATCAAAGAGGTAGGTTTTAAGGAGCATCTTAAAGGAGGAGTGAGAGGTAGAAAGGCAGAGGGAATTCCAGAGCTTAAGGCCTAGACAACTCACTGCATAAAAAAATTCTCCTCATCTCTCTTCTAAGATCCTTTAAAAAATTTTGAACACGTCTATTAGATTCCCCCTTAACATTCTCTGCTCCGGTAAATTTAGTCTTATCAAGCAAGTGTGTAAATAATTATATCCTCTCATCCCTGTATCATCTATGTGACTTCTTTCCAACTGTTGGTTTGGCTCAGTATTGGTCCCTGGGTTAGAGGATTATGGGTTGAAGCCTTGTTCCAGGTACCTGAGCATATAATCCAGGCTGATACGTCAGTGCTGTTTTTTTTAAGATAAGATATTAAACTGCGGCCTTGTCTACCTGTTCAGGTGGATGTAAAAGATTCCAGGGCACTTTGTTGAAGGACAGCAGTGGAATCCTGCCAGTGCCTGGGCCAAGGTTAGTTCCTCAAACAACACCACCAAAACAGGTTAACTGGTCATTTGTCACATTGCTGCTTGTACGGCCTTGTACCTGTACATTGGCAGTCATGTATAAAACAACATTGACTGCACTTCAAAAGTAATTCATTCGTTGTGAAGGATACAAATCTTTCCCTCCCTCCCTTCCTCGCTCCTTCCCTCCCTCCCTTGCTTCCTTCCTTCCTATTATGGGGTGTCCAAAACTGAATACAATTCTCCAACTCTAAATAATATCACCAGCTTGCTTTTGCTTTTGTATTAAATGCCCTTGCATGTAAACCACAGAATTCAATTTACCCTTTCAGTTCCCACCTGCAATTCTACTTTTAAGGACCTGTGCCCCCAGATCTCTCTGTTCCTACACTCTGTTAAGAGTTTCACCTTTTAGGTTATATTTCCATTCTCTGTCCTTTTCCCCCAATTTACTACTTCACACTCACCTCCACTTGCCACCTATCTGCCCACCTCTCCCTCACCCGTCTATCCTACCGCATCCTTCCTCACAGTTTGCAATGCCCCTTGATTTGGTGCCGTCAGCAAATATCGGTCCCTCCATACCTGTGTCCAAATTCTAAATTATCAATCTAAGAATGGAGGAAAGATTCTCATTGCAATTTCCACCCTTCCACCATCCTCCATCTGAGTTGATGCCTTACCATGGGGCCTAAATTCTGCAACAAGGCTCTTATGTGACACTTTGTCAAATGCCTTCTGAAAGTCCAATGTAGCACATCCACTGCACTCTTTTTGTCCATACACTTGCTAATTTCCTTGAAGAATTTGATTAAGTTAGTTTAACAATAGTCTGCTCTGAAATGGCATTTCGAAACTTTAACCAGTCTTTTTTTTCTTTGTTTCAAATGCTTGAAAACCTGTTATGTATATCCAGCATTTCTTGTTTTTAATGAAGATGGAGCTTGGCTAATGTACTGGAGCCCTTCCCTGTAGCTGTGGAGGCCTTGCCTGTAGCCGAGAAGCCCTTGTCCGTAGCCGTGGAGCCTTTGCCTGTAGCTGTGGAGCCCTTGCCTGTAGCTGTGAAGCCCTTGCCTGTAGCAGTGGAGCCCTTGTCTGTAGCTGTGAAGGCTTTGCCTGTAGCTGTGGAGCCCTTGTCTGTAGCTGTGAAGGCTTTGCCTGTAGCTGTGGAGCCCTTGTCTGTAGCTGTGAAGGCTTTGCCTGTAGCTGTGGAGACCTTGTCTGTAGCTGTGGAGCCCTTGCCTGTAGCTATAGAGGCCTTGCCTATAGCTGTGGAGGCTTTGCCTGTAGCTGTGAAGGCCTTGCCTGTAGCCGAGGAGCCCATGTCCGTAGCCATGGAGCCTTTGCCTGTAGCTGTGGAGGCCTTGCCTGTAGCCGTGGAGGCCTTGCCTGTAGCCATGGAGCCCTTGCCTGTAGCAGTGGAGCCCTTGTCTGTAGCCATGGAGCCTTTGCCTGTAGCTGTGGAAACCTTGCCTGTAGCTGTGGAGTCCTTGCCTGTAGCTGTGAAGCCCTTGCCTGTAGCCATCGAGTAGCAGTGGAGCCCTTGTCTGTAGCTGTGAAGGCTTTGCCTGTAGCTGTGGAGACCTTGTCTGTGGCTGTGGAGCCCTTGCCTATAGCTATAGAGGCCTTGTCTGTAGCTGTGGAGGCATTGCCTGTAGCTGTGGAGGCATTGCCTGTAGCTGTGGAGGCATTGCCTGTAGCTGTGGAGGCATTTCCTGTAGCTGTGGAGGCCTTGCCTATAGCTGTGGAGCCCTTGCCTGTAGCTGTGGAGACCTAGTCTGCAGTCCAGCAACAGTCAGCTACTTCAGACAAGCTGGGGAGATACCCTTAATGCAGCATCCATTTATATAGTAATAAGATGAATGACCAGTTAATCATTTTTTTCCGTCATGCTAATTGAGAGGGAAACATTAGCCAGGACACCAGGAGAAGTTCCTGCTCTTCTTGGAATAGTGCAGTGGGTTCTTGAATGTCCTCCTGAACGACCAGAAAAGGCGGAGGGATGCTTGGTTTAACTTCTTCTCTGAAGGACAGCACTACTGACAATGTGCACACCCTCAGCACTATAGTGTGTTAGTCTAAACTATGTGCCAAAGTGGGGCTTAAACCCACATCTTTCTGACTTGAAGGGATGAGCAATACCAACTGAGCTAAACTTGTTGAATTGGAAAGTAGTCCACTTCGTTTATCAGTGATTCGACCAAGTCCACATTCATTCCCCAAGGTGCAGACTATTCTGTAAGTGGCAACTGTAAATGTGAAACCTTTACTCCTTAAGCTACCTCAATTTCCTTAACTTTAGGTATCATGTGATGAATCGGCACAGGCACAATGGGCCGAATGGCCTCCTTCTGTGCTGCATCATTCTCATGATTCTACACAATACATTTGCCACCTGAGAGCATTTTTACAATTGTTATAATAGGAGTGCAGTAAAATGAAGTGTCACATTGCTGGCAAAGCTCCAAACTTAGTAAGGCTTTGATTAGCATGGGCAGCGTTATGGATGTATACAGATTCAATGATTGAAGGTTAGTTGTATCTGCTGGAGAAAATCCAGTATGATCCCACAGCAAATAGCAAGGCTATGTAGTTTTCAACCTTCCACAACGATTTGCAAAATCTTCTGAGGAGCACCTCGTAATAGAACAAATGGCTAGTTTGCACACTAGAAGGGCAATTCAGCATTTCAAATATTCTATCAATACCAGTGTAAGCTGTTTAAATGTGCTTGGTTATACTTTCCTCTGCAGGGCTTAGCTTCTAATCACACTGTAGGCTATTCTAATAGAGCAACACTGCACCTATCTAAACACTCGAGCATTAGAACAGGCTGGGATCTGCTCATTTCAGTTTATTCAATAGCCACAAGAGGCCAACAGCAAACTCGGAAGTCCATCAAATCTCCAAGGAGACAGGGCCTTGACCACCTCAGCAAACCATGAGTCAATACTGGACGATTAACAAGTATATGGATAGGAACACAAGAAAAACAATGAAAGAGAAACGGCAATTCAACTCATCCGGCAAATTCCTTTCAATCAGACCATTTTGTTTTGCTTCAGGAAACCAGCATTTAATTTACTTCATCGAATCATAGAATCATAGAATGATTCAGCACAGAAGGAGGCCAATTGGCCTATCATGCATGTGCCAGCTCTTTGAAAGAGCTATCCAATTAGTCCCACTCCCCCTGCTCTTTCCCCATAGCCTTGCATAATTTTTTTCCCCTTCAAGTATTTATCCAATTCCCTTTTGAAAGTCACTATTGAATCTGCTTCCAACACCGTTACAGGCAGTGCATTCCAGATCATAACAACTTGTTGTTAAATCTCGTAGTTGTAATACAGGAGGCCACCTGTCTACCAAGTGAGAAGATTTAATTGTACCATCAGCTCTTCACATTCTGAACAGGCTGTAGGAGGCTATTAAGAAGAATTTGTGCTTGTATTTCGAGATAAATACGCCCTGTCAAACCCACAATTACTCGAGTTGGGCTCAAACAGTGGTTAAAGATATCTTGGGGTCCTAATTCCTGAGTTGGGGAAGAGCAGGAAAGACATCTCATTCGTCAGGCACGTCAAATATAGTGTCAAATATAGTAGATACAGACGTCTCAATCAGACACACATGTTTTTTGTAGCCATTTATATTAATGGTGAGAAACTCGTATTCAGCGCACACACCTTCCATAGAATCATAGAATGGTTACTGCACAGAAGGAAGCCATTCGGCCCATCGAGTCTGTGCCGGCTCTCCGCAAGAGCAATCTAGCTAATCCCACTCCCCCGCCCTTTTCTCGTTGCCCTGCATATTTTTTCTTTCAAGTACTTATCCAATTCCCTTTTGAAAGCCATAATTGAATCTGCCTCCACAACCCCCTCGGGCAGTGCATTCCAGATCATAACCACTCGCTGCGTAAAAAAGTTTCTCCTCATGTCGCCTTTGGTTCTTTGGCCAATCACCTTAAATCTGTGTCCTCTGGTTCTCGACCCTTCCGCCAATGGGAACAGTTTCTCTCTATTGACTCTGTCCAGGCCCATCATGACCTAAAGGCAAGACACCCCACTGCCTAAGAAAGAAAGGAATCTTATGAGTTATACATTGAAGGATTCTAGAACCGTTAATTTGTCATGTGGATTTTGAAACTTTTGCTTGACATGTTTTGAAAAGACTGGAGTGAGCCAGCGGAACCGTACGATGGACTCTGGACCTGTGTTTGCGCTGTAGATAAACACGAACTGTTGAAACCATTGAAAATGTGAGAGTGCAGGCAAATGGTGTGTCAAGACCAGCAAAGATATCGCTGATAAAGGAACCGGGTAACAATTACTGGAAAAGGCGCAAGTGAAGGCGACATTTCAGGAGAGGTGACCACCCAAACGACAAACCGAGAGTGGTTGAAGAGGACGATCATGCCAGCGATCACGTGGCGTCCATATCATGTGGCAGAAGGATAAAAGAAAGGTAGAAGCAGACACTCTGGTGCTAGTTGGCAGTGAGGAAATATACCGTCCAAAAACATAGATGTCAGGAAAATCCTTGCAAACGGAAAAGGCTGATCACGTCATCGTTCCGAGTGCAGTGCAGCCCAGTTGAGGTTGTACTTACCTAGTTTGTTAAAGTTGAGGGAACTGTATCGTAATATTACACTGACAATTGTATTAAGAATTGCATGACTTAAACTAAAAAGATTGCTGTGAGAAGAATTGTACTTGTTTGAGACTCATTACTCCACTTGGGATATTAAGACCGAGTGATAGGGAAGTGAACATACTTACAGCATCGGAATGAACTATTAAAAAAAATGGAGAAAAGAATTAACTCTCATTCACTGCAGAGTTAGTGCGGTAAGAGCTAATTAAATCTTAAGTGGTTCTGAAGTGGATTGGTTGCTACTCTCACCGTTTGCATTTGAAACACTCGAAGAGTCTGCCTCTGGCAAAATCAATACTTGTTTTCCAGACACCAACGTGCTCTGTGGACAATAACAGCGCTGTGTCACACCTTGATACATTTGTGTGTTTGGACAATATTTCCCTAGATTCCCAAATGGATGACCATTTCACTTTCAAAATCTCACAGCCTTTGCAGATAATTCTGTTCCGGAAACTAAATAGATTTCAAACCTGGCTGATCAGAATTCCTTCCGGTCTTCCCAATTATCCAGTCATAACCGGAAGGTCTTCACGACCTGCACTGTGCAGTTTTACGTTTAGACGGATGTATTTTCATAAAGATTCCAAATACTTAACTCCCACAGTGCACCAGCTGGTGTGCTTTTTTTTTATTCGTTCATGGGATGTGGGTGTCGCTGGCAAGGCCAGTATTTATTGCCCATCCCTAATTGCCCTTGAGAAGGTGGTGGTGAGCCGCCTTCTTGAACCGCTGCACTCCGTGTGGTGAAGGTTCTCCCACAGTGCTGTTAGGAAGGGAGCTCCAGGATTTTGACCCAGCGATGATGAAGGAACATTAATATATTTCCAAGTCAGGATGGTGTGTGACTTGGAGGGGAACATGCAGGTGGTGTTGTTCCCATGCGCCTACTGCCCTTGTCCTTCTAGGTGGTAGAGGTCGCGGGTTTGGGAGGTGCTGTTGAAGAAGCCTTGGCGAGTTGCTGCAGTGCATCTTGTAGATGGTACACACTGCAGCCACAGTGCGCCGGTGGTGAAGGGAGTGAATGCTTAAGGTATGGAGCCATATGGACCAGGAATGCCCCAGATTCGTTCCCTGGTCTGTGTTGAATTAGCTGATCTCAGCCCAGCGCAGAACAAGGGACACTATATTTGATCTCAGGAGCCATGGGCTTGGGAGGAGAAAATATGCCTGGATTCCTATTGTAAAATGTGCATGGGGGATGTATATGTGAGTATGTATGTATTTGGGTGTATCTGTAAATGTGTGTATGTGTGTGTGTGTGTGTGTATGTGTATTTGGGTGTGTCTTTATGTGTCTATATGTGAGTGTGTATATATTTGGGTCTATCTATGTATGTGTATTTAGGTATATGTCTCTGTGCCTATGTGTGTATGTCTATATGCCCGTGTGTACATCTATGTGCCCATGTGTACGTGTGTATATCTATGTCCAGTAGCTGTCCACTGCCTCACCCAAATATATATTCTTCACGTGTGAGCCAAGACAGTGAAACTCACTGTCTTGGCTCACACATGAAGAATATATATTTGGGTGAGGCAGTGGACAGCTACTGGCTCCTTTAAACCGTTCCTCAGCATTAACGAGCACAGAGGAGGGCAGTAAATTGGGAAAAAGTTAACATAGTCACGTACAGTCTATCATGGGTTAAATGTTGTCCTATTATTCTGGGCAGTCTTACTGCACCACTTCAATTTGCATCTGATTTATTTTTTTCCCGAAAGAAAATAAGCCAAAACTGATTGTGGAAGGTGAAGCTGAAATCGCCAAACAACAGATGGTCTTATTTGTCTGAAATGAGGAAGACTGATGAAGCACGCGCCCTACGAGCACATCCAAGGAATGGAGAGGAGATGTTCCTGATGTTAATTAACCATTGGTCCAAATAATTAAAAGAAAAACAAGTACATAATAGGATACTGGCCCAGAATTACCCTCAGGAGATATCTGAGAATTGTATCCGTATCATGTCTAATGAAAGCTTTTAGCAGTGGGAATTCCAAATGACAGGAGTGAATATTAAAGAGTCTACCGTTCCTGCTGTAGTCTATGGATCAATCGTAGCTCCCAATCCATGGCATTCAGGTCCTAGAACCCCAGACGACTCAGCTCCGTTTGCATTTCTATTTTTTATTCTTTCGCCGTCAATGGAAAGTGAAACGGGCGGCAGGATCTGATCGCCTCAGTTTCCCGCTGGAGTGGTTAGGTTAAGCTCTGCTGCACTTATGCTAATCCGCGCCAAGTTCCACTTACCCATCACCCCTGCGCTCACAGGTCCTTGAGCGCCTCCAATTTAAAATACTCACCCTCGTGTTCAAATCGCTTCATGGCCTCACTACTCCCTTTCTCCCTTTTCCTCCAGCTCCTGCAATCCTCCGAGAACTTGTGTTCCTCCAACTCTTGCCTCTTACATATCTCCTGCTCTCTTCACCCGCACCATTGACGCCTGTGCCTTAAGCCATCCAGGATCTAAGCTCTGGAATTCCCTCTCTAAACGTCTCCGCCTATCCATCTCTCTCACCTCCCTCTCCTCCTTTAAGACGCTATTTAAACCCCCCCTCTTTAACTAAGCTTTTAGTCACCCCGCCTAACATTTCCTTTGGTTTTTCTCGCTCGTAAAGCAGTACCGTGACCTTTCACCTGGCCATCTTACCCCGTATGATGTCTCTCGCTCACTCTTGTTAACAGTTTGACCTAGAAATTACTGCTGACGATGTTAGTGGGCAAATACTTAATGCTTTCCGGTGATGCTCATCTGACCGCTGTTTTAGAAAAGGAGTTTGTAGAATCATAGAATCGTACAGCACAGAAGGAGGCTGTTCGGCTCTTTGAAAGAGCTATCCAATTAGTCCCACTCCCCTGTTCTTTCCCCATAGCCCTGCAAATTTTTCCCCTTCAAGTATTTAAACATTTTTTGTGCAATTATGCTTCTGTGAAGCGCCTTGGGAAGTTTGCCTATGTTAAGAGTGCTATCTAAATGCAAGTTTAGTTTATACTGCCAGTAGGAATGGTAATAGAGGGCTGGGAATCAATGGACCAGGTTGAAATGAAGGAATTAAAGGAAATGGGAACTGAACAGGAGAGTGGAATGACAAATAGGCACAGACATGATGGGCCAAATGGCCCGTTTGTGAGCTGTGGCATTCTATAATTCTATAAATCGATGAAGTATACAGCGTCCATGGAACTGTACCCCGTAGCACTTTCTGTCGTCGATGAGTGATGATTGAAGGCGAGAAGGGGGAAAGTCATTCTGTTGAAAGTGTCCTTTCAATAAATAAAACCAGTTGACGGAACAGCGCTTCAGTATTTTTCAAAATCTGCATAGGTGAAATTGGTAATGTCAAGTGAGTGATCTGCTGATGAAACCAGACAACTGTATAAGGAAAATGCTACGTGGTGATTTTGCTTTTAACCATTCAGACATTATTGCTCTGACAACAATGTACCGATGATCAGACAGCAACATTTAATCATAATTTGGAGCTGCCAACAAGGCTTTTGTTTGTCCTCCACATGGACAAAGGTTGTGTTAAAGGCTAATATCCCAATGCTTATGATCTGTTGCTGTTTGCATACGATTACTAACCTATGTGACACTTAAGAAATGTTGGAAATTACTAGGTGGAAGCAGAGTAAGTCATTAGGGCTCAGATGGGTGGTAACTTTACAGCATCTGCACAGGATCGAGAGATATCCTTATTCAAGAGTCTTCATTCACGAGGGAAGTTTCCTCCCTTCCTCTCCTGGAGTTGTTCGGTCGTTCTGGGTTCCAGTTCTACAGATGCCAAAAGGAAAAAAGAGAATGTTTTATTTAGTGTCGTGTCACATCACTTAGAAACACATCAAAGCACTTGATGCAGAATGATGCTCGCGTGGGGGCCATTTTGTGCACAAGAAGATCCCTCAACATTGCAACGGTGACTACACTTCAAAAGTATTTCATTGGCTGGAAAGGATGTCCTGTCCGTGAAAGGTGCTATATAAATGACAGTTCTTTCTTTCAAACAACAACGAGATGATTGACCAATAAACCAATTTTGATAGTGTTGCTTAAGGGAGGAATTACATAGAAGTAGATGGAAATTACAGCACAGAAACTGGTCATTTGGCCCAACAGCTTTGTGTTTATGCTCCACACAAGAGCCTCCTCCCACCCTACTTTATCTAACCCTATCAGCATATCTTTCTATTCTTTTCTCCCTCATGTACTTATCTAGCTTCCCCTTAAATGCATCTATGCTAGTCACCTCAACTACTCCTTGTGGCCAGGACACTGGGAGAACATAGTGACATGGGGTCTTTATCGTGTCATGAGCCACCAGAACAGGTAAAGGGGATCTCGGTTTTTAATATCTTGTCCGAAGGAAAGTGTGGTAGATTTTCAACTTGCCATCCATGGTGTAAAGCAGGCATTGCACCCATCATTCAAACCAGCTGATTTTCACTTCCGTTAAAATTAGATGGCTGCTATGATGGGTGGACAATCTGCAAAGCCAATTTTACGCCATGGGCAGCAAGTTGAAAATCTACCCCTGACAGTGCAGCACTCCCTCAGTAATGTCAGTCTTGATTATGTGGCTTGAGTACTGGAACGAAGCTTGAACTCCTCTCTGGTACCTTGCCCAAGTTACCGTGGGCGCAGCCAGGCATTTCTGATCTGACAAAACTATCGCAAGGATTCCCACCCACGGCAACGCTTCAGCCTCAGCGTAGTAGATGGTAGGAGCGAGTAGCTGCCCGAGAGTGGATGGAAAGGAGATTGGCAGCGGGAACTGAGCAAGGGGAGGGAAACGACCAACATGAAGTGTGAGCGGGGCAAAGGGGGAGGAAAGTGGCGGCATGAGGGAAGGGCACAGTAGCCTCGTGAATTCAATAAATCCGGCTGGCACCAGAAAATGACCATGAAAGCTGCCGGATTGTTGTAAAAAGCCAACTGGTTCACTAATGTCCTTCAGGGAAAGGAATCTGCCTCCACTACCTGGCCTGGCCCACATGGCTGACTCTTAAAGCCCTTTTTAAACAATACGGTGATAGCGGTGGAGTGGATGGAGCAAGAAAAGTACCCATGTGAACTGGGGGGAGAAGGAGGCTAGCGGGAGAAGGGGGGAGATTTTTAGAAGGGGCCGAGTGGATTAGAAAGGGTGGAGAGTGACTGTTGATTTTTTCTCAATTCAAAGCCTCAAGGTCATTTTATATTGAAAATGATAGCATGCAGACTGCGTGGAGCTGTAGTGTGTTTCTCTGTAAAGTACCACTGTATGAATTTTACGATTTTCTCCTGTGTTGTGATTGCCCCAAGACTCAAATTTTAAGTTTGCACTTTTTAAACAATGGGCCGAATTTTGCTGTAAGAATAACGGCGAGGCTAACAGCAGATAAACGCGGAAATCCAGAAGTTGCTGTACCAGATGCCCTGCTCCTCTCAAAGCTGAGCAAAAATGGCATCTCGCCGTCTGGCTCCCCGAGCAAAATGTATTGAACGGCATGAAGTTCCTGCACTGACGTTGCAGATACGGACTAAATTCACCACAAAAAGTACGACAATTGTACAGGGCTTTGGTGAGACCTCACCTGGAGTACTGCATACAGTTTTGATCTCCTTATCTAAGGAAGGTTATACTTGCCTTAGAAGCGGTGCAACGAAGGTTCACTAGATTAATTCCTGGGATTAGAAGGTTGTCCTATGAGGAGAGGTTGTGTAGAATGGGCCTATACCCCCTGGAGTTTAGAAGAATAAGAGGTGATCTCATTGAAACATGTAAGATTCTGAGGGAGCTTGACAGGGTACAGGCTGAGAGGTTGTTTCCGGTGGTTGGAGAGTCTAGAACTAGAGGGCATAGTCGCAGGATAAGGGGTCGACCATTTAAGACTGAGATGAGGAGGAATTTTTTCACACAGGGGGTCGTGAATCTTTGGAATTCTCTACCCCAGAGGGCTGTGGATGCTGAGTCGTTGAGTATATTCAAGGCTGAGATAGATACATTTTTGGACACTAGGAGAGTCAAGGGATATGGGGATCGGCGGGGAAGTGGAGTTGAGGTTGAAGATCAGCCATGATCTGATTGAATGTTGGAGCAGGCTTGAGGGGCCGTTTGGCCTACTCTTGCTCCTATTTCTTATGTTCTTATGTTAAGTCAAGTCATTTCAAGTCTAAGTGCCACTTTAATGGCTTGGTAAATCTTAATTACTACCAAACAACCTTTCTAGCACTGCAAATTAACTTTAACAAGTGTGGAGTCTCATTCCTTCTGATTTTAATTATTTGTTGGAATTTTCAAAAAATATAAATAAATAATGTTCTTTTCTTACTTGTTCTTTCTGTCACCTTTAACTCTGTCTCTTCATCCAATCTTTCTTACCCTCTCTTTATTTCACTTTGTGTACCTGATTTGACATTGAATTCACTATTCTAACTGACACTTCCTGGTTCAGACTCTGCGCTGTCATTAGCGAAGTTTCAATCTGATTGGTTCAGGAGATACACAGCTGCTTGCCCATGTTCGCACAGGTCCCAGAAGCCCGGGAGAGGCCGCAGCACTGAATGGATCGCTAATTTAGAGCAGCTTGCCGCGCAAAAGCTCACAGAAAGTCAATGGGTTAAGTCTAACACATAGCTGACGCTGTTCCTGCGCCGCTCACAGTAAAATCTGGTCCGTTACGCTCAGCTCCAGCCAACGGCTGAGTTGGTTAACGATCCGGGAGTTTCTTCCTCACCTGCGCCCAGAGACATGCGTGATCTGGACGCGAATCAATTGCGCGGCTCAATAAGATCGCGGAACTTTGGGGCGTGAGGGAGTTACGCGCGTAGCTACAATAGGCCCAAGTCCCCTCCATCTTTTACGTCCGTCCATCAAACCCTCCGTCTGAACGAATCTCCGCCCACAAAACAGGCCACGCCCCCGACTCTCAAACGCGAGCTTCTTCCAGTTGCGCTTGTGCGGGGGTCCCTCAACATTGCGAGCAGATTTTCAGGCGCAGCAGGAAAGAAAGTCATTCTTCTGGTCTCTAATTGGAATTTTTTGAGTGTTTGTTTTTTAAAAATTGAACCTCACTGAGACACGTTAAAAATTGAAAAGCTTCCCCGATTACAGGTTCTTAAACGCACTGTGCCTGATGTGCATAAATGATGGTTAATAGAGTTGAATCTTTTAATTTTAAGACTCAAAGAAGAAATATACTGATGTGGATTTGGTGTTCCCTTGGGCCTCGATTGTTTTCACTGATTTTCGCCCATTTTAAGGTTCGGGCGTATTCTAATGAAGTCAGGAGGATACTTGGGCATAACTTGACATCGTCAAAATGGGCGTAGCGTTCGGGCGCAATTTCAGGCACCACTTCTGGGTTGTGCCCAAGGAGGGACTTCCAAGCTGTAGAATCGGGAGGGTGACCTGAAACACTGGTGGGGGTGGGGGTGGGGGTGGGGCGGTGGGGGTGGGGTGCGTGGGTGGGGGGTGGGGGTGTGGGAGGATGGAGCTGGCACAAGTCATCCACAAACCTTGAATGTTTTTGCTAGGAATTAAATAGGTCGCCAGCAGGAATCTGACTAAGAATAGCCGGCAGTAAAATTCCAACTAGGTAGAACTGGTAAAGATTAAATATAAGGGCTAATTCTTCGATCGGGCAGTCCCGGTGAGGAACGGGGCTCGTGGGGGGGCTTGGGGACTGATGGGTCTGCGGAACTTCATTTTCCGTCCATTTAAGTCAGAGGATGAATAAATACAAAGGCTCAGGCCTGTGATTTCCCAACCGGCGCACCCAGTGTGCGCCTTTCCCGGTGTGCGCCCCTCCCGGTGTGAGCCGCCCCCGGTGTGAGCCGCCCCCGGCGTGCGCCTCTCCCGGTGTGCGCCTCCCCCAGTGTGCGCGCCCCCGGTGTGCGCCTCCCCCAGCGTGCGTCTCTCCCGGTGTGAGCCACCCCAGGTGTGCGCCTCTCCCGTTGTGCGGCGCTCCCAAGTGTGGGCCTCTCCCGTTGTGCGCCTCCCCCAGTGTGCGCACCCCCGATGTGAGCCACCCCAGGTGTGCGCCTCTCCCGGTGTGAGCCACCCCAGGTGTGCGCCTCTCCCGGTCTGCGCCTCTCCCGGTCTGCGCCTCTCCCGGTGTGCAGCACTCCCAAGTGTGCGCCTCTCCCGGTGTGCAGCGCTCCCAAGTGTGCGCCTCTCCCGGTGTGCAGCGCTCCCAAGTGTGCGCCTCTCCCAGTGTGCAGCGCTCCCAAGTGTGCACTTCTCCTGGTGTGCGCCTCTCCCAGTGTGCAGCGCTCCCAAGTGTGCACTTCTCCTGGTGTGCGCCTCTCCCGGTGTGCAGCGCTTCCAAGTGTGCACTTCTCCTGGTGTGCGCCTCTCCAGGTGTGCAGCGCTCCCAAGTGTGCGCCTCTCCCGGTGTGCAGCGCTCCCAAGTGTGCACTTCTCCTGGTGTGCGCCTCTCCCAGTGTGCAGCGCTCCCAAGTGTGCACTTCTCCTGGTGTGCGCCTCTCCCGGTGTGCAGCGCTTCCAAGTGTGCACCTCTCCTGGTGTGCGCCTCTCCAGGTGTGCAGCGCTCCCAAGTGTGCACCTCTCCTGGTGTGCGCCTCTCCAGGTGTGCAGCGCTCCCAAGTGTGCGCCTCTCCCGGTGTGCAGCGCTCCCAAGTGTGTGCCTCTCCTGGTGTGCGCCTCTCCCGGTGTGCAGCGCTTCCAAGTGTGCACCTCTCCTGGTGTGCGCCTCTCCCAGTGTGCAGCGCTTCCAAGTGTGCACCTCCCCCAGTGTGAGCCGCCCCCGGTGTACGCCTCTCCCGGTGTGCAGCGCTCCCAAGTGTGCACCTCTCCCGGAGTGAGCCGTCCCCGGTGTGCGCCGCCACCGGTGTACGCCTCTCCCGGTGTGCAGCGCTCCCAAGTGTGCGCCTCTCCCGGTGTGCACCTCCCCCGGTGTGCAGCGCTCCCAAGTGTGCCGCTCCCTGCTGGGAGTGCCTAATTGGGAATCAACCCTATAGTCCTGGAAATTGCACCACAGAATACCGCCACACCAAAACCTAGAAGGAAACTACTTGCATTTATATAACGCCTCAGCATGTTCCTTAGTGCTTTACAGCCATGAAGTACTTCTGAAGTGTAGTCACTGTTGTGATGTAGGAAACTGAATAAAAACTTGGCTGAAATTCCTCTTTACCTTATTTTAAGCCATTTATACACAGGGTTAACATCTCCAGTAGATTAGCAGAGAGTGTTATTTTGAAACAAATGCGTTGAGCAGTCGTACATTTTGACATCCCATAGTGTAACATAAATTGTGTCTTTTATCAGCCCAGCGAACCGTGAATAAACATGTCTTTATAATCACTACACCACGGCTGTTTCCATTTTAATAGTGACATTTAAACTGCTTTTTTCTTTAAGCACGTAAGTCTCACAAATAACATGAGTGTGCTTTCAATGAAGCCAGAACAGTAATTACCAGCGTTGAGCTATGAAGGAGGGGTGAGGGAGGGTGTGGGAACGGTCACCAACATTCAACCGTTCCATCCAATACCTGTAATTAGCAATTCTCTTTGAAGTGCCTCAAAAGGCCACACAAATATAGCTTTGTTGATTGTAATTTCCAAGAATATTATCACTCTACCCCCACCGCGACCCTCCCACTTCATCAAGACACTGCTTATTATTGCAACCTTCTTCCGAAGGTACCGCATGAAATGAAATTCTCACAGATATTTCTGCGGGGAGGCTCGTGACTATCGACAGGGTTGGTGTGACTGAGCGTCTCCGGTCCCGAAGTCTCGGCAGCTCATATCCGAGGCTTCCCCGCCTGTCCTGCCAGCATCCCTCCCTTTCATGCACTTATTAATGATGACTGATTATCTGTTATCGGACAGAGATAAAATCTCCTGCCTTTCTAGCCAGACTGCTGTTTTCTCCAAACTCGGTTAAAGTATTTTGTAAAATACGAGCATCAGGGAGTGCTGTCAGAGGTACATAAGAGCATAAGAAATAGGAACAGGAGTAGGCCATTCAGCCCCTCGTGCCTGCTCCGCCATTTGATAAGATCATGGCTGATCTGTGATCTAACTCCATATACCTGCCTTTGGCCCATGACCCTTAATACCTTTGATTGCCAAAAAGCTATCTATCTCAGATTTAAATTTAGCAATTGAGCTAGTATCAATTGCCGTTTGCGGAAGAGAGTTCCAAACTTCTACAACCCTTTGTGTGTAGAAATGTTTTCTAATCTCGCTCCTGAAAGGTCTGGCTCTAATTTTTAGACTGTGCCCCCTACTCCTAGAATCCCCAACCAGCAGAAATAGTTTCTCTCTATCCACCCTATCCGTTCCCCTTAATATCTTATAAACTTTGATCAGATCACCCCTTAACCTTTGAAACTCCAGAGAATACAACCCCAATTTGTGTAATCTCTCCTCCTAACTTAACCCTTGAAGTCCGGGTATCATTCTAGTAAACCTACACTGCACTCCCTCCAAAGCCAATATGTCCTTCCGAAGGTGCGGTGCCCAGAACTGCTCACAGTACTCCAGGTGCGGTCTAACCAGGGTTTTGTATAGCTGCAGCATTCAATCAGTTCATGGCTGATCTTCGACTTCAACTCCACTTCCCCGCCCGATCCCCATATCCCTTGATTCCCCTCGAGTCCAAAAATCTATTGATCTCAGCCTTGAATATACTCAACGACTCAGCGAAAATGAAAATGAAAATCGGGGATGTGCAAGAGGCCAGCATTTGGAAGAGCGTAGAGATCTCGGAGGATTGTAGGGCTGGAGGAGGTTACAGGGATAGGGAGGGGTGAGGCCGTGGAGGGACTTGAACACAAGGATGATAATTTTAAAATCGAGGCACTGCCGGACTGGGAGCCAATATAGGTCAGCGAGCACAGGAGTTATAAGTGAACAGGACTTGGTGCGAGTTAGGACACGGGCAGCAGAGTTTTGGATGAGCTCAAGTTTATGGAGCAAAGATAATATTGGCAAGGAAGGAACAAGCAGTGAAGTACAAGCGATGGTAACTGGATTATACAAATGACCTTATGCACGCTGTGTTGGGAAAGAGATTGGTGCTGAGTTAGCTGATTTTATCCAGAAAGTGATCATAGTATTACCACTGGCTTCGGTGTCACTGAGCTAGTGAGGGGTAAGATCAGCCTTGAGCTCCGGCTTCCAGTCAACATCCAGTATCTCCTGTTGGAAAGTTCCTGTGCACGGATGTCAGGTGAAGTCACATTAGGGCTGGGTTGTGATGCCTCCCATGAAAGAACAGCTTGCTGATATTCATTGTCTAGACTTGCAGATGAAAAATGATCACTTAGGTGAGGTACGGGGAGATAGGGGGCAACCACACCTAAGCCTGAGTTAGGACCTTCGGGAGAATGAGGTGCACAAGACTTTCCAAATGCGATGGATTTTGTACATGGACAAGGCTACAGGGTATATTTTGAGAGACTGCACCCTTGGCCTGGACCTTCACTCGGTTTCAGAGGTTAGTGAACCCAATTTGTGGTGTTTCCAATTTTCTGGTGATTAATTTTAATTCAGGAGCATTATGATTTGCTCACAAAACCTACCCTTAAAAACCACGGGTATCATTAAACCTTCAATGGTTCTTAAAGCCCTGAACATCTGAACCTCTTTTCCCAACACGGAGTCTCGTTCCATGAAAGTGCTAACCGGAGAATTGGGCATGGCAGGTGGGCAGCCCAATCCACAGCACGTCTGATATTCTAGTCATTGACTGATTTCTGTCGGGTCAAACTCCACACTAGGAACCTAGTCTCACAATCTCAGGGATTAGATGCTATGTTTAACACTGTAGAAGCGGCAAAGAGGTGGGGACATCAGTGCCCCTCATGAGGAAGATCCACAGAATGCCCTCTCTTTGACGAAACTCCTCAAGAAGCAAAAAATATTAAACCACTTTGCGTACCGTTATCGCCTTGTCGTGAATAAAGGGGAATGAATATGCTTCTATTTAACAGCTCAAATAAACAGTTGTTCATTTAGTTCCAGACTGGGACAAAAGAGCTGAATGTCAGAGGAGACGTCCATTATTTAGCCATGTGCTCAATCCTATGCAGGAATTTTTCCCATTTCGATCATCTACCTGACTGAATCTGTCACAAAATATGGGATGTGTCTAATTACACTTCCTTCTTATTTTGGTCAACATAGTAGGGATTCTCTCTCTCAATATTCTTAATTTTTTTTAAAACTTGTTCTTGGGATGTGGGCAAAGTTATATTTTTACCGCCTATCATTGGTTGCCCTGAGAATCTGGTGGTGTTTTTTTCTCCTTGAACCCTGTGGTTACAGTGCTCCCATGATGGGGAGTTCCAGGATTTTGACCTAGTGACAATGAAGAAATGGTAATATGCCTCCAGGTGTGTGACTTGGAGAGGAACTTGAAGGTGATGGTGTTCCCAAGACCTTGCTGCTTTCGTCCTTCTCTGTGTTAGAGGTCGCAGGGGAGGGAGGTGCTGGTGAGTTGTTGCAGTGCGTCCTGTAGATCGTACACACTGCTGCCACAGTGCGCTGGCAATAGAGTGGGGTGGCCGTTGAGTCCAGCAGCAGGGGCACTGATCAAATGAACTGCTCTGTTCTGGATGGTATCGAGCTTCATGAGTGTTGTTGTGGCTGCACCTATCCAGGGCAGAGGTAAGTATCCCATCACACTCCGGACTTGCGCTTTGTAGATAAGTGGGAAGGCTTTTGGGGGCGGGGTGGTCACAAGGCAGGCTTCCCTCCTGTTTTTGTAACCACGGTGTAGATATGGCTGGTGCAGTTCAGCTTCTGATCAGTGGTGACCCCCGAGAAGTTAATGGTGTGGGACTTGGCAATAGTGCTACTGTTGAAGGTCAAGGGGAGGTAACGTGGCTTTCTCTTGTTCAAGATGATCATTACCTGGCACTTGTGTGGCACAAATGTTGCCTGCCACTTGTCAGCCCAAGCCTGGATTTTATCCATGTTCTGCTGTAGGTTTACATGGGTTACCTCATTAGCCGAGGAATTAAATAGAGCTGAATGCTATGAAATCATTAGAAAAACCTTATACCTTATGACACAGAGAAGGTTACTGATGAAACAGCTGAAAACAACTGGGCTGTGGACGATTCCCTGAGGAATTCCTGCAGTGATGTTCTGGGGCCTTGGGAGAAAGCCAAGTAGGACATGGCACTTTTAGCTAAAAACAGATGCAAACACTTCAGCCTTGTCTCTTGCACTCAGATGGTGGGCTCCACCATGGTTGAGGAGGGGGATGTTTATGGATTGGTCCTCCTCCTGTTAGTTGTCATATTGTCCACCACCATTCTCACCTGGATGTGGTAAGACTACAGAGCTTTGGTTGGATCTGTTGGTTATGGGACCACTTAGCTCTGTCTATAACCTGCTGCTTTTGGTATGTAGCAAGGAGGTAACATGTGTAGCAGCTTCACTGAATTCCTACCTCATTCCAAGATGCTGCTCCCTTCTACACTCCCCATTGATAATTCTTCCATCACTTTGTGCACGAGTGAGGAGGTAGAAAGGGTGATATTTGGTCGTGTTAGATTTACCCTGGTTATGTGGATAGGACATATCTCAGCAATTTTCCACATTGTCAGGTATTTGCCAAGTGCAAAATACAGACTATAATTGACCATTAGCAAAAACTGACATTTATATAGCTCCTTTTATGTAACAAGTCTTTAGCCAGGCTACAGTTGGAGTATTGTGTGATGTTTTGGGCACCCCATTACGAAAGCAATGGAAAAGATGCAGCATAGCTTCATGAGTGTCTTACCCAGGATGAGGAGTTACATCGAGTTACATCAAAACTATAGCACAGAAACAGGCCATTCGGCCCGACTGGCCTTGTGCTCCCCTCGAGCCTCCTTCCACCCTACTTCATCTAACCCTATCAGGATATCTATTCCTTTCTCCCTCGTGTCCTTATCTGGCTTCCCTTTAAATGCATCTATGCTATTTGCGCGTTCCACATTCTTACCATTCTCTGGGTAAAGAAGTTTCTCCTGAATTCCCTTTTGGATTTATTAGCGACTGTTTATGACCTCTAGTTTTGGTCTTCCCACAAGTGGAAACATTTTCTCTATATCTACCCTATCTAACCCTATCATTATCTTAAAGACCTCTATCGGGTCACCCCTTGGCCTTCTCTTTTCTGGAGAAAAGAGCCCCAGCCTGCTCAGCCTTTCCTGATAAGTATATCCTCTCAGTTCTGGTGTCACCCTTGTGAATCTTATTTGCGCCCTCTCCAATGCCCCTATATCCTTTTTATAATATGGAAGTTACAGTTTTGAAGAGAGAAGTTGAGCCTTTCTTCAGTAGAACTTCGAAAGACATGGGGTGACCTAAGAGAAGCCTTCTAGATTATGAAAGGTTATGATCAGGCACCTGACAGTAGATGTTTCCACAGTAATGAGAGGGAACACATTTAACATAAATAAAAAGAATTAAAGAAAGCATTAAAAAAAATATCTTCACGCAGATGGTAATTAGAATGTGGAATTCTGTGTCACAAACTATTGTTGAATTAGAATCCATAAGCTCCCTGAAAAGAGAATTAGACAGTTGCATGAAAAGAGAAACATTAAGGGGTATTGGGAGTGAGCAGGAAAGTGGGATTTGAGAATTTCATGGTGGCATGTGGTGGCTTAAAGCTCTGCTACTACTGTTGGACCTGAGGGCAGTGGGAACGCTCAGAAGAACAGAGTTGAGGGAGTAGCCATGGTTTCTCAAGGAACGCTGCTTCTCCCTTTCATGAGAAATGGAGGTAAGACTGCAAAGGTACAGGGCCGGAACAACGTACACTGTCATTAATGTTCAAATCGGCCAGCAACTTGTGGCGAGGAAGAGACACCCCGTGAATTGCGAATCGTCACACGTTGCTGGACGATTTGCGCTGTTCTGCCGTTAGCTTCGAGAAAATGGCATCTCGCCCTCAACCTCCCTGTGAATTTCATGAAGTTGCTGCATTTGCACATTAATGGCCCATCGAACTCGCCACAGAAAGTTAAGTCTAGTAATTAATAGCATAAATACCCTTTTAACAGCGTGGTAATCATTAATGACTGCCAATCAACCTCTCTGGCCCAGAAAGTGAACAATTAAAAGTGTGGAGTCTCATTCCTTCAGGTAGTGAATTGATGTTGATTTTAAAAATGTCAAATTTTAAATTTTTACATTTTTTTCTTTTACTTTTCCTTTCTGTCTCTTTTTCTCTCTCTCTTACTCCAATCTTTCTTTCCCTTTCTTCATTTCTCTTTCTGTACCTGATTTGACATTGAATTCACCCTCTCTAATTCACCCTCCTTCTTCTGTTTATTTCGTAATCCTTAAGTCTCGTTGGTTCACCAAGGTCCTAAATGCCCTGTTGCCCTCGCCACGCAACTTACAGGACAAAAATTGTTTGAGCCGAAGGGTGCAGGTAAAAGTTTAACTAACCGGGCATGTCGTGAGATGCCCCATTCCAGCAATTTCAGGCCCATGGATCCCTCCCAGGATCTACTTATCATTTAACAGTGTCGCTCATGTACTGAGTTATAAATCCACATTAGGTAGAATTTCTGTCAATATATACACAGAGGAAGGATGAAATGGTCGTCATGTGACAGGTAATTTTGTGTGTGTAAAAGACTTAAACATAAGGGAAAAAAATAAACTTTAAATTTAAAACAATGTGGGAGGCATTTAAGTAATAAAGGTGTCACACGCAAGTATCACAAACATAATTATTTTATGTTAGTAGTTGTACTGTGTATAGTTAGATTCCCATTTAAATGGCTTTGGGAGACACCAGCAGTTCTTATCACCGTCTGCTAATGTTCCAGGTACCTTGTCTGAATCAGAACGAGAGTGGAATACAGATCAGAAATCTAAGCCGGCACCAACACAGTTTAACGAAACTGGGACATTCTCCAAGCCTTATTCGTTCAGATCAAATCTTATAAGATTTACAAAATCTTCTAAGTTTTGTTTTTCCCAAAGGACTGGGCCATTCTCACAGGAGATTAGATCAGAGTTATGTCTAAAGCCTGGTTCTTACATTTGTCCACTGACACTTATATTGACTGAGACTGGTGTTACATAATTTATACAAGTACTAAGTCATTTATGTACTTTATTTCTTATTGAAGAAAAGTTGTGTTGGGAGTTGTGCAAACATATCAAAGCATGTAACTGGAACAGACTGAAGTGGCAGACTATTATAAATTTAGTTAATTGGTTGCAATCCGTTGAAAGAAAGACTTGTGCCTTTCACAACCTCAGGATATCCCAAAGCACTTTAGAGCGTTTAGTACTTTTAGTACGTTTGAAGTGTCGTCACTGTTGTAATGTAGGAAACGCGGTAGCTAATTTGTGCACGGCAAGCTCCCACAAACGGCAATGTGATAATGACCGGATAATCTGTTTTAGTGGCATTAGATGAGGGTTAAATATTGGCCAGGACACCGAGAAAAATTCCACTGCTCTTCTTCAAAATAGTGCCATGGGATCTTTTACATCCAACTTGGTTTAACGTCTCATCCAAATGCCAACACCTCCGACAGTGCAGCGCTCCCTCATCACTGCACTGAGGTGTCAGCCTTCATTTTATGCTCAAATCTCTGGAGTGGGACTTGAACCCACAACCGTCTGACTCAGAGGCGAGAGCGTTACCAACTGAGCAACAGCTGACACTTAGCTGTGAGCTTCTCCTATGTTTCTTTGACTTAACTCAAGCTGTATTGATTCAAATGTATTTGGTTGTTTCATTACTCAAATGATTCATAAATTAAAAGTCGCTGAGCAAATGTGCCTGAACATTTACTCTACAGAATGAGATAATCATAATTAATTAGCCATGTCAAGAAGGAAAAAGGTTGAGTGGAATGTGGACATTTTTCTGACGAAATTAAGAGTTGAACAGGCTTCATCTGTCAGTACCAGTGCACATACCCCACCAGGAAAAGCACTAAAGGACACACTTAAACAACAACTTGCATTTATAAAGCGCCTTTACCGCAGTAAAACGTCCCAAGGCGCTTCACAAAGCATAATCAGACATAAATTCACACCGAGCCATAGAAGGAGAGGTGAAGAGGTGGAGAGGTTTGGTTGGGGGGGAAGGGGTTCATTTGAGAGACAGGAAGAAACAATGGTACATATTTTGCAACCCTGTACAAATTATAGAATCATAGAAAGGTTACAGCACAGAAGGAAGCCGTTCGGCCCATCAAGCCCATGCCGGCTCTTTGTAAGAGCAATCCAGTTAGTCCCATTCCCCCATTCATTCCCTATAGCCCTGCAAATTTTTTCCCTTCAAGTATTTATCCAATTCCTTTCTGAAAGCCATGATTGAATCTGCCACCACCATCCTCTCTGGCAGTGCATTCCAGGTCCTAACCACTCGCTGTGTAAAAAAGCTTTTCCTCATGTCACCTTTGGTTGTTTTGCCAATCACCTTAAACCTGTGTCCTCTGGTTGTCGACCTTTCGGCCAATGGGAGCAGTTTCTCTTTATTTACTTTATCTAAATCCTTCATGATTTTGAACACTTCTATCAAATCTCCTCTCAACCTTTTCTGCTCTAAGGAGAACAACACCAGCTTCTCCAGTCCATCCACATAACTGAAGTCCCTCATCCCTGGAACCATTATAGTAAATCTTTTTTGCATCCTCTCTAAGGCCTTCACATCCTTCCTAAAGTGCAGTGCCTAGAATTGGACACAATACTCCAGTTGTGGCCGAACCAGTTTTATAAAGGTTCAAAATAACTTCCTTGCTTTTGTACTCTATGCCTCTATTTATAAAACTCAGGTTCCCGTATGCTTTTTTAACGGCTTTCTCAACCTGTTTTGCCACCTTCAAAGATTTGTGCACATACCCCCCCAGGTCTCCCTATTGCTGCACCCCCTTTAGAATTGTACCATTAATTTATATTGCCTCTCCTCATACTTCCTGCCAAAATGTATCACTTCACACTTTTCAGCGTTAAATTTCATCTGTCACGTGTCCGCCCATGCCACCAGCCTGTCTATATCCTCTTGAAGTCTATCACTATCCTCCTCAGTGTTCACTACATTTCCAAGTTTAGTGTATCTGCAAATTTTGAAATTGTGCCCTGTACACCCACGTCCAAGTCATTAATATATATCAAGAAAATGCTTGACCTCTCTGTTTAAGTAAGCTAACACTGCATTAAACAAGCACACAAAGGGATGTCTCAGAGCACTGTTGTAGAGTGATGGATAGCAAGCAGACACTGAGTGGGGTAAAAAAAAATGAAGAGGCTTAGGAAGGATCAGAAGGACAATCGAAAATCAGTGTCTTTAGAAGCCAGGAAGGGAGATGGGAAGGCAGAAAGGAAGGAGAAAATTACAGAGGGCGGGAGCAAGGATGCCATTGGTGGGGCTGGGAACGAGAAGGACATTGGTGTTGGAGGACTGGATGGGACGCACTAGGACATAGGGTTCATGGACATCACGGAAATCTGGAGGGATGAGATCATGGAGGAATTAGAAGGGACACGAATCTCAAAGTTGATTCTCTAGCACACAGCAAGCCAGTGGAGATTTGTAGGAACAGGGTCAATGGGGATGTCCCAACTTTAATACAGGTAAGGACAGGGACCATGCCAGCCTGGATGACTAATGGTGGAATTGGGGCAGTGGTGAAGAGAAACGTCACAACACTAACGAGGTGACAAAAGCACGGAATAGGGTTTCGGCAGTGGAGGGAGAGAGGTGGGAGGAAGGCAGATACGTTCTCAAAACTCTTCTGGGTTAAAGACTCCTCTGCTGGCCACAGAGGAAAGGAAAGGAAAATTGAGCAGAGCGTCTAACAGGCGGGCCAATACGCTACTGGCCATTTACACCCCCGCCAAATCTGAATTTCACCCATCCCTGTTTGTCATTCTCTGCCCCTATCATTTTGTCAAAGACTTTTTTTTCTTTTGAAAAATTGAGGTGAGGCAATTTACAAAGGTTGAAAACCATGATTATGATTGCTGGTGACAGTAGACAATATTCTGCTATTGTAACTTCACTTGTTTATTTTAAATGGGTTAACTCATTTAAGGGGAAAACATTGCAGGGCTATGGGGAAAGGGCTGGCACAGGCACGATGGGCCGAAGGGCCTCCTTCTGTGCTGTACGATTCTATGATTCTATGAACTCCTTTGCTAAAACAGTGGACAGATGAGCATCACCCGAAAGCATTAAGTATTTGCCCACTAACGTCCTCAGCTAGTGATGATGGTAAACTATCCCTCCTCATCCTTCTCGACCTGTCTGCAGCCTTTGACACAATTGACCACACCACCCTCCTTCAACGTCTCTCCTCCGTCGTCCAGCTGGGTGAAACGGCGCCCGCCTGGTTCCATTCTTATCGATCCAGTCGTAGCCACAGAATCACCTGCAATGGTTTCTCTTCCCGTTCCCACACCTTTACCTCTGGAGTCTCCCAAGGGTCTGTCCTTGGCCCCTCTCCTATTTCTCACCTTTATGCTGCACCTCGGTGACATCATCTGAAAACACAATGTCAGATTCTACATGGATGCTGACGACACCCATCTCTACCTCACCACCACCTCCCTCAACCCCTCCATTGTCTTTCATTCGTCACACTGCTTGTCCGACATTCAGTATTGGATGAGCAAAAATTTCATCCTACTAAATATTAAGAAGACCGAAGCCATGGTCTTTGGTCCCCATCACAAACTCCGTTCCCTAGCCACCGACTCCATCCCTTTTCCTGGCCAGTGTCTGATGCTGAACCAGACCATTCACAGACTTGGCGTCCTATTTGACCCTGAGATGAGCTTCCGACCCCATATCCTCTCCATCACCAAGACCAACTACTTCCACCTCCATAACATCGCTTGTCTCTGCCCCTGCCTCAGCTCATCTGCTGCTGAAACCCTCATCCGTGCCTTTGTTACCTCTAGACTCAACTATTCCAATGCTCTCCTGGCCGGCCTCCCATCTTCCACCCTCCATAAACTTGAGCTCAACCAAAACTCTACTGCCCTAACTCGCACCAAGTCCCGTTCTCCCATCACCCCTGTGCTCGCTGACCTACATTGGCTCCCAGTCCGGGAACGCCTCGATTTTAAAATTCCCATCCATGGCCTCGCCTTTCCCTGTCTCTGTAACCTTCTCCAGCCCTACAACCCTCCGAGATCTCTGCGCTCCTCCAATTCTTGCCTCTTGCGCATCCCCGATTTTAATCGCTCCACCATTGGCGGCCGTGCCTTCAGCTGCCTAGGCCTTAAGCTCTGGAATTCCCTCCTTAAACCTCTCCGCCTCGCTACCTCTCCCTTCTCCTTTAAGGCGCTCCTTAAAACCTACCTCCTCGGTCACCTGTCCTAATACCTCCTTACGTGACTCGGAGTCAAATTTTGTTTGATAATCACTTCTGTGAAGCGCCTTGAGACGTTTTGCTATGTTAAAGGCACTATATAAATGGAAGTTGTTGTTGTTCTAATTTCTAGGTCAAACTGTTCACAAGAGTGAGTGAAAAACATAATACGGTGTAAGGTGGCCGGGTGAAAGGTCACAGCACTACTTTACGAGCGAGAAAAATGACAGGAGATGAGCACTCGAGTCATAGAGGAACAGAAATTGCAAGGGATAGGTTGTTCAGAGAAAGGGGAAGACTCTTTGGAAAGAAGGAGACGTTGTAGCACAGAACGTTCTAGAAAGCGACCCGACAGGAGAGATATATTTTTCAACAGCGAGATCGGAAGAGACTAACTTTTAAACAGAGACAGATCATAAATGACCATGTTTTGACAGATTGCAACAGACAGTGAATATGTTTTCGTCTTCCTGTGTTGCTTCTTACTCTTGAGATTTCTTTGTTTCTGCACCACTCAAGGATCTGTCTGCTATTATCATGTCACATTTGTTTGTCATTTCCTAATCTCTGTTGCATGCTTTCCCTCTGAAAACTTTAGACAAAAGGAGTCATTTCACAAACCCAGCAGGGGAGCCCGGCTCACAGATAGGAGAGGTTAGAGAATCAGGGGTTTAAGGTTGTAGCCTTGGGCGTCAGCTGTGGCTCAGTTGGTAGCAGTCTTGGGTTCAATTCCCACTCCAGAGGTTTGAGCACGTTGTCTACTCTGACAACTTCCAGAGGGAACACTGCACTGTCAGAGATGTCATCCTTTGGTATGTGATGTTAAACCTCTCAGGTGAATGTAAAAGATCCCATGGCACTAATTGGCTGCCATGTTTCTGGGTGTCAGAAAGAACTTGCATTTATATAGTGCCTTTCGTGACCACAAAGCGCTTTACAGCCAATGAAGTACTTTTGAAATGTAGTGACTGCTGTAATATATGAAACACGGCAGCCAATTAACACACAGCAAGGTCCCACAAACAGCAATAAGATAGTGACCAGATAATCTGTTTTAGTGATGTTGGTTGAGGGATAAATATTGGGAGAACTTCCCTGCTTTTCTTTGAAATAGTGCCATGGTTATCTTTTACCTCCACCTGAGAGGGCAGACGAGGCCTCAGTTTAACATCTCATCTGAAAGACGGCACCTCCGACAGTGCAGCACTCCCTCAGTACTATACCGGGAGTGTCAGCCTAGATTTTTGGGACAAGTCCCTGACTTGGAGAAGGAAGAGTGCGGAGGATGGAGTATTTGGACTTGAGAGGAAAGTTTATAGGAGAAATAACCATGGTAGTATAGTTAAAATATTGAAAGATCATGTGAGAGATAGAGAAAGATTGAAGGCAAGGGGTGAGAGAAAGCTCATCTTTCAGATGACAAGATGCAAGTTGTAATGATCTGGAACGCACTGTCTGAAATGGTGGTGCAAGCAGATTCAATAGTAACTTTCAAAAGGTATTGGGTCCAGTTCTGGGCACCGCATTTCAAGAAAAATGTGAAGGCCTTAGAGATGGTGCAGAAAAGATTTATTAGAACGATTCCACGGATGAGGGACTTTAGTTACGATAGATTGGAGAAGCTGGGTTTGTTCTCCTTGGAACAGAGAAGATTGAGAGGAGATTTGATAGAGGTATTCAAAATCATTAAGGGTCTAGACAGAGTAGATAGAGAGAAACTGTTCCCGTTGGCGGAAGGTTCAAGAACCAGAGGACATAGATTTAAAGTGATTGACAAAAGAACCAAAGGTGACATGAGGAAAAACTTCTTTGCACAGCGAATGGTTGGGATCTGGAATGCACTGCCTGAGGGGGTGGTGGAGGCAGATTCAAACCTGGCTTTCGAAAGGGAACTGGAAAGGATACTTGAAAGGAGAAACGTTGCAGGGCTACAGGGATAGGGCGGGGGAGCGGGATGAGCTGGATTGCTCTTGCACAGAGCCGGCACGGACTCGATGGGCCGAATGGCCTCCTTCTGTGCTGTCACCCTTCTAAGCTGTTTCCATGACAGGTACTCAATTAGATTGGTGTTCTTTTGCTCCATACACAGCTCCATTGTATTCAAGAAATCTTTCTTCCGTCAGAAGTAGAGGTTATAATCAATTAGAAAACCAGCAAACAAAACCCATTTCCTCTTGTGGTACTTTCCTTCGGGGCCCCGTGTACGTCAGCTCGAGGCATCGCTGGCTGCAGATGATGTTTTTGTACGGTAACCAGCTGTTTTGTGATGCCTGCCCATGGGGTGGAAATATCTACAGGCTCGAGGGGCTGAATGGCCTACTTCTGGCCGTGGGAACAACACATGGGAACACCTCAGTCTGCAGGACGATATAGATGGGTTGGTCAGATGGGCGGAACAGTGGCAAATGGAATTTAACCCGGAAAAGTGCGAGGTGATGCACTTTGGAGGGACTAACAAGGCAAGGGAATACACAATGAATGGGAGGACCCTAGGCAAGACAGAGGGTCAGAGGGATCTTGGTGTGCAAGTTCACAGATCCCTGAAGGCGGCGGAACAGGTAGATAAGGTGGTAAAGAAGGCATATGGGATACTTGCCTTTATTAGCCGAGGCATAGAATATAAGAGCAAGGAGGTTATGATGGAGCTCTATAAAACACTGGTTAGGCCACAGCTGGAGTACTGTGTGCAGTTCTGGTCGCCACATTACAGGAAGGATGTGATCGCTTTGGAGAGGGTGCAGAGGAGATTCGCCAGGATGTTACCAGGGCTGGAGCGCTTCAGCTATGAAGAGAGACTGGGAAGATTGGGTTTGTTTTCCTTGGAGCAGAGGAGGCTGAGGGGGGACATGATTGAGGTGTACAAAATTATGAGGGGCACAGATAGGATGGATACTAAGGAGCTTTTTCCCTTCGTTGAGGGTTCTATAACAAGGGGCCATAGATTCAAGGTAAAAGGCGGGAGGTTTAGAGGGGATTTGAGAAAGAACTTTTTCACCCAGAGGGTGGTTGGAGTCTGGAACTCACTGCCTGAAAGGGTTGTGGAGGCAGGAACCCTCACAACATTCAAGAAGCATTTGGATGAGCACTTGAAATGCCATAGCATACAAGGCTACGGACCAAATGCTGGAATATGGGATTAGAGTGGACAGGGCTTGATGGCCGGCGCGGACACGATGGGCCGAAGGGCCTCTATCCGTGCTGTATAACTCTATGACTCTATGACCACCAACTGGACGTTCCCCTCCAGGTCACACACCATCCCGACTTGGAAATATATCGGCCTTTCCTTCATCGTCGCTGGATCAAAATCCTGGAACTCCCTTCCTAACAGCACTGTGGGAGAACCTTCATCACATGGACTGCAGCGGTTCAAGAAGCCGGGTCACCACCACCTTCTCAAGGGCAATTGTAAACAATTTTACAACACCAAGTTCTCGTCCAACAATTTTATTTTAAAATTCACAAGCTTTCGGAGGCTTCCTCCTTCCTCAGGTGAATGTCAAGAAATCCTCGAACCTCTCGCATTTATAAATCACAGAACAATACCTGGTGATTACAGATAGTCTTTTCAACTGCCCGTTGCCAAGGCAACCAAAGTGTTCAGACAGATAGGTGTTACCTACAGGGCCACCGAATATACAAACGGCCAGAACAAAAAAAACAGAGAGAGATAGGCAGAAACATAGAAACATCCGGAAGGAAAAGACAGCAATTGACCCGTTATATTAAAAACAGATAACTTTTGTTCGCTGGTGGGGTTACGTGTAGCTTGACATGAACCCAAGATCCCGGTTGAGGCCGTCCTCATGGGTGCGGAACTTGGCTATCAATTTCTGCTCGACGATTTTGCGTTGTCGTGTGTCTCGAAGGCCGCCTTGGAGTACGCTTACCCGAAGGTCGGTGGCTGAATGTCCTTGACTGCTGAAGTGTTCCCCGACTGGGAGGGAACCCTCCTGTCTGGCGATTGTTGCGCGGTGTCCGTTCATCCGTTGTCGCAGCGTCTGCATGGTCTCGCCAATGTACCATGCTCTGGGGCATCCTTTCCTGCAACGTATGAGGTAGACAACGTTGGCCGAGTCACAGGAGTATGAACCATGCACCTGGTGGGTGGTGTCCTCTCGTGTGATGGTGGTATCTGTGTCGATTCTCAAGGGCAATTAGGGATGGGCAATAAATGCTGGCCTTGCCAGTGACGCCCACATCCCATGAACGAATAAAAAAAAATGTACACGAGCAGGTTGGCAAAGCGAGAAACAGCCTTCAAATTGAGAGCGCCCTTACCTGTACCACTGCCATTCGGGTGTGGAGAGAGGAGTATTGCTCACTGTGGCACGGGTCTATTTATCGATTTCTTGGGGCTGGTTTGCTTACTTGGATATTTCTGCTCAGTGGATTTGCTGATCCAATTCCATCAAATTACCAGTGTATGGGAGTCAGATTCAAAATCTGTCACATTGACAGTGCATGCCGTGAAGGCTGGGGATATTATTTTCATAAAAACAGCTAACCTCATTTAACAAAAGCAAAACACTGCAGATGCTGGAAATCTGAAATACAAACAGAAAATGCTAGAAACACTCAGCAGGTTGGAGCAGCATCTGTGGAGAGAGAAACAGGTCCATGACCTTTCACCAGAACTGGAAGATGTTAGAGATGAAAAGCTTTTAAGCAGGGAAAAGGGGGGCAGGGAAAGAACAAAGGGGAAGGACTGTGATAGGGTGGAGGGCAGGAGTGAATAAATGACAAAAGGGATGATGGTGCAAGGCAAAAGGGGGGATTTACGTCTGACATAGCCCAGGACCAAAAGACATTTGGGCTCATTAATGGTGAATTCACTTTGTTTTTATATCTAAGGCCAATTGTGGCAACAACACCATCACCCAAGCTGATCAACTAACTTAATAAAGATCAGTGATGGCCCCAGAGAATTAACAACAACAACATGCATTTATGCAGTGCCTTTAACATAGTGAAACATCTCAAGGCGTTTCACAGGGGCATAATCGGACAAAAATTTGACACCGAGGCAAAGAGGAAGACATTACGAAGGGTGACTAAAAGTTTAGACAAAAAGGTAAGTTTAAGGAAGGGAGAGAGGTGGAGAAGCAGAGAGGGAATTCCAGAGCTTAGGGCCTAGACGGCCGAAGGCACAGTCACCAATGGTGCGGTGAAGGAAGTGGGGGATGCACAAGAGGCCGGAGTTGGAGGAATGAAGAGTTTTTGGAGGATTGAAGGACTGGAGGAGGTTACAGAGCTGGGAGGGGCGAGGCCATGGAACACGAGGTTGAGAATTTTAGAATCAATGTGTTGCTGGACCGGGAGCCAATGTAGGTCAGCGAGCGCAGGGGTGAACGGGACTTGGTGTGAGTTAGGATATGGGCAGCAGAGTTTTGGATGAGCTCCCAAGCCCGCGACCTCTACCACCTGGAAGGACAAGAGCAGCAGGCACATGGGAGCAACACCACCTGCACGTTCCCCTCCAAGTCACACACCATCCCGACTTGGAATATATCGGCCGTTCCTTCATCGTCGCTGGGTCAAAACCCTGGATTTCCCTTCCTAACAGGACTGTGGGAGAACCTTCACCACACGGACTGCAGCGGTTCAAGAAGGCGGCTCACCACCACCTTCTCAAGGGCAATTTGGGATGGGCAATAAATGCCGGCCTTGCCAGCAACGCCCACATCCCATGAACGAATAAAAAAAAAGTCGACGGACATTTTTGTCTGTGTTCACAAATTAACCAACCCCACTGTCTTACTATTATCTCCTGATCACTATTGAATCTGCTTCCGCCGCCCTTTCAGGCAGTGCATTCTGGATCATAACAACTTGCAGCATAAAAAGAATTTCTCCTCATCTCCCTCCTGGATTTTTCGCCAATTATTTTAAATCTGTGTCCTCTGGTTACCGACCCTCCTGCCAATTTCTCCCTATCTACTCTATCAAAACCGCTCGTAATTTTGAACACCTCTATTAATTCTCCCCTTAGCCTTCTTTGCTCTGAGGAGAACAATCCCAGCTATCTGCCCCCTTTATAAGGGCTAGAGCCTCAGCTAGCGCTCACCCCTTCTAGCCAGCAAGTCGGTGGTTCTCTCCTCACTCAGCGTATTGACCTGCTGGCTGATTTCCAGATCGGGGGGCCAGGGAAACCTCCGGCCTAGGGGTCTCTACCCCTGGCGCAACCACCTCTGATTTTTGTACGCAGAAACAAGATTTCGCCACTCTTCCCCGAAGTTACTGCGACAGAACGGGAGCGGCTCCGAGGAGATTCCGGGCCTATTTAAAGGGGGAATTGGGTAAGAATTTGAAAAGGAAGAAAGGAAACCAGCCACCCTTTACCTGGCCTGGTCTATACGCGATGGCAGTCCCACACAATTGATTGACTCTTAATGCCCTCAGGGAACTAGGGATGGGTAATAAATGCTGTCTTGCCAGTGTCACTCACAGCCCAAGAACAAAAACAAATATTATAAAATGGAGAACGGACAGTGAATTGGGATAAAAGTAGATAACTCCAGTTGAGGAGTTAGCTCAGAAACAGGCACAATCTGTGAAAACAAGGAGCCAGAATTCACTGTGAGCGCCGTTCGTTAGGACTTGCACTTGCCCGTGTGACGATGCTTCTGTAGTTGAATAGCCAGCCGACCACCGCTGCCCAGGTTCGCACATGACCATTAGCCATTTTGTACCGGAAGGCAACTGGTGACTGAGTGACTGAGAGCCAATCTCTTCAGGAAGGGAGAACACTGGTGGAGAAAAATTATCAAGAGAATAAAGGGGTGAAATTCGACTTTGACTTCAGTGGGAGAGAAAATTGGGTGAGTTTAAATTCGGCTGCCAATTTGCCATCGCCCATTTTGCCCAAGGACAGATTTCACCCTCTACGTCTTTCAAAAGGATTCCGGAGAATCTATTTAGCCAGATTCCAAGTGCTAACTGTGACCTTCTGGCAGCAAAGTCACAAAGTTGCCGACACCTTTAAATATAAGATCGAGGGGAAAAATTCGATAGGACCTATTATTGGGCGGGGGTAGCGTGATCCACTTTTAACCCGCGCCCAATGGCCCCTGCGCAGGGAGGACGAGAACTTTGTCCGCCCTCAGTACTCACCTACAAGCTGACTTGAAATCCAGGCCTTGCACGTCAATTCAAGGCAATTTGTATTTTCCACCAGCAGGGGGAGCCCCAATCTCTTAAAGGGAGGATGTCTCTTTAAAATCCCTTAAAAGGTAGCCGATACCTGTTAACTGCCAAAAATAACAGGCATTATCAGTAAAACTCAGATGCAGTTCCCTTCCCTATGTTTATACACTGATGAGTTATGTCCACAAAAAGCAGGACAAATCCAATCCGGCCAATTACCGCCCCATCAGTCTACTCCCAATCATCAGTAAAGTGATGGAAGGTGTTGTCGACAGTGCTATCAAGCGGCACTTACTCACCAATAACCTGCTCACCGATGCTCAGTTTGGGTTCTGCCAGGACCACTCGGCTCCAGACCTCATTACAGCCTTGGTCCAAACATGGACAAAAGAGCTGAATTCCAGAGGTGAGGTGAGAGTGACTGCCCTTGACATCAAGGCAGCATTTGACGGAGTGTGGCACCAAGGAGCCCTCGTAAAATTGAAGTCAATGGGAATCAGGGGGAAAACTCTAAAGTGGCTGGAGTCATACCTAGCACAAAGGAAGATGGTAGTGGTTATTGGAGGCCAATCATCTCAGGCCCAGGACATTGCTGCAGGAGTTCCTCAGGGCAGTGTCCTAGGCCCAACCATCTTCAGCTGCTTCATCAATGATCTCCCCTCCATCATAAAGTCAGAAATAGTGATGTTCGCTGATGATTGCACAGTGTTCAGTTCCATTCGCAACCCCTCAAATAATGAAGCAGTCCGAGCCCGCATGCAGCAAGACCTGGACAACATCCAGGCTTGAGCTGATAAATGGCAAGTAACATTCGCGCCAGACAAGTGCCAGGCAATTACCATCTCCAACAAGAGAGAGTCTAACCACCTCCCCTTGACATTCAACAGCATTACCATCGCCGAATTCTTCACCATCAACATCCTGGGAGTCACCATTGACCAGAAACTTAACTGGACCAGCCATATAAATACTGTGGCTACAAGAGCAGGTCAGAGGCTGGGTATTCTGCGGCGAGTGACTCACCTCCTGACTCCCCAAAGCCTTTCCACCATCTACAAGGCACAAGTCAGGAGTGTGATGGAATACTCTCCACTTGCCTGGATGAGTGCAGCTCCATCAACACTCAAGAAGCTCGACAACATCCAAGACAAAGCAGCCCGCTTGATTGGCACCCCATCCACCACCCTAAACATTCACTCCCTTCACCACCAGCGCACTGTGGCTGCAGTGTGTACCATCCACAGGATGCACTGCAGCAACTCGCCAAGGCTTCTTCAACAGCACCTCCCAAACCCACGACCTCTACCACCTAGAAGGACAAGAGCAGCAGGCACATGGGAACGACACCACCTGCACGTTCCCCTCCAAGTCACACACCATCCCGACTTGGAAATATATCGTCGTTCCTTCATCGTCGCTGGGTCAAAATCCTGGAACTCCCTTCCTAACAGCACTGTGGGAGAACAGTCACCACACGGACTGCAGCGGTTCAAGAAGGCGGCTCACCACCACCTTCTCAAGGGCAATTAGGGATGGGCAATAAATGCCGGCCTCGCCAGTGACGCCCACATCCCAGGAACGAATAAAAAAAGATGTTAAAACATTGAATAAAGGTTGCGCACTACTAAATCCCACATCCTCCAATCTGCACACCAGACCTCACCAATCTGCCGATCTGAGTTGGTACCAGGCCTGTGAGAGTGCATGCACCAAGGTTCTCTGCTGATGCACTAGAGACCTTGGTACAAGAGGTGGACAGAAGGAGGGACATCCTATATCCGCAGTGGGTGGTGGAGTGGCGGGGGGGGGGGGGGTGCAGACATATGGCCAAAGAGGCCCTCCAGACATATGGCCAAAAGGCAGTGGGAGGCAGCGGGGGATGAAGTCAATGCCAGGCGCATAGCACCACGAACATGGATGCAGTGCAGGAAGAAGTTCAATGCTTTGACACGAGTGGTCAAGGTGAGTGAGGTCAACTGTCAAGTGGCGACTCCTGCCAACTACACCTCCAGCCGCATCCACTGCACCATGCACTTCACCCCCCATCACCCACTTACCAACAAACTCTTTCCATCAGTAATCAGTTCTTCCAATCAGATGCTTCCTCTCACCCTTACACATTACAACTGTTGCAAGCCGCCCACCCACAGCTCACAGGCCACAACATTGGCAGCTATTCAACTATGACAGGCACATCACCTAGACGCACATCCCTTTTTCTTGCAGGAGAAGGTGGCGCATAACAGGAGGCAGCCAGTGGCAGTGGCATTTAGCCCCTCAAGCCTGTTCCGCCATTCAATGAGATCATGGTGGACCTGTGACCTAACTCCATATACCCGCCTTAGCCCCATATCCCTTAATAGCCTTGGTTCACAGAAATCTATCAATCTCAGATTTAGAATTCACAAGTGAGCTAGCATCAACATCCGTTTGCAGAAGAGCGTTCCAAACGCCTCCCACCATTTGCATGTAGAAGCATTTCCTAACTTCACTCCTGCACGTCCTGGCTCTAAATGTTAGGCTACGTCCCCGCATCCTAGTATTCAAGTATAGGAGACCTCCAAAAACAGTTACAAATGTATCTGCAGCCAGAAACAATAATCCAGCCACTAACCTGTAAATCCTGCATGGTCCCTTTAAATAGCGCTGGTGCTCCAGACACTCTAAGACACGTTTAGATGGTTGTGGTTAAGACTGTGTTGAGTTGAGCGTTAAGTGCCAAAGTTGTGTCTATCGCTTTAAATCAGCGTCGCACACTGATTGTATCCATTTTCTCCTTACTTTACATGCTTCTGGCATTCGGTATTTGCGCACGCGCTAACTCCTGTACCAAGATGGTGTCCGGCGCACGTCACGCTGGAAACATACATACGCAGCCAAGACGCCATCTTGGATGTTTGAGAGGCCACATAGCGCTGAAACAACGGGCGCTACACAGCCCAATTTATCGCCCCTAGCCTCCACCAACAAAGTATCGTTCTTTCACTGTCTTGTAATAAAGGGTTCTCAACACAGAGAATGCGTTAGCAAAGACTGAGAGTAACACACACCACATCCTATTTCTATATAATTGACTGTAAAGGATTGCATGACCCATTAAGGATCACCCTCGAGAGACCCAGTGATTCCACTCAAATTCCAACATAAGTGGGTATTTCGTTCTGCCTGCTGTCTTGTTTAAAGCAAACAGAAGCACTTATGTGACAGGCCCAGTATATTTATATATCTAACACAGCCTGTATAAATACCCTTAAATCTTCTTAAGCAAATCAAGTCAGGTTCAATTAAAGACATACGCACTGCAGGTTTCCTTATGTTCAGTGCAATGGGAAACAAGTAGCCTGTTCTAATGAAGTGTCTTCGCTCTCAAAATCATCATCGGCTCACGCTCCTCTGCCTTCCTGTAACAATTGTAAACAATTTTACAACACCAAGTTATAGTCCAGCAATTTTATTTTAAATTCACAAGCCTTCGGAGGCTTCCCCTTCGTCAGGTGAATGACGAAGGGGATAATCTCCGAAAGCTTGTGATTTTAAAATAAATTTGTTGGACTATAACCTGGTGTTGTAAGATTCCTTACATTTGTCCACCCCAGTCCATCACCGGCATCTCCACATCATTCCTGTAACAAGCCTAACTAGTAGAGCTCTACCACCTAGAAGGACAAGAGCAGCAGGCACATGGGAACAACACCACCTGCACGTTCCCCTCCAAGTCACACACCATCCCGACTTGGAAATATATCGCCGTTCCTTCATCGTCGCTAGGTCAAAATCCTGGAACTCCCTTCCTAACAGCACTGTGGGAGAACCGTCACCACACGGACTGCAGCGGTTCAAGAAGGCGGCTCACCACCACCTTCTCGAGGGCAATTAGGGATGGGCAATAAATGCTGGCCTTGCCAGTGACGCCCACATCCTGTGAACGAATAAAAAAAAAGGCATCGCCAGAATGAAGCATTTATCGTAACTTGATTTTAATGAGATACCAGCCATCCAAATTGCGATCAAACTAACACTGGGTACATATTGTGTGATGTGCCAATCTTTCTTGTGTTTGGGTGGATGGAGTTTCTCAGAATTAGACTATCAATAATTTGCATTTATATAGTGCCTTTAACGTGGTAAAACACCCCAAGGAGCTTCACAGGAGCGATTATCAAACAAAATTTGACACCAAGCCACATAAGGAGATATTAGAACAGGTGACCAAAAGCTTGGTCAAAGAGGTAGGTTTTAAGGAGCATAATAAGAAGCTGTGTGTGTGTGTGGATGATGTGCACAGGAATTAAAATTTGCAGGAGCAGAATTATTCCAAGGGTAAAATTAAGGGCAAAAGTTAACTAGTGAGTTAATTATAGAGTACACAAGCAAGGAAGTTATGCTAAACCTTTATAAATCACTGATTAGGCCATCAGTATTCACTTCTGGGCACCACACTTTAGGAAGGATGTCAAGGCCTTGGAGAGGGTGCAGAAGAGATTTACTAGAATGGTACCAGGGATGACGGACTTCAGTTATGTGGAGAGACTGGAGAAGCTGAGGGTTGTTCTCCTCAGAGCAGAGAAGGTTAAGGGGAGATTTAATAGAGGTGTTCAAAATCATGAGGAGTTTTGATAGAGTAAATAAGGAGAAAGTGTTTCCATTGGCAGAGGGTCGGTAACCAGAGGACACAGATTTAAAGAAAATTAGCAAAAGAAACAGAGAGGATCTGAGGGAAAAAAAATGACGCAGCGAGTTGTTATGATCTGGAATGCACTTCCTGAAAGGGCAGGGGAAGCAGATTCAATAGTAACTTTCAAAAGGGAATTAGATAAATACTTGAAAAGGAAAAAACTGTAGGGCTATGGGGAAAGAGCGGGGGAGTGAGACTAATTGGATAGCTCATTCAAAGAGCCGGCACAGGCACGATGGGCTGAATAGCCTCCTTCTGTACTGTATGATTCTACGGTGCTGTGAATACCACAGCCATTTTTCTCTGCCAGTGGTATGACTGATTCTTCCTCAAAATTAATTCACCACCACTGCATGTTTCTTTCCTTCTGCCCCGAAGGTGGTGATTTATACTGGGGTGCAATTCTACAGGCGCTGGCAGCCCTTTCAGTACCTCTGCCGAGTGAGCATTCTTTGCATGTGAGCTTAGACAGTGTGAGAGTTAGTGGGCTATTCGACCTTGTGAGGCACTGTCTTGTCCTCCTTCCACCCTCCCCCCACCTCCAATGTCCACATAGATGTTTTACAGTGGAGGAGGGTCACTTGATAACGATGAGGAAGGGAAGCTGTGGCTGCTGTTTTCCCTCTTCATACCCCAAGGGTATCAAGGCCAATTATATCACACTGGTTGAGAGCGGTGAACTCAGCACGGTCTGGGCACTGAACCTGGGAATCAGATGAGTCATTAAGGAGGCTTAATGCAAACACACATGCTCCAAGCTCCGTTTTCCCAGTCATAGATGGATGGGATGCTTATACTGTTACTTGGCTCTCTCAGCCCCATGGCTCGTGCATTAGAATTATCAACCCACTCCCTGTTTCTCAGCTGTATAAATTCAGAGTCGTTTTAGTCCCAGGCACCAGCACCTTTCAGCACGCACATGTCCTTGAAGCAATGACACTGGGCAATGTATAATGAAAGGCTTGTGATGTAAGTGTATTAAGAAGAGTTGTGTGCCAGGATTTATCCTACAGAGTATATATTTCAGCCACTAACTCAGACGTCCATCAGGCGCAGAGAAGCTCAGAGGCTGATGGAAGTCCAAGATAGCAGACCAGAACACATGGAGATTTTATGTTTTATTTGCCTTATGCCAACCAATCTAACACATCATGAAAGCTGTGTCCATGTTCAGCCTTCCGTTGAACAGTCAAGTACCAGGAGATAATTACCATTAGGCTTCAGAACCTGCTGCAGCTGGTTTAGAAACAAGCTGGACTGGCACCAATGTGTAGCAAGACCTGCCACTGGGAGGGGAGAATGAATGACCACTGCTCTTCTTCTCAATCGATCACAGTCAACCTGCCACATCATCTCTAGACTCTCACTACCCAGTGGACTAATTCTGATGCGGAAGTGTCTCTTACCCCCAAACTTCACCCATCACTGCACCTGCGTGACATTTTTCCCATTTCCCCCACCAACCCTTTTACTGCCTCCTTGAGTGGCATTGCTGGGCCAGTACAGTGCCTTCAGCTATCTGGGCCCTAAGCTCTGGAATTCCCTCCCTACACCTCTCTAACTGTCTCTCCTCCTTTAGGAGGCTTCTTTAAACCTACCTCTTTGACCAACCTTTTGGTAACCTGTCCTAATATCTCCTTATGGGTCACGATGTCAAATTTTTCTCGATAGCGCCTTGAGACGTTTTGCAATGTTAAAAGCGCCAAATAAATGCAAGTTGTTGTTACCTACTGGCATTTACTGACTGGCATTAAGCAAACTTTTTTTTTAGTGAACTTTGTGCTTATAAAAGGTGAGGGATGTTGGTACTACGAAACTTTAGGACTAGTATCAGGATCCAGTATTCCCAGGTCAGGTTTTTTTTTAATTCATTTTCAGGACGTGGACGTCACTGGCAAGGCCGGCATTTATTGCCCATCTCTGGTTGCCCTGAGAAGTGAGTGGTGGGCCTTCTTCTTGAACCACTAGTGGCGATTTGATTCAACTGTATGGCTTGCTAGACCGCATCAGAGGGCAGTTAAGAGTCATCCACATTGGTGTGGGACTGGAGTCACATATAGACCAGACTGGGTAAGGACGACAGGTTTCCTTCCTTAAAAGGACATTAGTGCACTAATTGGGGTTTTACGACAATCCGACAACTTCCTGGTCACTTTTACCGATACCTGCTTTTTTTATTTCCAAATGATCAAACTGCCGTGGTGGGAATTGAACCCATGTTTTCTGCTTTATTAGTTCAGGCCTTTGTTTTGCCAGCCCAGGAACATAACCACTAGACTTCCTTACCCCAGCATGGTTAGAAACCGAGTAATACTCCCGCTACTCTGTCTGAACAACGTGCCTCAGACCTAACCTCTGAAGGGCACCTCCGCCTGCAACAGTGTGATCATTTTCATTCCCCATCCATCCTGTGGTTGCTTTGAGAGAGATTGCCGAATTAGTCCCAATTAGTGGCAAACCAGGGGAGATGTTGGGCTGTTGACCCATGCTAACCAGTAATTTAGTTGTCAGTGATGTGACGCTTTGTAGGTCCCTATCCACGCTCTCCTTTGCTTTGAAAAAAAATCTTTTACTTACCATTTTGCAGCAGCCTCCGGCGGTCTGGGGTTTGGCTGCTTTTCATAGAATAGAATCGTAGAATCATACAGCACAGAAGGAGGTCACTCGGCCCATCATGCCTGTGCCGGCTTTCTGAAAGAGCCACCAATTAGTCTCTCTCCCCCTGCTCTTTCCCCATAGCCTTGCAAATTTTTCCTTTTCAAGTATTTATCCAATTCCCTTTTGAAAGTTACTATTGAATCTGCTTCCACCGCCCTTTCAGTTCGTAAATTCCAGATCACAACAACTCGCAACGTGAAAAAAAATTTCTTCATTTCTCCCCAGGCTTTTTTGCCAATTATTTTAAATCTGTGTTTTTTTAAAATTCGTTCATGGGATGTGGGTGTCGCTGGCGAGGCCGGCATTTATTGCCCATCCCTAATTGCCCTTGAGAAGGTGGTGGTAAGCCGCCTTCTTGAACCGCTGCAGTCCGTGTGGTGACGGTTCTCCCACAGTGCTGTTAGGAAGGGAGTTCCAGGATTTTGACCCAGCGACGATGAGGGAACGGCGATATATTTCCAAGTCAGGATGGTGTGCGACGTTTTCTGCTTTACTAGTTCAGCTGGCCCAGGAACATAACCACGAGACTTCCTTACCCCAGCATGGTTAGAAACCAAGTAATACTCCCGCTACTCTGTCTGAACAACGTGCCTCAGACCTAACCTTAGAAGGGCATCTCAGGCACACATGCACCGTAGGAGTTTTTGTTTTTTTCATAAGTTTCATTTTTGGATTCTTCCATTCTTCAGTTCCTTTTTGCTCATTGACCAGGTTTGTATTCCCTTAAATATGGAAGATTAAGGAGCAATCTAATTGAGGTGTTTAAGATGATTAAAGTATTCGATAGAGGAGATAGAGAGAAACTATTTCCTCTGGTGGGGGAGCCCAGGACAAGGGGGCATAACCTTAAAATTAGAGCTAGGCCGCTCAGGGGTGATGTCAGGAAACATTTTATCCCAACAAAGGGTGGAGGAAATCTGGAACTCTCCCCCCCCAAAAAGCTGTTGAGGCTGGGGGTCAGTTGAAATTGAGATTGATAGGTTTTTGTTAGGTAAGTGTTACGGAACCAAGGCGGGTAAATGAAGTTGAGATAAGATCAGCCGTGGTCTAATTGAATGGCGGAATAAACTCGAGGGGCTGAATGGCCTACTCCTGCTCCTATCTTCCTCGTACGCAGTTCCTTACCTGAAAGTTAGTTACCACCCAACCCCCATCCTAAAGAAACACATAGATGGATAAGAGGAGCCAAAATATTAGCTAATTCTTCGAGTGCTTCATTGGCCTGAGCCCCAGAAGATACATGAAAGGTAATTACACGTCAGGATATGGAGATACAATATCCAAGACTAACACAACACTGATAAATGAACAGAATAGGCTTTTCCTGAGCTACAGGCAGCATTAGAGCAGAATCCACAAATACTTTGCGCCAGTTTTAATGATTAATAAGTCCTGACTCATTGCTGCAGCAATGCTAGATGTACCAATTACAAATCGCGAGCTGTCTAATGAAACTTTAATAGAGTGTTCCATCCCATAAAATTGGAATAAATGCTTCATATTTTTGGGTGGGGAGGTGGGGAGCGGGCGATGGTACCTCTCATGAAAGGAGTGTGTGTATGTGCCTCTGGGATCCTTTCAGTGGTTCTAATGGACTGCCCTTAATAATGCTCGCTGCACAAGTAATATTCAGAACACTTCTAATAGCAAATAAGGGCGAATTTTGAAAGGCTCATCTTTTCTTAGCTGTGATGAATCTCCATTAGTCACTTTGCAAGTATCAGTCTAGACTGGCAAGTTGACAATCCTTTCTGTTTCTGTTTCTTAATAACATTCTCAATGCGTTGAAGAATCAGAGTTCTGCCAGGTGAGGAGTTTGTTTCTCGGGCTTGTCTTTTCTCTGAGAACAGTTTCTAATGTCTGTTCGTCACTGAAGGTACAAGGACAGACGAGGTGATCTAATTTCCTTTAACAGCAACAATGAGTCAGTGGCTCTCAGCGCGCCCTATGGATGGTACGATGGGGAGAGGAGCGATAAATAATTCATCCCTCCAGTTGTCATTACATGCATCATGAACAAAGCAGGAGTGGATTATACCTGCTTCAAGGCTGTCACAAAGGAACCGTGGCAAAATATCATCTTTTGACGGTGTTTGCGAAACCTCTTTGAAAATCTTGCAGCCAACCTGTCCAGATGTTGAAAACGTCAGCCAATCAGATTCAGGCACAGACACAGCCGAGTAGCAAGAAACAGAAATGTTAAGAAGCCCAGACAGATGTTTTCTTCCCCCATTACATTAAAACAGATGATCTGGTCATTTATCTCATTACTGTTTGTGGGACCTTGCTGTGTGCAAATTGGCTGCCGTGTTTCCTACATTATAACAGTGACTACAGTTCAGAAGTACTTCATTGGCTGTAAAGTGCTTTGGGACTTCTTGAAGTCATGAAAGGCACTATATAAATGCTAGTCTGTCTGTCTTTCTTTTTTTTTTCTTTCTTTCTCTTTCCTCTTCCAGGCAAATTAACAGTGGAAACTGTGGGACTGTGCTTAATTTTCCCACATTTAGTGATTCATTGTCAACACAATTTAGTGCACAGGTAGGAGCAGTGTTGCGTAAGATGACAGGGCTGACACTGATTGGTCATATTGATATCTCTCTACGGCTATAATTCACACCACTCGGCCGCAGTTCGAGTCACCGGAATGCGATGCTCTTTCTCAGCCGACATTTCACAGACACTTCAATGGAGAGCAAAATTGGCGGGGTGTATAACGAATGGCCATTTTGCCACCTGGAGGTCACTCAATGGCATCGAGGCAAGTCGTGGAGGGGAGGGGGGCACATTTTGTGGGGGGAAACTGGGGCAGCAGAGGTCCAGACTTCTCTTGTGGGGCCTAGAGGCGCTTCCTGGCCCCAGTACAGAAAGTTTTTGACTTACTTGAAACAATGGAAGTCCAAAGAGACTTGGGGGTCCATGTACATAGATCATTAATATGTCACAGACAGGTACAGAAAATAATCAAAAAGGCTAATGGAATGCTGGCCTTTATATCTCAGAGGGCTAGAATACAAGGGGGTAGATGTTCTGCTGCAGCTATACAAAGCCCTGGTTAGACCATACCTGGAGTACTGTGTTCAGATCTGGGCACCTCATGTTAATTGTATCCATGTGATTTATATCAATTAGTGTTAATTGTATTCAGGTGGTGCACATCAATTGGGCACTCTCATATCTATTTATAAGGGAGCTGGTCCAGGGGGTGGGGGTAGTAATGTGGAGCTTCGTGAATAAAGGCTTGGAGCAACTGAAGACTAGGCTCTCGAATTCTATCCTTCACCATCTGGCTATCCAATTTGTAGCCCTGCACCTTAGGAAGGATATATTGGCCTTGGAGGGAGTGCACTGTAGATTTACTAGAATGATACCTGGACTCCAAGGGTTAAATTATGAGGAGAGATTACACAAGCTTGGGTTGTATTCCCTGGAATTTAGAAGATTAAGGGGTGATTTGATTGAAGTTTTCAATATATTAAGGGAAACTGATAGGCTAGATAGGGAGAAACTATTTCTGCTGGTTGGGGAGTCTAGGACTGGGGACATAGCCTAAAAATTAGAAGCAGGACTTTCAGGAGTGAAGTTAGGAAACACTTCAACACGCAAAGGGTGGCAGAAGTTTGGAACTCTCTTCCACAAATTGCAGTTGATGCTAGCTCAATTGTTCATTTTAAATCTGAGATTGATATCTTTTGGTTAACAAAAATCTATTCAGGGATATGGGACTAAGGCAGGTATATGGAGTTAGATCACAGATCAGCCATGATCTCACTGAATGGCGAAACAGGCTCGAGGGCTGAATGGCTGCCTCCTGTTCCTATGTTCCTTTGTACGTTAGAGGGATCTCCTCTTCTTCCCCACAGAGTGCTAGCAGCGAGCACCCCCACTCAGTCGGTCATTAAAATGTCATCGGGGTCCTAACAGTGTCACAGAACCCCAATTAGCATATCTTAAGAAGGCTCCTGCCTGAGCCTGACTGGCTTCTTGGCCAACTGAAAACAAAAGGGCCCATTTATAATGACAGTGGAAGGGAATCAATGGGGAAACAGGCAGTTGAGTCTTCTACCTGTGTACCCACCCCATTCCCGCATGGAGGAGGATTAAAATTACCCCCGGAGAGAGTAAGAAAGAGAGGCAGTGAGAGAGAGAGAGAGAGAAAGGGGTTACCACAGTGCCATGCCAACTGCAGGATGGGATTAAAAACAGAAAATGCTGGAAATCCTCAGCAAGACAGGCAGCATCTGTGGAGAAAGAAACAGAGTTAACGTTTCAGGTCGATGACCCGTTCTCCATAGATGCTGCCTGACTTGCTGAGTATTTCCAGCATTTTCTGTTTTTATGTCAGATTTCCAACATCTGCAGTATTTTGCTTTTGATGCAGGATGGGATTATTTAGCTGCCTGGAGTTCTCATTCCAAAATGGTGGTCTCGGCACTAGTTGGGAGCAATCACATTAAGAAATGTACATTTTTACATTTTGCTTTTACGTACGTTTCTTAGTGTAGGTTTTTAATGCAGGGGATGGAAACATCTTATGTGAATGTGTTACAGCAAATAAGGTAAATAATTGCATGGACTGAGTAATGGAATTGATATTTTCTACATTTCAACATTACTAATAACTCAATGGAACTTTAGGAACCAGAAAAGAACTACTTACCCTTTATTAATGAGTGTGAGTTAGCACTCACTGGTATTAAAGGTGTAAATAGCACACAACAATTTACACTTATACAGTGTGCATCACATAAAGGAAAGCCTTACAAGGTTGTGCAACAACTTGCATTTATATAGCGCCTTTAACATAGTGGAACATTCCAAGTTGCTTCACAGGAGCGATTGTCAGACAAAATTTGACACCGAGCCACAAAAGCAGATATTAGGACAGGTGATCAATAGCTTGGTCAAAGATGTAGGTTTTAAGGAGCGTCTTAAAAGGAGGAGGGAGAGGTTTAGGGAGGGAATTCCAGAGCTTAGGGCCTGGGCAGCTGAAGGCACGGCCGCCAATGATGAAACGATCAAAATCGGAGATGCGCAAGAGGCCAGAATTGGAGGAGCGGAGAGATCTCGGAGGGCTGTAGGGCTGGAGGAGGTCACAGAGATAGGGAGGGGCGAGGCCATGGAGGGATTTGAAAACGAGGATGAGAGTTTTAAAATTGAGGTATTGAAATCAAGGAGGATAATGAGCAGCAAAAGGGAGAGGATTAAGGGGAGAGGCTAAAGCACGGTCAAAGAGATGGGTCTGTAGGAGATCTTTACATCCTATAGTGGAGCAGAGGCAGTCAAGGACAAGCAGTGATCTGGGACTAAATTTTAACTCGGAAAAACAGGTGGGTTGGGGGCGGGGAGGAGGGGCAGTAAAAATTTCAAAAATCTAAAACCCGCCTCCAACCCGCCCATTTCCGGTTTTACCGGCGGCGGGACGCGAGGCGGGTGACCAACCCACTCTCAGGAGGCGGGTCGGTCTCTAAAAGCTTTCAAGGAGGCTGCAGGCCTCCATTTTCACATACCGGCTGGGGGCCGATAAGTGCCTTTATAACTCAACAAGCCTACCCCCACCACGATCTCCGAGCTCCCCCCACGATCTCTAACCTCACCCACCCCCCCCACAACGATCTCTGACCCCCCCCCCCCCCGATGATTCCAGACCCTGACCTTGACCCCCTGATGACCCCGATGACCCTGACCCCCCGACAACTCCCGACCCCGAACCCTCCGATGACTCCCGAACCCCCCCCCCGATGCTCCCGTCCCCCGATGATTCCCGATGACTCCCGACCCCCATGATGACTCCCAACCCCCGACGACTCCCAACCCCAACTCTGATGACTCCTGACCCTGACCCCCACCCGCCCTCGGTAACCCCCGACCCAACCACCACCCCCCCCACCCATGACCGCCCCACCCCCATCTAAAACGTATCTTCTCGTATCCACTTCCTTCCTCTTCTCCCGTCTGACTGAGGCCAGCCTGTCAATCTGGCTGGCCTGTTGAGCGGGAAACTGACAAAAAAGAAGACGTACTTATGTCAAAATCATAAAGACGTCTGGAAAACCCATACTTCCAGGTTTCCCTGTCTTCCTGGCTCCAAGTAAAAATTCAGGCCCCGGTGTCAAAGGAGTGGAAGGTGCACCCTAGGACACAAGGCTCCACAAACCAAAAGTAACTTCGAGGCTATACTTCAGGAAAAGGACTTTCACATTTCAATAAAAGAGTTTATCTGAGCCCAGAGCACATTGTAGCCTCACCCACAAAGAGGCCAACGGCAACTGGGGATCAATGTACTGAATGGATAACCTTAATAACTAATGAGGCACAGAAATAAATGGAAATAAAAATGACTTGGATTTCAAAAAAAATATTTTTGCAATCTGGTTTACATTCATCTGTCGATCCATCTGTATAAAAGCGCCTTTAAAGTTTAAAAAAAAATCCCAAGGTGCTTCACAGAATTAACACAAGATGGCTCATGTTCAGAAAAACACAGATGCAGACTTTGATTCATCAACTGGCCTGTTCCGGCATTCAATTAGACCATGGCTGATTGGTACCTCAACTCCATTCACCAGTCTTTGCTACATACCCCTTGATACCCTTAGCGAACAATAATCTATCGATCTCAGTCTTGAAAATTTCAATTGACCTAGCATTCAAAGCCCTCTAGGGGGGCGAGTTCCAGATTACCATTAAGAAAATATTGTGATCTGTCTTTCTTCGATCCAAGGTGAATGATCTCACACTTGCCCACACTAAACTCCACCTGCCACTGTTTTGCCCACTCACTCAGTCTGCCTTTGTCTCTTTGTAACTTGCTGCTCCCATCTACGTAACCTATTGTGCCTCCTAACAGCGTAATCAGCAAACTTGGATGTACCTTCATCCAAGTCATTGATAAAGAAGGTGAAAAGCTGAGGCTGCAGAACAGATCCCTAGGCAATACCACTTGTCACATCCTGCAACTCAGAGGGGACATTACCTTTACCCCTACTCTCCGTCTCCCAGCTCTAAACCAATTACCAGCCCATGCACAAGGTGCACTTCCATTTTTGCTAATAATCTCCTGTGCGGGTACCAGGCTGACTTTCCAGTTCCTAGCAAGGCAACCATTAAGCTAATTGGAGCGTCTTCACCGCTACCTCAGTTGCCACTAGCACAGCACTGTGGCTCAGTTGGTAGCACTCTTTCCTGAGTCAGAAGGTTGTGGGTTCAAGTTCTACTCCAGAGACTTGAGCATGAAATTCATGCTGACACCTCAGGGGAGTGCTGCACTGTTGGAGGTGCTGTCTTTTGAATGAGACGTTAAACCGAGGCCCGGTCTGCCCAATCAGGTTGACGTAAAAGATCCTGCAGCACTATTTCAAAGAAGAGTAGGGCAGTTCTCCCCAGTGTCCTGGCTAACATTTGTTGCTCAACCAACATCACTAAAAAAAAATACAGATTATCTGGACATTTATCACATTACTGTTTGTTTCGACCTTGCTGTGCGCACATTGGCTGCCACATTTCCTACATTAAAACAATGACAATGCTTCAGAAAAGTGCTTCATTGGCTGTAAAGCACCTTGGGACATCCTGAGGTCATGAAAGGCACTATAGAAATGCAAGTCTTTCTTTCTTGTATTTTTACCTGGGACATTGCCAGTCTGTTTGGCTCAGTACCACACGAGATGGTACATTTAAGGACATAAGAAACAGGAGCAGCAGTAGGCCATACGGCCCCTCGAGCCTGCTCCGCCATTCAATAAGATCATGGCTGATCTTCTACCTCAACTCCACTTTCCCACCCGATCCGCATATCCCTTAGAATCCAAAAATCTATCTATCTCAGCCTTGAATATACCCAACGACTGAGCATCCACAGCCCTCTGGGGTAGAGAATTCCAAAGATTCACAACCCTCTGAGTAAAGCAATTTCTCCTCATCTCAGTCCTAAATGGCTAACCCCTTATCCTGAGACTATGCCCCCTAGTTCTTGAATCTCCAGCCAGGGGAAACAACCTCTCAGTATCTACCCTGTCAAGCCCCCTCAGAATCTTATATGTTTCAATGAGATCACCACTCATTCTTCTAAACTCCAGAGAGTATAGACCCATTCTACTCAATCTTTCCTCATAGGACAATGCTCTCATCCCAGGAATTAATCTAGTGAACCTTCATTGCACCGCCTCTAAGGCAAGTATATCCCTCCTTCGGTAAGGAGACCAAAACTGTACGCAGTTCTCTAGGTGAGGTCTCACCAAAGCCCTGTACAATTACAGCAAGACTTTCTTACTCTTGTACTCCAACCCCCTTGCATTAAAGGCCAACATACCATTTACCTTCCTTATTGCTTGCTGTACCTGCACGTTAACTTTGTGTTCCTGTGTTACCCCCTGAGCCATCTGGAGTCGTTTTCAGTAGAAGCCACTGTCGCTGCAATGAGATGATCACACAGTTGCACATCCTTTGATGTACAAACATGATAAACACAGCTGTAAGGCCCTTTCCCATAGCAACAACAGCCTCATTTGGTGTTAAGCAATCGACCATAATTTCTGCAGGCTCTGTATTCACAGCATGAATGACTTTCTGATTGAAAAACTACCTGCCTTCCTCTCAGTGCCTTTACTAACAATGCATGTCATATGACAGGACTACATTTTAACTTGCCAATGTGGGCTTGAGAATACAACATATGTAGCTCTTCATAACCAGAGGCTACGTACTGAATCAGAAGATATTGTTGCATTATACATGCTTGTAACAGCAAAGGAAGCACTCTGCAGAGAGCCAGATTGTCAGCATGAGGATGGTTCACCCAAACGAGCTTTCGACAACAGCTGTACTTTATTCCTCCTTGTGTGATTATCCAGGTAAAGGGTGTTAGTGCTGAGAAATCTCCATTTGGATGCAGTGTCAGCATCGAGCATTCCCAGTTCAGTTGGCAGCACAGTTAGATGCAGAGAAAATCTCTTGTTAGCCTGCCCCAGCCATGTGCCACCTCTCCAGCCTTACAGGGTCATTGTTCCATAAGAGAGACATTTCTCCATTTCCCACATCAGCTATCCTGTGGCCTCGCTGAGTGAGATTGTCAATAGTAGTGCCAAATTAGGGGTAGTTTTGTGCTGCTGCAGATCAGTGCTTAGAACAAACTGGATTGAGACTGGTCAAACTCCTATTACGTGGGGCACAGTCGCGGGATAAGGGATCGGCCATTTAAGGCTGAGTTGAGGAGACATTTCTTCACTCAGAGGGTTGTGAATCTTTGGAATTTTCTACCCCAGAGGGCTGTGGATGCTGAGTCGTTGAGTATATTCAAGGCTGAGATAGATAAATTTTTGGACTCTGGGGAATCAAGGGATATGGGGAATGGGTGGGGAAGTGGAGTTGAGGTTGAAGATCAGCCATGACCTCATTGAATGGCGGAGCAGGCTCGAGGGGTCGTGTGGCCTACTCCTCCTCCTATTTCTTATGTTTTTATGTGGGACCCTCACAGCTAAATAGAGGAAGCTCTCACCCCATTCGATGCTGAAATTTCTAGGATTACTTATTTTTGTTTGCACAAAAGTTAAAATCACATCTGATAATTCAAATTCTGCAGGTCGAGTATGTAAATTAGATTATAAGAAAGAGCTTGCATTTATATAGCACCTTTCATGACCTCAGGACATCAGGCAATGCAGCACTCCTGCAGTACTGCACTGGAGTAATGACCCAACTTTTGTCTCTACACTTGTTCCATTATCATTTCCTTTTGCCTTGCACCATTATCCCTTTTGTAATTTAATCACTCCTGCTCTCCACCCTATCAACAGACCTTCCCTTTAGTTCTCTCCGTGCCTCTCTCTCGCTTTCTTGCCAGGCTCTGTACTTGCTTAAAAGCTGTTCAATCTCTCATGTCTTCCAGTTCTGATGAAAGGTCATCGACCTGAAATGTTAACCCCGTATTTCTCTCTCGCCGCAGATTCTGCCTGGCCTGCTGAGTTTCCAACATCTTCCGTTTTTATTTCCGATTTCTAGCGTCTGCGGCATTTTTACGTAGAATTACATATCCAGTTTTCAAGTGGGCGGTTGGAAATTTCTAAAATGTAAACCAATACTCAATGCTGTGAGATTAGTTGCTTTGAGTGTCAGTTTGGCTTAGTTGGTAGCACTCTCACCTCTGAATGAACAGACTTGTAAGTTCAAGCCCAACTCCAGCACCGGAGCACATAATTTAAACTGATAGTTTCAGTGTAGTACTGAGGGAGTGCTGCTTTGTCAGAAGGTGCCATCTCTTGGATGAGATGTTACACTGAGGACCCATCTGCCTGTTCAGGTGGACATAAACATCCTATGGCATTATTTGAAGAAGAGCAGGGAGAATCTTGGTCAATTTTCATCCCTCAACCAAAAATAGATTAGCTGGCCATATATCTCACCTGCTGTTTGTAGGACCTTATTGTGTGCAAAACTGGCATCTATATTTGCCTACAAAACAACAGTGACTACACTTCAGAAATAATTCATTCGCTGTGATGGGATGTCTTGAGGATGTGAAAGGTGCTAAATAAATGCAAGTTCTTTCGTTATTAGCTTTGGAACGTTTAACGTATCTGCCTTTGGTTTATTTGTCTGCTATTTTATGAAGGCGCTAATCTGTTCTAAATAAATGGATAACAACTCCAATAAAATGGCAAATAATGGAATTGCAAGTATGCTAAGCATAGTCCAAGGAGCCCAATTTCAAGTATGTTTTTAAAAGGAGAAAAGTATTACATAGAATTACATAGAATGCACAGCACAGAAACAGGCCATTCGGTCCAACTGGTCCATGCTGATGTTTATGCTCCACACGAGCCTCCTCCCTCCCCTCTTCATCTAAACCCAGAAACATATCCTTCTATTCCTTTCTCCCTCGTGTGTTTATCTAGCCCCCCCCTTAAATGCATCTATGCTATTCGCCTCAACTGCTCCTTGTGGTAGCGAGTTCCACATTCTCACCACTCTCTGGGTAAAGATGTTTCTCCTGAATTCCCTATTGGATTTATTAGTGACTTTCTTTTATTTATGGCCCCTCGTTTTGGTCTCCCCCACAAGTGGAAACACCTTCTCTACCCTATCAAACCCTTTCAGAAAATATGCTTTTCCTTCTCATTTATTTTCCTCACCGGCGAATATCAAAACTCGGGCCACGATCACGTTCCTGGCCTGGCCTCCAGGTGGGCCCAGGTTCCACCTGTTGCTGTGTAGGTATGTCTGGTGAGACCAAATGTACTTCTGCCGATGTCACGCCAGGTCCCGTCTGCCAGCTGGGCCGTTGGAACTCCCAGCTTAGGGATTTCCCAACCCTTGGACTGCCCCCTTACATTGATAATCTAGTAGGGGCGGGTGGAGGTTCTGCCTCACAAGGCCATCCCGGAAACTAGGCCCTGCGGCTAAGAGCTGGTATAAAACGTCACGGCGACTGTTCTGGCTCCATAGCTATTCTGTGGGTAGAAAATTCTTCTCACCTTTTGCCTCACTTGATGTTTATTGGTTTTGCACGTAGTTCTGCCTTCATTTCCATGTTAAATAACTTGCTGGTTTAATATAAAATAATGAGGGGCATAGATAAGGTCGATAGTCAAAATCTTTTCCCAAAGGTAGGGGAGTCTATAACGAGGGGGCAGATTTAAGGTGAGAGGGGAGAGATACAAAAGGGTCCAGAGGGGCAATTTTTTCACTCAAAGGGTGGTGAGTGTCTGGAACGAGCTGCCAGAGGCAGTAGTAGAGGCGGGTACAATTTTGTCTTTTAAAAAGCATTTGGACAGTTACATGGGTAAGATGGGTATAGAGGGATATGGGCCAAGTGCAGGCAATTGGGACTAGCTTAGTGGTATAAACTGGGCGACATGGACATGTTAGGCCGAAGGGCCTGTTTCCATGTTGTAAACTTCTATGATTCTATAATGCCTACTGCTGCATAGGTTTGTAGTTCAGGCTACGGCAGTGTAGTGATCATGTTACTGGATTAGTTAATCCAGTAGAACATAAGTTCAAATCTCACTGTAGTAACTTGAGAATTTGGAATTCTGTAGGGGAAAGGAAAAACTGGAAATAAAAAGTTGGTATCAGTAAAAAGTGAGCACAAAGGTGCCGGATTGTTGGAAAAACCCAACTGGTTCACTAATGTCCTTTTAGGGAAGGAAACTGCTGTCCTTACCTGGTATGGCTCCAGTCCCACAACAATGTGGAGGACTCTTAACTGCTCTCTGAAGTGGCCCAACAAGCCACTCAGTCATATTAAATCACGACCAGTAGTTCAAGAAGAGGACCCACCACCACCTTCTCAGGACAACTAAGAATGGGCAATAAATACCGGCAATGCCCACGTCCTGACAATGAATTGTTTTTTTAAAAAGTTAAATGCCCGCAGTTCTGTCCAGCGGCTCACAGTTTTGTTCCCTAAAGGCTCCACACATAGCAGTGTCCTTTTGAGTGTAATTGGGTGCAAAAATGATGGATCAAACACCATAATAAAAATCAATGACTAAGATTACATTTGCTATCAGATGTGCATGATTAGAATCCTCCCTTCCTATTGATTGTTTGGCCACTTTAATAGAATCTTCTTTTTTATTAGATGCTATCGTTATTTATGATCCCTTTCTTTGCCAATAATCCCTCAGCTATCATTCGGGATAAAGTGTTCAACTACATTGTCATGTCACCTCTGGATCAACAATTCTATTTCTTCCCCCTTCTTAGTTCTTTAAATCTTTTTTTTTCGCATCTGCTTTTCATCTCCTCCCCCCCCCCACCCCGCCTTCTTCCGAAAACACTGGGGGTCACTTCCATGGGAGTGGGCAGCCATCCAGTTCTCCACCTAAATCGCCACTAACGGGGAATGTCGCGATTTCTGCAGGATGATTCTGGTGGAAGGTTTTAACTGGTGTAATTGAGACGGTTGTCATTACCTTCCCATTTTACTGAGGTAGGCACCCCAAAGCAGACAGTGAGTCAAAGGACAATTCGGCCCTATATCTGCAATCTGTGCTAATCTATTAGCTGGGGCAGCAGTAGAAGCACAACAGTTGGTCTCAGTTGTTCCTGGGCTGGGTTGGTCAAGCTTCCCGCACCTAACCACCATCTCGCAGCTCTTTCTGGAAGGTGAGTGCGTTTGGACATCGGGGGAAGGGCAAGATCGAACTTGGCTGCGGTGCCACCCATGAGTGATAAAGCTGCCGGCTTTAAACTTGCGTACCTGGACAACTTCCAGAAGGAGTTCCAGTCCATTTTCCCCACGTTCCACCTTGAACCCGGCCCAAATTATTACTGCCAATATATAAATACGGGTAGGAGCTGCAAGGCAGTATCCCTGAGACAGTTACCACGTTGAGGAGGCCATTTTGTTTGTGACACCTGAAGGTTGGTTCCCTTTAGGCTGCATATCGATTTTAGCTATTTAGTACACTGGTGGGGCTTTAAGTGCCCTGTTTGGTCAGCTCTACAGAAAGTACAGCTTTGAACTGGAGATGTAAAGTTCCTATTGGGAAGCCCTCTATTCCTATGTTATGAATGGGAGGAGGGTGCGGAGTTGGGAATAAGCTGGATTAAACAACAACAACAACTTGAGTTTATATAGCGCCTTTAACATAGTAAAAGATCCCAAGGGGCTTCAAAGGAGCGATTGTCAAATGACATTTGACACCGAGCCACTTAAGGAGATATTAGGGCAGGTGACCAAAAGCTTGGTCAAAGAGGTAGGTTTTAAGGAGCGTCTTAAAGGAGGAGAGAGAGGCGGAGAGGTTTAGGGAGGGAACTCTAGATCTTAGGGTCTAGGCAGCTGAAGGCACGGCCGCCAATAGTGGAGCGATTAAAATCGGGGATGCGCAAGAGGCCAGAATTGGAAGAGCGCAGAGATCTCGGAGGGTTGTAGAGCTGGTTACAGAGATAGGGAGGGATCAGGCATTCACGTGCTGTTAAGTGTACAGATCTCCCCGCATTTCCCCCTTTCAATAACTCAGGCAAGTGCAGAACAGCCAGGCTATTGATATCGGGTGAAGCCATTTTGTAGGTAGTCATGATAGGCAGGTTTCTCTGTAACTAAAACATTCAAAGGAAGTTGTGAACTACAAGATTGGAGCTGGAATGATTTACATGGCAATCTAAAGCACAGAATCATAACTGCCTTCAATCTTCCTCCTGTTGTGTTCTATAAGTGATATTTATAAATAATTCTGTAAATAAATGTTACAATTGATGCTTATTGAATTACAGATTTACCCCAGGATATCAAGGAAGCAATTTGCCAAAGGATGTAAGCATTACTGAGATCTGCAAAGCCTCAGTAAAGTTCTGCCTATACCACAAAATAATTCTAGGTGAGGCACTGGTAATTTAAATATGGCTGGGTTTTCTCTCATCGTCCTGAAAGACTAAATTTATGATGTGATCGCTGCAGAATTTAATCTCTTTAGTGGGAAACTTAGGTGAAAGGCCAAGGCCATCGTACATATCATCACTAAGAAAGAACTAACTTGTATTTACATAGCACCTTATCACACTGCTCAAAGCACTTCACATCTACTAAATTAAAATGCATTGACTGCTGTTAAAGAGGTGGCTACAGAGGCCAATTTGCACACAGCAAAGTCTTATAAATTGCAAATCAGATGTATGAATTGTTAAGTGGTGTTAGTTAAGGGAGAAATGCTGGCTAGGACACTGCTCTTTTTTTAACTAGTGTCACAGGATATTTTATATCCAAGTAAATCAGCAGACAGATCCTTTGCTTAACATCACCTCCAAAGGACAGCATTTCTTTCAGTGCTCACACTAGAGTATCATCCCAGACACTATGTTCAAATGCTGGAGTGGGGCTTGACTCCACAACATTCTAGCTCAGAGGCAAAGGTGCTACCAACTGAGCCAAGTTGGCACTACTGAGGCTGATCCATCAAGGTCATGATTAGGTCACACGAAGCTTAAACTTTACAAGTTTGTGGGTTGTAGAAGAAAGATTCAGGGAGGTGAGAAATGGAAGGCTGAGGAAGATAAGAAGGTCCACAGTTTTAAAGTTGCGGAAAAGGATGAGTTAGATTAACAGCGGGGGTTATGTAAAATGTATTGTATGTATTTTTACTCTGGTACTAAGTCAGGGAATTAGAGCATCAATTAGAGCTCGGGGCTTTTACCCGTGTAGACTGTAATGTTCAGCAGAGATCACTGAGGTTTGTATCCATATCATCAGCTTAACTTTTTACTGAAGTTTAAATAGCCTTCCATTTCTAACATTTTTAAAAGGCTTATGGCTTTTATGTAAACTAGGAAGAAACTGGCAATGTAGCAGGGGTCATAATATCACCTTGTCCCTGATATGGGTAGACTTAAACTTAAAAAGGTGAAATGATGTGACACCGCTGATATAGAAGAAATTTTTTAACCACCATGAACGGGAAGAAGGCAAAGTATTAAGATCAAAGTTAGCTTTGATCTGTGCAACACTGCTGGCTGAGGGTGAGACTGATTTACACTGACCGACACAGACGGAGCCAACTGATGCCTTCAGCAACTGTCAGACACGCAGAGTACACGTTTGACAAAACCAACCACCCAGGTAATCATCACCAGAGGCAGCGCACTCAGTTAATCCCTTGTACCACTCCCGAGCTAATGGGCCTAGATGCACTCTGGTCCATCTCGCATGGTGAGGCTGTGGTTCATTTAAAGCTACTCCGTCCGTTCGTTCATTCTGACCAGGATTTGGGTACGTGACGGATGTGAGCGTGCACTTAATTATCCTCCAAAGCAAGGCACTGTTATCTGTCAAGTGTCGAAGACACTCACACTCGTTTGTGATTTTAAACCAATAACCTAAGACGCATATTAGAACTGAAATTAAAGCAGCAGTTTGTATGGAAGAGATGAGGGTGGATTTTCAACTTCTGAAACTCTCTTCCCCCAAAAAGCTGTTGAGGCTGGGGGTCAATTGAAAATTTCAAAACTGAGCTTGATAGATTTTTGTTAGGCGAGGGTATTAAGAAATATGGAACCAAGGCAGGTAGATGAAGTTGAGGTACAGATCAGCCATGATCTGATTGAATGGCGGAACAGGGCTCGAGGGGCTGAATGGCCTATGTTTCCAGTTTCCCGCTATAGAAACCACCTAATTTTCCTTTCCGTTCAAATCAATGGGAATGAAAGTTGGCCGGCGTCTAGAAGGGGCGGCCAATCGACTACATCGGTTTTACGCCCGGACGGCAAGTACAAAAATCTATCCCCATGATGTCCTAGAGCTAATACCTGAAGGTTAAAGGTCAGACATGTATTATTAACAGGATGTGGGGCTGTACATTCAGATTGTCAGAAATTTCCAACCCGAATTACGACCAAGTGGAAAATTGGATTTGGCAGTAGCCATTTTTCTGCCACTTCCATGTTTGTCGATTTGGATTAAATACTTAAAATACCAACTCTTCCTCTATTGCTCAACCTCTGCGTGCTGATAGGACATTGCTGTCTCTTTAGGCAATGAATGCCAATGTGTATTTACCAATCAGTAAACATGAGCTCATTCAAAACTCTGCTGCCTGTACTCTAACTTGCATCGAGTCCCGTTTATCCATCACACCAGTGCTCGCTGACCTACATTGGCTCCCGGTCCGGTAACGCCTTGATTTTAAAATTCTCATTCTTGTTTGCAAACCCTTCCACGGCCTCACCCCTCCCTATCTCTGTAACCTCCTCCAGCCCTACAACCCTCCGAGATCTCTGCGCTCCTCCAATTCTGGCCTCTTGCGCATCCCTGATTTCCTTCACTTCCATTGGCGGCCATGCCTTCAGTTGCCTAGGCCCTAAGCTCTGGAATTCCCTCCCTAAACCGCCTTTCTATCTGTCTCTCCTGCTTTAAGACGCTCTTTTAAAACTACCCCTTTGATCAAGCTTTTGGTCACCTGTCCTAATATCTCCTTATGTGGCTCAGAGTCAAATTTTGTTTGGTAATTGCCCCTGTGAAGAGCCTTGGGATATTTTACTATGTTAAAGACGCTATATAAATGCAAGTTGTTGTTGTTTTCTTTACTCAGAGGGTGGTGAACCTGTGGAATTCTCTACCACAGAAGGCAGTGGAGGCCAAGTCATTAGATGTAATCAAGAAGGAGATAGATATATTTCTTAATGCTAAAGGGATCAAGGGATATGGAGAAAAAGCAGGAACAGGGTACTGAGTTAGATGATCAGCCATGATCATTTTGAATGGCGGAGCAGGCTCGAAGGGCCGAATGGCCTACTCTTGTTCCTATTTCCTATGTTTCTATGTTTGTTGCTATGTTGGTCAGGTGATCTTTCCCCAACATCCTGTAAGGCTGCCCTCTGGGCTGTGCCCTTAGTTGCTTTATTCACACTGGGGGAAGATTTCCTTTGTAATAAGATGGTAAGCTGGTTCTTTAACAGTGGGTTTACGATTTCATTACCCACAGAGGGAATCTTTCCCCCATTTCCTGCTGTAACACTCACTTATCTGCACAGGTAATCGCCACTTAGAATTTTCTCTTTTCTTCCGCTGTAAATTGATTGCAGGAATAGTTCTGTGAAAGTCTATTTGCAGGACAAACCCATGTGCAAGACATTGGAACTACACAAGCGAGAGAGAGAGAGAGTCAGTAAAAATATGAAGCTAAGTCTAGGTTTATCAAACAAGGATTAGCTCTAGATTAACTGCCTTAGGCCTATCCATTGGAAACTCCATTTTCCGCACTCCTAATGTACACCATCCGAGTAATCCAGAGGAATTTTCACAGCACGGAGCCTTGCATAACTTTGTACTTTATCTCCTTTTCTCAGTGAATAAAACTTTATGATGTTTCTTTCCTTATCTATACTGTATCCCTCTATATTCCTGTAATGAAGATTTAGCTGCATCGTACAAGTAAGATCAACATTTAGAAACCCTCGATTTTTAAAAGAATTCATTCTCAGGATGTGGGCATCGCTGGCAAGGTCAGCATTTATTGCCCATCACTAGTTGCCCTTGAGAAGATGGTGATGGGCCTACTCAAGGTCAACTAGGAATGGGCAAATAAGGCTGGTGATTAGTGTTGACAATCAATGGACTAACACTTAACATGTTTGTACAGCATTTTTCTGTCTGATGTTTTAATAGATAACATGGTCAACATTGTCTAGCCTATATCTCTTGCTTGTTCAATTGCAGTGGAACCTCCATTATCTGTGGGACTGTGACCCTCTCCCCCCACAGGGAGCTTGTTTCTCTTCATAATGGTAAAATAAGCAGTTTTGTAGCACCCTGTCAGTGTATGCAGCACCGTTTGTAGTGATGCAGGCTGTTCTTGAAAGGGAAACAGAAAGAAATAAAGTGTTGCAAGAACAATTCCATTTAAATGCTTTGTTTGAAATACAGGAAGTGGATTCTCATCTCTTAGATGACCTACTGTGGAAAACTGATATCATTCATCGCCAAAATTTCTCCCTGCCGACACTCCCTTCTGTGTTGCTGGAGAACACAGACTGGGCAGAATGACAAACTCACAGGGAGCCTTGGCCAGGGACAATGCTTTTCATTTGTGATATAATGGAACATCACCAGAAGGATCACGAGGCTCTGACTTTGACATTTTTCTTCCCTGAGAAGTCGTCAAGGTCAGACTGTATCTTTTCCCATAATTCCCCCCGCGGCTGCCCCAGACGATGCATCTCAGTCGGATGTGGCTGACTGTCTGTCTGAAATTGGAGCAGCTGATTCACCTCAAACACAAACAGCTCTTGTCGGTTGGCGATTGCAGAGAGCAATGCCTTGAGCGCCCTGTTTATTTATGGAGGGGTTTAAACGCGTGAAGTGCATTTCAAGAACACGGAGGGAAGAGCAAACTCTTCGCACATAGGAGATGACAGGTGATTATATATGCAATCAGGCTCAATTTCCAATAGCATTGAAACCTTAACAAAGATCACCTTAAAGTTAGAGACAATTATATAATCACCAAAAAAATGGAAGAATTGCACAAAAAATAAATAGATTAATACTCCAGAATACATAACATTCCAAAAGAAGCAATCTTTTATATTATTTGGAATCCTAGCTGAAAGGTCAAAACCGTCGTGCAGGACACGCCCGAGGTCAAAGAAAGTAGGAAAGGATCATAGGAACAGGAGCAGGCCATTCAGCCCCTCAAGCCTGTTCCACCATCCAATGAGATTATGGCTGATCTGTATCCTAACTGCATCCACCTGCGTTAGTCCCATATCCCTTAATACCCTTGGCTAGCAAAAATCTATCAATCTCAGATTTAAAATTAACACTTGAGCTAGCATCTACTGCTTTTTGTGGGAGAGTGTTCCACACTTCTATCACCCTTTATGTGAAGCAGTGTTTCCTAACTTCTCTGCTGAATGGCTTGGCTCGGATTTTAAGTTTATGTCCCCTGTCCAAGAATCCCACACCAGCGGAAAAGGTTTCTCTCTATAGACCTTTATAAAACAATGTTCCAGTTGTGGTTCGGCCACAACTGGAACATTGTGTCCAATTCTAGGGACTGCACTTTAGGAATGATGTGAGGGCTTTAGAGAGGGTGCAGAAGAGATTTACTAGAATGGTTCCAGGGATGAGGGATTTATGAGTTACGTGGATAGACTGGAGAAGCTGGGGTTGTTCTCCTTAGAGCAGAGAAGGTCGAGAGGAGATTTGATAGATAGGTTCAAAATCATGACGGGTTTAGATAAAGTAAATAAGGAGAAACTGTTCCCATTGGCGGAAGGGTTGAGAACCAGAGGACACAATTTTAAGGCAAAAGAACCAAAGGCGACATGAGGATAAACTTTTTTACACAGCGAGTAGTTATGATCTGGAATGCGCTGCCTGAAAGGATGGTGGAATCAGATTCAATCGTGGCTTTCAAAAAGGAATTGGATAAATACTTGCAGGGAAAAAATTTACAGGGCTGCGGGGAAAGAGTGGGGGAATGGGACCAACTGGATTGCTCTTACAAAGAGCCAACATGGGCTCGATGGGTTAAATGGCCCACTTCTGTGCTGTAACCATTCTATGGTTCTATCTAACCTATCAATTCCTTTCAATATCCTAAAAACCTCAATCAAATCACCCCTTAACCTTTTACATTCCAGGGAATTCAAGCCTAGTTTATGTAATCTCTCCTCATAATTTAACCCTTGGTGCCCTGGCAACATTCTGGTGAATCTGTGCCGCACGCCTTCCAATTTTTTTTTATTCGTTCCTGGGATGTGGGCGTCACTGGCGAGGCCGGCATTTATTGCCCATCCCTAATTGCCCTCGAGAAGGTGGTGGTGAGCCGCCTTCTTGAACCGCTGCAGTCCGTGTGGTGACGGTTCTCCCACAGTGCTGTTAGGTAGGGAGTCCCAGGATTTTGACCCAGCGACGATGAAGGAACGGCGATATATTTCCAAGTCGGGATGGTGTGTGACTTGGAGGGGAACATGCAGGTGGTGTTGTTCCCATGTGCCTGCTGCCCTTGTCCTTCTAGGTGGTAGAGGTCGCGGGTTTGGGAGGTGCTGTCGAAGAAGCCTTGGCGAGTTGCTGCAGTGCATCCTGTGGATGGTACACACTGCAGCCACTGTGCGCCGGTGGTGGAGGGAGTGAATGTTTAGGGTGGTGGATGGGGTGCCAATCAAGCGGGCTGCTTTGTCCTGGATGGTGTCGAGCTTCTTAAGTGTTGTTGGAGCTGCACTCATCCAAGCAAGTGGAGAGTATTCCATCACACTCCTGACTTGTGCCTTGTAGATGGTGGAAAGGCTTTGGGGAGTCAGGAGGTGAGTCACTCGCCGCAGAATACCCAGCCTCTGACCTGCTCTTGTAGCCACAGTATTTATATGGCTGGTCCAGTTAAGTTTCTGTCAATGTATCCTTTCTAAGGTGCGGTTCCCAGAACTGTACCCAGTACTCCAGATGTGGATTAACCAGGGCTTTGTATAGCAATATATAAATGGCTTTTTATTGGATGAAATTTGGTTTTAGAGACTGTGGCCCAGCAGTTGGATTGGATCCCCAGGTTCGATTTCCAGGTCTGTGCTGAGGTAGCTGGACACAGCCAGGGCAGCAGTTTGGACCTTGGGCTGGGGAGAGATAAAATCAGACAGCGTTCCCCTGATCGCAATCCCGCAACCTCTTCTGGAAGGCCAGATCCGTGGGCATCAGATGAGAACAAGATCGGGCCCAATTGTGATGCTTCACCCAGTCGCATAACCCTATGAAATTCAAAGCTGAGGATCACTCATGAAGAATAGCCTCTTGGGTCCAGTATCTGAGAACCACACCTCAACAAGGTTCAACAACTGGAAGAGAGAGACGGACGAAACACAGGAAGAGAAAAATCAGATCCCTTGCTCCTGAGGCTTTTGACACCATCTGAACTCTTTATTGCAAATAAATTCTTGGAGTTCACTTCTCGAAACCTTTTGGGCTCATTGTGATCAATTTTGTTCTAAACTATTAATTAATTCTAACAATGAACTCGACACAAAAAAATGTAGCGTTGTCATTTTGCAACCTTTAGAGACACAAGTAACTCAATACATTTTCATGTCATATAAGAACTTTTTCAGACTAGTAACCTGAGTGAGAATCGTTCATAACTCACAACAGGGTGAGTTATATGGGGATAAGGGGATATGAGGAGCGGGCGGGAAAGTGTGTTGAGATCGAAGATCAGCCATGATCTTGTTGAATGGCGGAGCAGGCTCGAGGGGTCGTATGGCCTACTCCTGCCCTTATTTCTTATGTTCTTGCGATAAAGGAGCTGAGTTTCCTATTTCATGGTTCTGCTCCACAGCTCTTCAATTCCGTGTGGTATCAACCGTGGCTCAGTGGTTGCACTCTGCTGATGCCAGTGCTGATGCTATGCAGGAACCCTCTGATAAATGGGCGAGCAGGAGCCCCTGATGTAGGGAGTTCCTGCTCCCGGCCCCGCTCCATCCCCCTATGCCGTTGGCCATGTTTGGGGCAGGTGGAAGCTTCGCCCCCAGCCTAATCGGGAACTTCAACTTAAGACCAGGGCTCAGCGTATGTGGGTCCCTGCTGAAGACTCCTACGGACTGTAGGAGTCCGCCAGGTAGGCCCTCTGGCGGACTCCTACCAAAGTTATGGTGGGGGGAATGGAAGGGCCACAGATTTTCAGTCACCATGATTTTAGGCTGTTAAACTCCACAGTGCATCAACACACCCTTGAAGTCATTAATGCTCGGCTCTTGCTAATCTGCATGTAAGTTCTCTGGCCATTTTAACTGCGCTGCTTCCGGTCTCAGGACGGCGCCCACCAGAGGCAGGTGAGGGCCTCATTGACAAGCAAACGTCAAGATCGTATGAAGCAATTAGGACCCTGGCGAGATATTAACTGCTGATGGTACACTTCAAGATGGGAACAAGTCCCATTTGAATGATAATCTGAGCTGCTATCTATCTCCCCTGTCGTAACCCACTCCTACCCCTAATCCACTAAAATATAGATAGCCCAAACCCAAAGGAATGAATGTTGGAGGGGGGGAAGAAAGTAGACAGAAGGACCTTGCTGGATATCAAAGATAATGAGTTATTCACTATACCACAAAAAGCTTGAAAACACAAATCACTAAGAAGGCGAATGCTTATCAGAAATGTTTCTATGATCAAACCAGGATATAATTACGTGTCACTCCATTCCAGACGGCAGTTCACAGGAAGCTCACAACACAACGTGGAAGCCCGCTGGCTTTTGGGATACAGCCACAAATGTGGTGCAGCGAATGAGCATGAAGAAGACAACATGACATAATCTGCGTCGGCAAAACGGGCAAGAAATGGCAGAAAGAATGCACATTGGGTTATTCCTTAAAGGAACAGATCCATCTAAATCCAAATCTAGATTTGGGCTAATAATTCTGATGTTGAAGAATTACTCTGAGTCAATCTGCATTTGATAAGGTCCTGCACGAGAGATTGCTAGTCACATCTGAGGCACGTGGAATGCGGGACCAACCTTGTGGCGTGGGTAGAGACTGGTCGGGAGGTTATGGATAAAATTCTCAGACTGGCTGGCCTTCTCAAACAGAATTTCATCCTATATGCAAATGATGAGGGTTTGGAAACAGTGGGAGTAATTTTGACTCGGGGCGATGGTGTAAAACAGCGATATCGGATCAGCCGCCTGGTATACCTCTCTCCCCATTTTCATTTCCATTGACTTCGATGAAAGTTGTCTAAAAATTAAACAACATTAGCGTGTCTAGTGTAGGCTGTTTTGGGGTTGTTCTCACCCTATTGATCGGTGCAGATATCTGATCCCCGGTCTAGCCAAGGAACACTTATACCTCATGGATCGGGGGTTCAGGAAAACGGGACTTATGCTAACGCACCCGGTGATGGATCACGTAGCCGAATAGCACAGAGAACGCACAAACTCGGCGTTTGAATTGAATTGGAATGTTGGTTTTATTATACCGTCAACACGAAGAAAATAACGATAAAAACAGTCTTACACAGTACATTGAGTTACACACACCCACTACAGTACCTTATCCCACTAAACTCAGAGGTTGGTGTGGACCCTGGAGACACCTATCACTCACACTCACACACACACACACACACACACACACGTATGGTCGAGGCTCACCAATCCTTTGCACTTGCAGGTCTGGCTGACCGGTTCTCTCATGTAGGGTTCGTTGGTTTCGCTGGAAGCTGCTTTCCTCCCTGGAGAGCTCGGGTGAAAATAAAAACAAGCAGGAACTAAGAGGAAGAGAGAGAAAGAGAGAGAGAGAGAGAGAGCTAGAAAAGAGATAAGAGATAAGAGCTAAGAAGAAAGAGAGCAAGAACCAGAGACAGCAAACAAGAGCAAAAGCAAGAGAGCAAACAAGAGAGAGAGGGGTTTCGAGCTTCCACTTATATCCCCCTCTCTTACAATAGTTTTCGTTGTTAAATGAGGCACTTCCATGTCTGTTTAAACAGTTCTTACAAAGTCCTTAAGAGTCCTTGATGGCTTTTGATGGTCTCTCATCATGTTGCAATTGCTTCTCTTGATGGGTCATTGTTCTTCGAATTCATTCTGATCGTCGAGCACTTGCCACACAAGGCTCCCTTTTCATCCCACGTCCTAGGTGTCGATTGGTTTTGCATCAGAACCGAGGCATGGCCCCGCCATGTCTGGAGCAGTTGCCTCTCTCAATGGCCTACTGCCTCTCGAATTAGTGCTGATCGTTGACCACCTGCTGTAGGTTTTGCATTAAAACAGAGACATGTCTGAAGCAGTAATTCTCCTACCTTCCACTGTGTGTGTTGTTGATTCGTCTGGTGACTCTCACCTATCCTTCCATCTTAGGATTTTGGTCAATGGCCAAAGTTTTACGTACTGAGGGAAAAGGTGGAATTCCCAGAATTCTTACACTAGGTAATCAAAGAATGCATCACACTCATTATATTGAACATTCCTTAGATCCCTGCCTGGTTGTGAGGAGCTTAATAAATAGAGACTGGCTTTTTGAAACAAAAAAAGGCTGAAAAGGCAATCAGGCTTTTAAACAGAGTTTTTAACAGGCTCATAAAGTCCGAAATGCTGGAGGAACAGTTAGAAGGCATCAGGCTAAATATTCAACCTGCAGCTTGGCTGCTTCAAGTTTCCCGCTGATCTTCTGCTTAAGTTACAGCGGATGATCGGAAGAATCTCCACAGAATACCATCCCCACTGCCCATCACATCCTCAGGACCTCCCAAAGTGTTTCACAGCCAATGAATTACTTTTGCAGCCTGGTCATTATTGTGTTGAAGGCAAATCAAGCTTCATGGCAGTCCATAGCGGCCATTCTTCAGTGTAAGTGGACGCTCCACACTCAATCCTGCTCCCATCTTTATCCAATATCCACACACATACAGTTTCCAGCAGTGGTCACTGGAGGTTAATTAGGAGCAAGAACCCTGGCTAATTTTATTTTACCCCCCCCCCACCACTAATCCTGGGGCAATGAAGACAATTTCAGCACCTCAGCTGCCACCCAAGTGAGAACATCCAACTCGATACAGACTGGAAGATCAAACCTGGGATCATCCTGCTCTATATTGCTCATTGCCATGCCCGATAGTGCACTTACCCACTAAACTAGTTGTAAAGGATTCACGACAGCTCTGTTAGGTCATCTGTTACAATAAGTTCTAATGTTAATGGAAGCAACCCATATATATTTTGGAAAGAACAGAGCATTTGTAGTTGACTTTAATCATTGCAGCTCCAAAAGCTGGACCTTTAGGTGTGAGTTGGGCTCAGTGATAGCACTCTTGTCTAAGTCAGAAGGTTGTGGTTCAAACACCACTTCAGGACATAAACACATAATCTAGGCTGATGCTCCAGTGTAATATTGTTGGAGGTGCTGCCTCTGGATGAGATGTTAAACCGAGGTCCTGTCTGCCTTTTCAAATGGCTATAAAACCTCACCTAGCATGAGCTTCAAGAGCAGCAGGGAATTCACTTTGGTATCTTGGCCATCATCCTTCAATCAACATCAGCAAAACTGATTATCTGGTCATTTATGCAGCCTGCAAATTGGCTGTAGGACTTGTCTACAGAACAGCGACTACACTTCAAAACCAATTCATTGGCTGTGAAGCTGAGGACATGAAAGGTGCTATATAAACCCAAGTTCTTTCTTTTATGATCAGCCAACCAAGAGCATGTCACAAATTCAACTGAAGCCAATCTTCGATGTGAATTTTTTACTGAACATGTTATCTGCAACACTAATACCCTGATCATGTCTAGGTAAAATATCTTTATTTGCAAAGGCAACGAGGGTTAATAGCACAGATGTTTAACACCCAAGAACAAAAAAAAATGGTTACAAAAAAAAAATCAGTGGTGAACTGATTTCAATCAGAGGCAACTGTTCCAAGGCTGTCGGGTTCATTTATTTATCAAAGAGTGTACAGAATCAACAGACCACATAGCATAAAGTTTTATGCACTTGCCAGACTCCCGAAAGAGCTGGTGTGCTGGAAAGCATCCATTGTCAGTCAGGCCGATGATGTTTTATCAACCGGAAAGGTTTACATTCCCTCAACATGCCAAGTTCCTGAGATCAACAGATGATAAGTTCAGCTGGAATGCATCATGTTCAATTCTGATAACTTGCTGCAAAGCTGGCTTTAGGAGAACAATGTTCATTCACCGAAGGCACGGTTCACGACAAAGCAATTGATCCTCAAATATAACCCATCGGCATGACCAGACAATTACATCGATTTGCGCCATGTAGGAACATAGGAACAGGAGTAGGCCATTCAGCCCCTCGAGCCTGTTCTGCCATTCAATTAGATCGCGGCTGATTTGTACCTTAACTCCATCTACCCACCTTGGTTCTGTAACCCTTAATACCCTCACCTGACAAAACTCTATCAATCTCAGTTTAGACATTTTTAATTGACCCCCAGCCTCAACAGCTTTTTGGGGAAAGAGAGTTTCAGATTTCCACTATCCTTTGTGTGAAGAAGTGCTTCCTGATTTCACCCCTGCGTGGCCTAGCTCTAATTTTAAGGTTATGTCCCCTTGTTCTGGACTCCCACGCCAAAGGAAATAGTTTCTCTCTATCTACCCTATCAAATCCATTAATCATCTTAAACACCTCAATTAGATCACCCCTTAATCTTCTGTATTCAAAGGAATACAAACCTAGTCCATGCATCCTGTCCTGGTAAGTTAAAGGCTTTAAAACTATCAAAGTAAACCTGATGTCCAGCACCATGCATTGCTCTGGGATACTCTATAAACCACCCAAAGTTTTCAATTTCTTTGTGGTGTACTGCATTCTGCATAACATGGCAATTATGAGGGACGTTTGCTTTACTGTCACAGAGGAACATATTCCTGCCCTGGCAATGGAGGAGAAAGAACTGCAACAGCCAGTGATGAAAGATTCTCTGCTTCCAATTCAACCACCATTATCTATATCTTTCTTTAATTACCTTATAAACAAATTCACCAACTGCACAAAAGCCTTATCTGCCTGTGGGCAAGTTATGTGTAGCGTCACTAATAAGGATGGCCCATAATATCAGGAGCTCTGCTCGTTACCCAGATTACGGGCCACATATCAAGCATACTTACTTCTGGAGTTTACATTCAACTACCCAGACACCTGCTTCCGAGCCTTTCTCCTGACTCCTGCTTTGGGAGGCTGACACCAGCTTGAAAAGAGGTCATTACAGCTCTTAGTCATATCCTTCTCCACCATCAGAACTGACACTTGTTCGGCAATCGTAGGCTTCCTTGGTTTTGTCAGTCATTTTCTATTCAGTTGTATGAACGATATTAACATGTAACTGCCTCAATCACAGTTCGCATTGAGTTATTTACCAGTGATGATTGCCGATCTCTGCTAATAGGATAATTAGTCAGTTGCCACCAGATGTCTGAAATTAGAGGTCCAAGTCTCTTTTAAAAGGAAGATATTACGAGGGGCCGATTTTGCTGTGATTGGCACGGCAAGCGAATGTTTATTTCCTGGACGTGCAGCACAGGGAAAGGGGGGGGAGACTTTTCTAAAATAATATTGAAAGAAAACATTTGTCTTGAAATCGCACAACGCGAATTTTATTTGTGTTGATGTGACAATGTTACTTTTTTGGACAGTACAAGGAGGTCCTTAAAGACGAGTCTGGCTAAAGGTGGTAAGTAGCTACAAAATATTAACAAATCTTCCATCTCCGCGCACCGCATGACGAGTTTCTCCATTACAAATTCTCATGTTTATATTTGGAATGGGATGTGCCATGTAAACTTGTTCTGATGTAATTACGCCTTCTTGCAGTAGATAAGGATCGAAATTATAAGGGGAATTTTAACGTGGAGTGGGATTCGGGCGTGCGGAGGGAGGGGGCATGGTGAGTGCCAACCCCTCCCCCAACCCCTTCCGACCTCGGCAGCGTGAGGTCCTGGGCCTCATCTGTATGCCACTGGTCAGCTGCCCGCCAAAACAAGATGGGCTGTTGCCAGGTAAGTCACAACTGCTGATTTTAACTGCCCAGTTAACGCTGGGCAGGTAGGGTTAAAATTGCCCCTTACGACTTTCAAACTGGGTCTGAATTATGTCCACGTGCTGTGGCCCCATTATCTCCTAGCTGCTAACCCCGCTTCACCTGAGGACTGCACTTTGCCTTGATTCCTCATGTGCAACGCCACAGGTGATTGACAGCCGTCAATGTTTTAGGCCCAGTGTTCACTTGGCTGCAGTTGAGCAGAAGGACCAATTGGGGATCAAACATTTCAGTGAGCATTTGAGCCACTACAGTCCATCTGTAATGTCGGCGCCATTTCTTGTGCTAGCCACACTCGCCAGGACAGATTGCAACCAGGATCGGGGTTGGACTTTGCCCGCGGTGTGACAGTAGGGAGGATAGTCTCTACAGCTTACAAATTAATTTGCTATTGTTGACCGTAGGTCACCGGTTACGGTTACTGGCTTAGTACAAAGAGGAGAAGAGTCAATTCTCTCTTAACTCTCAATTCGCTTTATTCATGTCGTTAGATCATATATATATAGCTTATACGTCTGGTTAGATATAGACATGCAGTTTGCACCGGGTTATACAGTTTTATACCCAAACTAGGATCTAAACGCACACCCACTAGGTTTCTCTGACACTCCCTGAGCGGTCACAGAATATAAAGGCTAATACCCGAAAAGGAGAGCTGACGCTGGCCAGGCGTTCCGTTCTCTCTCTCTCTTTCGACGTCGTCTCTACGTCCCTGACGTAGGTTCTTCCACTTCCGAGATGGTTGGTCTCCGGAGTCTTCGCTCTGGCTCCATGCCCGAGATTCTTCATTCTTATTCCGAATCTTATCTCTTCAAGCTGTGCTGTTTCTCTCTCCTGTTGGTTTAGGCTTGCTCGCCTAGTCAGTGTCTTCTCCTCATTGGCTCTGTCCCAAGGACTTAGGTAGCATTACCTCGTTACTCCTTTTCTAAATAAGGACTTGTGTCTTATCACATCTTCTTTGTCTTTCACGAAACTTAGCTAATTCAAACCGATTCCAGCCAGCTCAGGCCAGCGACTGAACTCAGGTTACTTCAGTTCAAAAGTTGCTTTTGCCTGTGTGTCAGCAGTTCGGAATAAACTCAATAGTTTCTGCAGCCCCTGGCCAACACTATGAAAACAGAAAATGGTGGAAACACTCGGCAGCTCAGAGAGAAACAGATTTAGCGTTTCAGGTCTATGACCTTTCATCAGAACTGGAAGAAGTTAGAGATTTAACAGTTTATAAGTAAATACAGAGCCAATGAAGAGCAGGGGGCTGGGGAGGAAGGAACAAAGTGATAGGTGGATTTAATCACTCCTGCCCCCCACCCTATCACACATCTTTCCCTTTGTTCTTTCCTCCCCTTTGCCCCCTGCTCTTCCCCTGGCCCTGTACTTGCTTAACAACTGTTAAATCTCGAACTTCTTCCAGTTCTGGTGAAAGGTCATCGACCTGAAACGTTAACCCTGTTTCTCTCTCTACAGATGCTGCTCTAACCTGCTGAGTGTTTTCCAGCTTTTATAGTATTCTTAAAAAAATTAATTTGCTGGGAGGCTGAAGTGAGTTTCTCAGCTTTTAGGTGTTAAGGGAATATTTATAACCTAGAAAAGCTGATGTCCGTTTTAATATATGAGTTGGTTGGCTTCCGCTCCCCCCCTCTGTATCCTTCATCTACTCACTCCGAGAAATAAGGCACACTTCACAAAAGAAAATTATTTTTGATATTTTTCTGCCACCTTTTGATCAGGCTGGCTACAAACTATAACAGAAATATTGGTCAGAGAGCAACAGTTTTATTATTTTAAGAATAGCTTATACCTGAGGGAACTTGATATTTTAGCAAATGTCAACATTTAATTACACTCTCCGTTATTCTATCTAATATTTGAAAGAGGGACATTGGGGTCAATTTTCAAAGGGCGGTGGGATGGCAGCAGGTTGGGGAGCGGGCGTGATTTGCAGGCGCCAAACCCTGGAAGGCAAGTAGGCAGGCTCGGATCGCAACCCTAATGAGGTCAATTGAAGCCAGGTTTGATGCCTGACAGCCAGCCTGATTGACAGGCTGGCTGCCGACAGGAGCTGCAACTCCGGGTGGTGGGGTGAGGGAGCGGGGAGAGAAGATAGAGAGATGTGGAGATAGAGAGATAGAGAGATAGAGAGATAGAGAGATAGAGAGATAGAGAGAGAGACCTCATCGGCCGTTGCAAGAGAGAATGGGGGTAGGGGAGATAAAGATCAGAGGGGGAGGGTGGGACATCGGACATCGTTGGAGGGTGGTGGGGGGGTCATCAGAGAGACATCGGGGCGGGGGGACATTGGAGAGACATCAAACATTGGAGCAGGGGTTGCAGGTGACGTCGTTTGAAAGGTAGGTTTATTTATTTTTTCACATGTTATTTTAATTTCATTTATTTACTTTATTTTTCATTGAGCCGGCCAGGTAAGTTTTAAGTGGCCAATATGTAAGAAATAAAGGGCGCTAAATTGGGCCGTGTAGCGCCCGTTGTTTCAGTGCTACATGGCTTCTCCGACATCCAAGATGGCGTCTTGGATGCGCACGCATGTTTCCTGCATGACGTGCGCCAGACGCCATCTTGGTATAGGAGTTAGCGCAGACGCAGATTACGCACGCTGGAATCATGTAAAGTAGGGAGAAAATGGCTTCAATCAGTGTGCAACGCTGATTTAAAGTGATATGTCCCAAAATGGTGTCTAACACTCAACTCAACTCACAGTCTTAACCCCGACCATCTGAACGTGTCTTAGAATGCATGGAGGACCCCCCACCGGTGCTATTTAAAGGGACCATGCAGGATTTACAGGTTAGTTGCTGGATTATTGCCTCTGGCTGCCGAGACATTTGTAACCGTTTTTGGAGGTCTCCTAGACGTCAATACTAGGACATAGCCCAACATTTAGAGCCAGGACGTGCAGGAGTGAAGGTAGGAAATGCTTCTACACGCAAAGGGTGGGAGACGTTTGGAACGCTCTTCTTCAGACGGCAGTTGATGCTAGCTCACTTGTGAATGTTAAATCTGAGATTGATAGATTTCTGTGAACCAAGGATATTAAGGGATATGGGGCTAAGGCGGGTATATGGAGTTAGGTCACAGGTCCACCATGATCTCACTGAATGGTGGAACAGGCTCGAGGGTCTAAATGCCACTTGTTGCCTCTTGATATGCGCCGCCTCCTCCTGCAAGAAAGCGAGGCGTGTGCCTGGGTGATGTGCCTGTCATGATCGAATAGCTGCCAGAGTGTGAGGCCTGTGAGTTGTGGGTGGGCGGCTTGAAACAGTGGTACTGTGTAAGGGCGAGAAGAAGCATCTGATTGGAAGAGTTGAGTACTGATGGAAAGAGTTTGTTGGTATGTGGGTGATGGGGGGCGTAGTGCATGGTGCAGTTGGTAGGAGACGCCACTTGACAGTTGACCTCACTCACCTTGCCCACTCATGTCAAAGCATTGAACTTCTTCCTACACTGCATCCATATTCATGAAGCTGCGCAACTGGCATTGACTTCGTCCCCCGCTGCCTCCCACTGTATTTTGAGTATATGTCTAGAGGGCCTCTTGCCCCCACCCCACCTCCCCCCACTGCAGATAGAGAATGTCCCCCCTTCTGTCCACCTCTTGCACCCAAGGTCTATAGTGCATCAGCTGAGAACTTTGGTGCATGCACTCTCGCAGGCCTGGTACCAACTCAGATCGGCAGATTGGTGAGGTCTGGTGTCAAGATTAGAGGATGTGGGATTTAGTAATGTGCAACCTTTATTCAATGTTTTTAACATAACTCATCAATGTGTAAACATAGGGATAGGATCTTCATCTGTTTTTTACATGTGCGATGTCCGATCTCTGTTCAGATTCCATGTAGACTGTTATTTTCAGCAAATAACAGGTACCAGCAACCTTTAAGAGATTTCGAAGAAACATCTTCCCTTTAAGAGCTGGAGCTCCCTCTGGTGGTGGAAAGTGCGAATTGCATTGATTCCACATGCAAGGCCCAGAATGGAACACTGGTTACAGGTAAGTGCTCCCTGGGGACCAAACTTGCGTCTTGCCCGTCCAGGGTCCATCGGGCGCGGGGTGTTAGCGCTAACATCGCCCAGAACGGACCCTTAACCAAATTTTCCCCCAAAGTACCTTAAGTACCTCAATGAAGTACATTTGCTTGTTTAAATATCGACATTTAAACAAGCAAATGTACCTCATAATTGCCGGCGGGACTACTGGGTTCGAGATTGACGCACGCACCCAGGTGCGTCGGTGTGAAACTCGGAAGTTGGCAGGTTGGAGCCGGGATTCGTCCCCGCTCCGGATTTTTGCGATTTTCTTTGCCCCTGCCCCCAACGCACCTGGATTTGCATTTGAAAATTGAGCCCATTGATTGTAGGGACAATTTTCTAACTCTTCATACGCCAGGTTCACATATCGGGAATCTGCACGAATATTATGTCGAATTTACAGCATAGAAACAGGGTATTCGGCCCAACTGGTCTATGTTGGTGTTTTTATGCTCCACTCGAGCCTCCTCCCATCCTATTTCATCTAACCCTGTCAGCATAACCCCCTATTCCTTTCTCCCTCATGTACTTATCTAGCTTCCCCATAAATGCCTCATTAGTTTTAATGGTTGGAGATTCATGGGCAAAGTTATACAGATATATTTGAATTGCTCATACTTCAGATGAACAATTACACTGAAAGGGTGGTGGGACACGAGCATATAACTTAACAACAAGTATGGCCAACATTCCTTCAACTCTATAATGAAGGAAAAATACACCATGTCCAAAAGTCTGAAGGGGCATACAACTGTTGAGTATAACTTCAGTGCTGGCTATGCAAATTCAGGAAATTATCCCTATTGTGAATATTTCTGTTACAGTTTGCAGACATTCTAATGTTGATGTTTTCTAAAGTATTATATTTTAAAAACCAGCTCATCGCTTGTTAATTCCCAAATGCTTGAAAATGCACCAAATAAAGTGTGAAACAAAAACGAAATATGGGAGTGGAGGAGAGAGGACATGTTCTCTGACAACTCCAGGGGAAAAAAAATCGTGGGACTTTAATATTTTAGGCTTTGTGGTATTTTCCCCTCTAATACAAGTAAAGGAATGCTGAAATACAAACAGGAAATGCTGGAGAAGCTCAGCAAGTCAGGCAGCGACTGTGGAGAAAGAAACAGAGTTAACGTTTCAGGTCGAAGACCTTTTGTCAGAGCTGGAAGATGTTAAAGAGTTAAAGTTTTTAAGCAATTACAGAGCCGGGGAAAGGGGTGAGGGAGGGGAGGAAAGAACAAAAGGGAAGGTCTGTGATAGGGTGGAGGGCAGGAGTGATTAAATGACAAAAGGGATGATGGTGCAAGGCAAGGTGGGTGGTAATGGGACAGGTTAAGAAACAAAAGATTGATCAGGAGTAGCTGTAAATGGTGGCAGCAGAACCATTACCAGCACTTGCTAAGAGTAATGGTTCTTCTGCTGCCATTTACAGCCACTCCTGACCAATCTTTTGTTTCTTTACTTTAAGGATGCATTTAAGGGGAAGCTAGATAAGCACATGAGGGAGAAAGGAATAGAAGGATATGCAGATAGGGTTAGATGAAGTAGGATGGGAGGAGACTTGTGTGAAGCATAAACACCAGTACAGACCCGTTGGGCTGAATGGCCTGTTTCTGTGTTGTAAATTCTATGTAATTCTATGTTTAAAAAGAGTCAGCAGCAGGGATTCAGACTCGTTTACAAACTGGGAATGGAAAATTGGGGTATTAAGTTGGGGTCACACAGGACAAGGAGACCACCAGAAGGTGAGGCAGTGTGTTGGTACATTCCTTAATTGGAACCAGTGTTAAAGAGTGAAGCAGAACGACAGTTAGCAAGATGCTGCTAAGTCCTAAGGGAAGCAAGTTGTCCAAAAATAGTTGGCTATCGCATCGTAATCAGAGAATTGGCCGGTTTCAATAGTCCCAGTCCAGAATCAATGGCAATTATCATAATTGGCTTGAACTATTCCAAGACATCCCACAAAGTATTAAATTAGGAAGTTTTTAGTAGAGTCATTAGAAAAGGTTTGGGAAAAGTAGAAAGATTTACACAATTCATTTGGTTCTATTTTTTTTCTGAAAATGAAAGTTCAATGGGCAAAAGCAAGAGAACCTAAGTAACTGAAACGCTTCATGTACAAGCATTTCAAAATGAAGGGTAAATGAGATAATTTTATTAATTGCAACTAGCGGTGTAAAGTAAAATACCTTTTTTCTGCCTTGTTATTATTCACAAGGTTACTGCATGGCCAATATTTATCCCTCAACCAACATCATTAAAAACAGATGATCTGATCATTATCATGTTGTTTGTGGGATCTTGCTGTGCACAAATTTGCTGCAGCGTTTCCTACATTACAACAGTGACTACACTTCAAAAATGTACTTCATTGGCTATAAATCACTTTGGGACATCCTGAGGTCGTGAAAGGCGCTATAGAAATGCAAGTTCTTTCTTTTCTTTTTATTCATTTAGGAACTGTTAGCGGATTTTCCGTTATTGTTGCTACAAAAGGGTTGTTAATCCTTCAACAATAACTTCTGCATGTGATTCGGGCCCGAGTGGTTATTAAAGAACAAGCTTTAATAGATTGACTCAAAACTGTGTTACAACTGTCTTCAGATTACATTAAATGACAAGCAATTAATACAACCTGGTTTGCCCAGGGACTCAGATTGATCAGATTTTACCTTCATGGCGGCTTAGGACGGTGGACTTCCAATTGTCCTCTCGAGAGCTCTAACCTTTGGGAGGGAGCATGCTCTATCTTTGTACTATTCGGCTGCTATGTTCTGTACATAAGCATGTCTGTCCTTACCTCCTGGTCATGATTTATCCCGCACCCCCCAAGCTGACTCTGTGTTAAACAACCAGAGATGAACCGTACCCTATTAGCGTGGCTATCTCATCCCTTATCTCTGCTGCGTAAACAGTTTGTTCCTTTCATGCATAGGACTCCTTTATCTGAGTGTAGACCCGCTCATGGCCTTGCACGGCTCCGCCATGCCTATTGTTTATGTAGCCTTTCAATGCTATCAATATTTAGGTATGTTAGTTGCTTAGTAACCACATCCCTTATCTCCTGACTTACAAGCGGTTTTCATCATTCTAATGCCTCAGCATTCTTTCAATGACTTCTCGGTTGTTCAGTAAGTTGTCCTTCTCACAGAGAGACTGAACCACGCCCCCTTCTCAACATCGCCCGCTTGCTAAATGTTTTGTCGCTGTGCGAGCTGGGATATTTGACCATTCTTTTAAACCACATTCTTACAGGAACAAAACAAAAAAAATGTTGTATTTACATCGGAGAAATATGTCAAGTAGGCCGTACTCACAGATTTTTATTCGATCAGAGGATTTATTTGAATTTCCGTCCGAATCAGCAGAGTAGTAATCGGTAACACATTGTACTGTAGGTGCAGCCCACGCTGTACATGCAGCATCAATAGCCTGTTACATGAGCCTTGAGCACTGGAACTGCTGGTGCTAAAATGGAAAATGTGGGCTGAATGTTAATGGCTTTTGTCTGCCTCTCAGGATGAGTGTTTGTCCAACTGCATTGGCTGCTCATTTATCCCAGCTATCACCACCTATTCATCTCGCTCGGCTCTGAAGGTGAATCTGTGCATCTCCTTCATCAGAAGTGACAGCCAAACCAAGACCTACTCTACTGAATAACAAAACACCCTCATGATTCAGGCTTTAAGACAACAATAGAAGGAGAATTAGATTAGACGCCATTAGATCCTCCAACTGACAAATGACACTGGCGTTTTCTCAATCAATTCAGACTTCTCTCTTTTTATCCTGATAGTTTTCTTTCCCACCCTTCCTCTCCCGAAGATCTTGATTCCTTGCTGGGGTATGGATCCTTCGGCACTAGTTGCCCTCCAGTGCCTCCCCCGGGTGTGAATTATTCATGTGTGAGCCTTGCCAATGTGTGGCATTGAGCTATTCGTTCATGGGGTGGGCGTAGCAGTCGAATCCTAAACGGCCCTAAACAAACGCCCTCACATACACTTCCAGCAGGGGTTGTTGGATAGCAATTGGGAGCGAGAACTCAAACTACTAATCCAATTGTAGGCTCCCTACCACCATCCTGGCTGAGATCAGGTAACTCAGCACAGGTCAAGGAACAAGCCTGGGAGTGTCCGGTCTGCGTGGCTCAGCGACTCACGACCTGGCCGAACTGTCCATTAGAAGTGGTTATTTTTATTTCAAAAGTTGTTGAAATTAACTACTTAAATTGAAATTGAAAGGCCTAACAAGCTCAAAATTATTCTGCAGTATTTTTTTAAATGATAGGCCATAATATTGAGTCCAAGTAATATATGTCATACCCTTCTCTCACCTTCAGCCTACAATCTCTTTCTCTCGACTTCAACCTTTCTTATCTCTCCTCATGTTATCAATACTACTATAGTCATTGTTTCTCTCAACTTGCTTCTCTTTCTCCTTCTGAATCGCAGATATGCTGTTCTCCATCCTTCTCACCTTGCTCAGCTCAGCGTATCACACCTAAATCAGAAAGTTGTGGGTTCAAGTCCCTTTCCAAGATTTAGGCACATAAATCCAGGCTGATACTGTAGTGCAGACTTAGGGAGTGCTGCATTGTTAGAGGTGCTTTAATTGAGATGTTAATCTGCCTGTTCAGATACACCTTTTTGAAAAGAGCAGGGAGTTTCCTTGGTGCCTTGGACCAACATTCACCCTAAACTAAAACCACCAAACGTGGTTAACTTGTCATTTGTCTCATTGCTGTTTGTGAGATTTGCTTTTCTTGATATATATTAATGACTTGGACTTGGGTGTACAGGACACAATTTCAAAATTTGCAGATGACACAAAACTTGGAAGTGTGATAAACAGTGGGGGGGATAGTAATAGACTTCAAGAGGACATAGACAGACTGGCGGAATGGGCGGACACGTGGCAGATGAAATTTAACGCAGAGAAGTGCAAAGTGATACATTTTGACAGGAAGAATGAGGAGAGGCAATATTAACTAAATGGTACAATTCTAAAGGGGTGCAGGAACAGAGAAATCTGGGGGTGTATGTACACAAATCTCTGAAGGTGGCAGGACAGGTTGTGAAAGTTGTTAAAAAAGCATACGGGATCCTGGGCTTTATAAATAGAGGCATAGAGTACAAAAACAAGGAAATTATGTTGAACCTTTATAAAACACTATTTCGTCCACAACTGGAGAATTGTTTCCAATTCTGGGCACTGCAGTTTAGAAAGGATTGGAAGGCCTCAGAGAGGGTGTAGAAAAGATTTACTAGAATTGTTCCAAGGATGAGGGACTTCAGTTATGTGGATAGACTGGAGAAGCTGGGGTTGTTCTCCTTTAGAGCAGAGAAGGTTGAGAGGAGATTTGATAGAAGTGTTGAAAATCATGAAGGGATTTGATAAAGAGAAACTGTTCCCATTGGCAGAAGGGTCGAGAACCAGAGGACACAGATTTAAGGTGATTGGCAAAAGAACCAAAGGTGACATGAGGAAAAACTTTTTTACATAGCGAGTGGTTATGATCTGGAATGCACTGCCTGAAAGGGTGCTGGAAGCAGATTCAATCGCTGCTTTCAAAAAGGAATTGGATAAATACTTGAAGGGAAAAAATTTGCAGGGCTACAGGGAAAGAGCGAGGGAATGGGACTAACGGGATTGCTCTTACAAAGAGCTGGCAGGGGCTCGATGGGCCGAATGGCGGCCTCCCGTGCTGTAACCATTCTATGATTCTATGACTACACTTCAAAAGAAATTCAATAGCTGTGAAGAGCTTTGGGACATCCTGAGGATGTGAAATGCTCCATATAAATGCAAGCTCTTCCTCTTCTCCTGCCTCACCATTACTTTGACTCATCGAACGGCCAGTTTGTGTGTGCAATTATAATGGGAGTCGTCATCATCGACTCTTGTTATCAATCAGCGCAGTCTGGCTACAGGCCATGCTGGAAGTTAATCTCAAATATAGACACAATTAAATCTGTTGCAGCAAACTCCACTCTGAATATTGCTGAGCAAGGTACTTGAATCAAATAAACTGTACACAGAAGCACTTTGAGTTGCTTGCAAGCTTGCTACTTGTTACAGAAGCTACACAGCAGACTCTCAACCTCAACTATTTCTCACAGTTGTGAATATTTTGTAGCTGGGTGTGGATAAAACCTATAAAAGCCCATGGTGATTGAAAGTTTAAACTTTTTTGCTTCAACCCAGTGAGGTGGGTTTGAGTTTCTGTTTGGTGGGAGAGGAAAGGGAGAAAGAAAATGGCACAGTATGGACAGAAAGATTGTAGAAGCACAAAATCTAGGCTGATACTCCAGTGCAGTACTGAGGGAGTGCTACACTGTCGGAGGTGCCATCTTTCAGATGAGACGTTAAACCGAGGGCCCATCTAATCTCTCAGGTGGACGTAAAAGATCTCATGGCACTATTTCGAAGAAGAGCAGGGGAGTTCTCCCTGGTGTCCTGTCCAATATTTACCCCTCAACCAGCATCACTAGAACAGATTATCTGGCCATTATCACATTGCTGTTTGTGGGACATTGCTGTGCATAAATTGACTGACGAGTTTTCTACCTTACAATATTGACTACACTTCAAAAGTGCCTCATCGGCTGTAACGCACTTTGGGACATCCTGAGGTTGTGAAAGGCGCTATATAAATGCAAGTCTTTCTTTCTTCAGGAGAAAAGCTTTTGGAAAATCTTAAACAGCAACTTGCATTTATATAGCACCTTTAAAAATGTAAAACATCCCAAAGCGTTTCACAGGAGCTTTATCAAACAAAATTTGACACTAAGCCACATCAGGAGATATTAGGAGAGGTGGCCATAATGACGATCCGGATTCTTTCCCCTCAGTCTGGTTCAGTAAAAACTGAAGTCGAATACATTTTAAAGTTCAGCACAACTTTAATAGCAGGGTTCTTAGTCTGCAGCATTGATTTGGACTCCTGATAGAGTCCCTCTATGCTGGCAGAGCAAGAACAAAAACATACAGAAATCCACACGTTTTTATACAAATCAATAGGGTTGGAACATACTTAACGAGGGTCAACACCAATCATAAGCCGGGCACAGGTTGCCATGCGAGGTTACATTATTTCCGGCCAATCATAAATCGTCCATGTGCTGATCATGCTGCTGTTAGACATCAAAGGGGATACTTCCTCACCTTCCAACTTGGAATGTTCTTCCCTGTTCCTTCTGTTCCTTATCTCCCAACCTGGAATGTCTTTCAACTTTGGCTAAGCTCGTTACCTATATTGATCTGCCATAAACATGGAGACATTCAGACCAGTCCTTGAATCACATCAAAGACTCTACATTGCTAAGACCATGCAAACCTGCTGACTACGCAAACATATGGCCCAGCAGGAGGGCAGGCCACCTGTACCAATCTCAGTTACTAACTAATTAACCCTTTCTAACCATTTTGCATTCTGCTTCTTTGCCACGTAGGCATCTTAATATTTTACTGAAAACTGACCACGTAGGGATTCTCAATAAGACCATAAGACTGATGGTCGCCTCTCCTAATATCTCCTCATGTGGCTTAGTGACCAAAAGCTTAGTCAAAGAGGTAGGTTTTAAGGAGTGCCTTAAAGGAGGAGAGAGAGTTTTTTTTTTATTCGTTCATGGGATGTGGGCATCGCTGGCGAGGCCAGCATTTATTGCCCATCCCTAATTGCCCTTGAGAAGGTGGTGGTGAGCCGCCTTCTTGAACCGCTGCAGACCGTGTGGTGAAGGTTCTCCCACGGTGCTGTTAGGAAGGGAGTTCCAGGATTTTGACCCAGCGACTATGAAGGAACGGCGATATATTTCCAAGTTGGGATGGTGTGTGACTTGGAAGGGAAAGTGCAGGTGGTGTTATTCCCATGTGCCTGTTGCCCTTGTCCTTCTAGGTGGTGGAGGTCGCGGGTTTGGGAGTTGGAGAGGCATAGAGGTTTAGGGAGGGAATCCTAGAGCTTAGGGCCTAGGCAGCTGAAGGCACGGCTGCCAATGGTGGAGCGATGAAAATCAGAGATGCGCAGAATTGGAGGAGTGCAGAGATCTCGGAGGGTTGTAAGGCTATACCAGATGGCTGCTCTGGTGTCTCCTTTTGGCAGTCTGAGACAAGTGCCTTTTGTGACATATTTATTGAAGGCATTTCAAGACTATAATACCACAGCAGGGTTCCAAGGATAGTTCTGAAATGTTTATGACATTATCTGCATGTCTTGATGAGGTAATTGCCTTGCAATTGGTCTAGGGTATCTATCATTCTTGGATGTATTATAATTGCAACTTAAATTTTCATTTGCCTGATGGCAATATGGTGAAACTCTCTTCTCCCCCTTAAGATCCTACATGAAATGAACTTGGGCAGTCTCAGTGGGCATGGATCCACAGGACAAAACTATAACCAGATGGCAAGTGTGAAAAGTTGTGCAGTCGGCATTGCTCTTCTGTTAGGTTCAGGCTGAGGTGCATTTTGGGGCTGAGTGGATGGAGCTTTAACCTGCATTGGATCATGCTGTACTTCACGATGACATTGGTTTTAACTGTCACTGTTGTATTGTAGGGAATCATTGCAGCCAATTTGCACGCAGCAGGGTCCCACAAACAGCATGATCAGATAACCTATTTTAGTGATATTGGTTGAAGGATAAATATTGGCCAGGACACCAGGGGGAACTTCCCTGCTCTTCATCAAATAGTCCCATGGGATCTCTTATGTCAAACTGAGTTCGCCCTCTCAGGTAAACATTCACTTCCTAATCCACACTTCAAATTACACACCACCTTGACTTCGACATATATCCTTGTTCTTTCATCGTGGCTGAGTCAAAACCCTGGATTCCCTCACCGAACACTGTTGTTAAACTATCTTCACCAGATGGACCGCAGTTGTTAATGAAGAAGGCCCATCACCACCACCTCAGGGCAACTAGGGATGGGCAATAAATGCCGGCCTTGACAGTGACTCCCAAATCCTGTAAAATAAAATTTAAAATTCAAATATATTTATTAAAAGTTGAGTAACGCAGAAGTCCATTTTTGCTTATAATTGCAGACTGATCAATAATCCTACATTGTATAAATAATGGTGCTACCTTGTAATGCGAGTGCACAAACACAGTACTTTACCTCAAAGTCTACGTGTTCCATATGTAAAATGAAACCCAGCTCTCTGTGCCCATAATTCAATCTGAAATATATATATTAAATACATAAATAACCTAAACAGAAGATACGATGCCACCATGTAAGTAACATATGGAGACACAGGGATGATCTCCCAATTTACCAATGATATCAGCAACCAATTCGCCTTGAATCAAAATGGCAGCTCCCTATCAGAAAGTATCACAAAGCCCATTTACATATCAACGGCCGCAGTCCATTGCAATGATGATTAAGGGACATAAGCAACTCTAATTTTGGCAGAACCAGTGCAAAGGTCAATGGGAAAGGATAAAATAGGACTTAACTTTTTTTTATAAAAGTTCAAAGCTAAGAAGTTGAGAATCAGAAAACGTCTATTAAATAGACAGCTTGCTGCATTCATCAATCAGATTGACAATATAGATTTAAATTGATCTTTTTTTTTCTATACCTCCTTTTCATTTCAGTGCCAAACCCATATTCCTTTATTCATTGTTGAATTATGACTTTTGCCAACTCCTTTTCTGAATGCTTCATCCAAATTACAATTCACTCACTGTCAGTCGGTCCATAAATTTGTGCCTCAAAATGATAAAAAATTGAATTCTTAAACTATATTTGTCTTGCATTATTCTTGGTTGATGCCGCTATCCCTTTCCCTGGCTTCCAAGACCTCTCCAAAACTATTTTCTTGGTTTTCATCTTGCCAATCCCTTCCATAATCCTGAATACCTCAATCGTACACCAAACTTTGTCAATATATTCAGATGAGATCAAGTCTGGCAGCATGAGCCTCTCTTCATAGTTCAGTCATATTCAGAACCATCCCATCTGCCCCTCCCAGACAGTAATTGTTTCCAGTACCCCTTTAATTTGTCGTAGGTTTCATGATTGAAAACTGGACACATTGTTCCAACACAACTTACATTTGCCTAATGTAATATTAAAAAAAAAAGCTCAGAATGCTTTATTGGGGGAGGGTTGGACATTGAGCAGCAAGCAAGGTTAAGATTTTAGGAGGTTTTGAAGGCAATGGCAAGGCAGGTCAGTCTCCAATGATGGAACAGATGGAGAGGGGAGAATAACAAGTAGTGATGTAAAGTCAGGAGGATGCAGGGTACAGACTGAAGCTTATTACTTGTGATTACCCAAGTAGGGTGGGGTAAGGCAGCAGACAGATTTGAAAGATTTCTGGATTGACTGCAGTTTGGGAAGGGTAGAGGCTAGTGAGGCGGATAGTTATAAAGTCAAACGTCCAGGTGATGATGGCAAGGCTGAGTGGAGGGGGGTGAGGTAGGTGCATGAGGGGGCAATGATCTATATATCGATAAAAATTTGTGCATGCATGCATCAATATTGAGGTCACTTACTGGTGGCACTTATTGCTGTACAAAATGTTACCCAGTTGAATTTAACTCCCTAATTTTGATTTCTATTCTTTTACATTTCAAATTTCCTTTGAGGTTTTTACTAACACAGAACATCCAACCCACATAAAACCACTCAATGGACATTCTAAGTATATTAGGAACATAGGAACAGGAGTAGGCCATTCAGCCCCTCGTGCCTGCTCCGCCATTTGATAAGATCATGGCTGATCTGTGATCTAACTCCATATACCTGCATTTGGCCCATATCCCTTAATACCTTTGATTGCCAAAAAGCTATCTATCTCAGATTTAAATTTAGCAATTGAGCGAGTATCGACTGCCATTTGTGGAAGAGAGTTCCAAACTTCTACCACCCTTTGCGTGTAGAAATGTTTTCTAATCTCACCCCTGAAAGGTCTGGCTCTAATTTTTAGACTGTGCCCACTACTCCTGGAATCCCCAACCAGCGGAAATAGTTTCTCTCTATCCACCCTATCCGTTCCCCTTAATATCTTATAAACTTCGATCAGATCACCCCTTAACCTTTGAAACTCCACAGAATACAACCCCAATTTGTGTAATCTCTCCTCGTGACTTAACCCTTGAAGTCCAGGTATCATTCTAGTAAACCTACGCTGCACTCCCTCCAAGGCCAATATGTCCTTCCGAAGGTGCGGTGCCCAGAACTGCTCACAGTACTCCAGGTGCGGTCTAACCAGGGTTTTGTATAGCTGCAGCATAACTTCTGCCCCCTTGTACTCCAGTCCTCTAGATATAAAGGCCAGCATTCCATTAGCCTTATTGATGATTTTCTGTTCATGACACTTCAATGATCTACGTACCTGAACCCCGAAGTCCCTTTGGACATCCACTGTTTTAACTTTTTACCATTTAGAAAGTACCCTGTTCTATCCTTTTTTGATCCAAAGTGGATGACCTCACATTTGTCTACATTGAATTCCATTTGCCACAGTTTTGCCCATTCATCTAATCTACCAACATCCCTTTGTAATTTTATGTTTTCATCTACACTGCTTACAATGCCACCAATCTTTGTGTCATCGGCAAACTTAGATATGAGACTTTCTATGCCTTCATCTAAGTCGTTAATAAATATTGTGAATAATTGAGGCCCCAAGACAGATCCCTGCGGGACTCCACTAGTCATATCCTGCCAATGTGAGTACCTACCCATTATCCCTACTCTCTGTCGCCTTTCGCTCAGCCAACTTCCTAACCAAGTCCGTACTTTTCCCTCGATTCCACGGGCTTCTGTCTTAGCTAACAGTCTCTTATGTGGGACCTTATCAAATGCCTTCTGGAAGTCCATATAAATAACATCCATTGACATTCCCCTGTCCACTACTTTAGTCATCTCTTCAAAAAATTCAATCAGGTTTGTCAGGCACAACCTACCTTTCACAAATCCATGCTGGCTCTCTCTGATTAACTGAAAATTCTCGAGGTATTCAGTCACCCTATCCTTAATTATAGACTCCAGCATTTTCCCCACAACAGATGTTAGGCTAACTGATCTATAATTCCCTGGTTTCCCTCTCTCTCCTTTCTTAAAAAGCGGATTGACATGTGCAATTTTCCAATCCAAAGGGACAATTCCTGAATCTAGAGAACTTTGAAAGATTATAGTTAGGGCATCTGCAATGTGCTCACCTGCTTCCTTTAAAACCCTGGGATGGAAACCATCTGGTCCTGGGGATTTGTCACTCTTTAGTGCTATTATTTTCTTCATTACTGTTGCTTTACTTATATTAATTTCACCGAGTCCCTGTCCCCGATTCAATATTAGTTTTCTTGGGATTTCCGGCATGCTATCCTCTTTTTCTACTGTAAATACTGACGCAAAGTAATCGTTCAACATGTCCGCCATTTCCCCATTGTCAATGACAATATCCCCACTTTCAGTTTTTAAGGGGCCAACACTGCTCCTGACCACCCTCTTTTTCCTTTTGTAACTATTCTAAGACTGACAGTAAATCTAACAGGTGTGTCTACTATTCTGAAAACAGGACATCATCTTACTGACCTCCCAACTCTTCTATCATACTATGAGGCAGTCCAGGCTTCCTGCATTTAGTAACTACGGTACAGTTCAGTTTAGGTTAATCCACATTAATTACCTAATTGATACCCAAAATAAACATTGAAATCGATGGTGTTTATGCTTCAGACGGTCAGTATAATGTAACAGGCTGGACGAAAGTATTCACTTAGCATTACACCCAATGACACTGTAAGATTTTAGAATGCAGAAGATGATGTGGGAAATAGGCTTCTGGTTGATTAAGTTTTGGCTCCACCAATTCTGAAATTGATCTGAAATCAATCAAAAAGGGGCAGGCCCAATAAACTTTTAATACGCTCTATTGATATTCCACACTTCACATGAATCCAGCAAGTGGGAAAACAGCCTTGGTACATACTTGGCACTTAGTAACAGATCCCACCCAAACTCCTACTTCAAACAGGGCAGTTTCACAGACCTGGCATGAATAGAACTAGCCAATGAGTCCAACATTCATTTCTATACTGAGCGAAATATTACTTTCATCCTCCCTTCCTGTTTGACTTCGCTTCAGGATATCAGCCTTGGCTCATCACTCTTGCCTCTGTCAGACGGTCATGGCTTCAAGCCACTCAAGGTCTTAAGCACACAATCTAGCCTGACACTTCAGTGCTGAGGGAGTGCTGCACTTTCAGAGGTGCCGTCTCTCAGATGAGACATTAAACCGAGGTCCCACCTGCCCTCTCAGGTGGACAGAAAAGATCCCATGGCACTATTTGAACAAGAGCAGCGGAGTTCTCGCTGGTGTCCTGGCCAATTGTCACCCTTCATCCCTCAACCAACATCACTAAAAACAGATTATATGGTCATTCATCTCATTACTGTTTGTGGGACCTTGCTGTCCTCTTCTGGCATGGGGAGACTTGCTAGCGGTCGGTGTCTGACTCACGCAGTAGGCTTTCTATTGGGGAGGGGGAGGCTTTTAACCCTGCCTGTCGACTGTTTACCACGAATTGTGGACCCAGAACTAAAAGACAGGAGCATGAAATGAACAAGCCTCAAGCAAGATTGAAATAGACTTCCGCCTAAAGCAATTCATGTTGTGTCGATTAATAACTTGAACAAAAGAGCTAGCTGAAATAAAAACAGAAAATGTTGGACATACTCAGCAAGTCAGGCAACATCTGTGGAGAAAGAAACAGAGTTAACGTTTCAGGTCGAAGACCTTTCACCAGAACTGGAAGATGTTAAAGATTTAACAGTTTTTAAGCAAGTACAGAGCCAGGGAAAGGGGGGGGGAAGGGGGAGGGGGGAGGAAAGAACAAAAAGGAAGGTCTGTGATAGGGTGGAGGGCAGGAGTGATTAAATGACAAAAGGGATGATGGTGCAAGGCAAGGAGGGTGGTAATGGGACAAGTTAAGAAACAAAAGATGGGTCTAGAGGAGCTGTAAATGGCAACAGCAGAACCATTACCATCACCCGCTGTCCCCAAAAAAAAAATGGGAGCAGTGGTTCTGATCTGAAGTTATTGAAATCAATGTCGAGTCCGAAAGGTTGTCAAGTGTCTAATCGAAAGATGAGATGCTGTTGATTGAACTTCTGTTGAGCTTCATTGGAACAGTGTAAGAGGCCGAGGACAGAGAGGTCAGAGTGGGAGTGGGATGTAGAATTAAAATGGCAAGCGACCGGCAGGTCAGGATCACACTTGCGGACAGAGCGGAGTGTTCAGCAAAGCGATCATCCAATCTGCGTTTGGTCTCGCCAGTGTAGAGGAGACCACATCATGAGCAGCAAATACAATATACCAAATTGAAAGAAGTACAAGTAAACCACTGTTTCACCTGGAAGGAATGTTTGGGGCTCTGGATGGTGGGAAGGGAGTAGATGAAAGGGCAGGTGTTGCATCTCCTCCTTCTGCCATTGGGAACAGTTTCTCTTTATTTAATTTATCTAAACCCGTCATGATTTTGAACACTTCTTTCAAATCTCCTCTTAACCTTCTCTGCTCTAAGGAGAACAACTCCAGCTTCTCCAGTCTATCCTTGGAACCATTCTAGTAAATCTTTTCTGCACCCTCTCCAAGGCCTTCTCATCCTTCCTAAAGTGTGGTGCCCAAAATTGGACACAATACTCCAGTTATGGCCCAAACAGTGTTTTTTAAATGTTCAACATAACTTCCTTGCTTTTGTACTCTATGCCTCTATTTATAAAAGCCCATGATCCCATATGCTTTTTTTAACCACTTTTTCAACCTGCCCTGCCACCCTCAAAGATTTGTGCACATATATCCTAAGATTTCTCTGTTCTTGTACCCCCTTTTAGAATTGTACCATTTAGTTTATATTGCCTCTCCTCATTCTTCCTGCAAAAATGTATCACTTTACACTTCTCTGCATTAAATTTCATCTGTCATGTGTCTGCCCATTCCACCAGCCTATCTATGTCCTCTTGAAGTCTGTTACTATCCTCCACACTGTTTACTACACGTCCAGATTCTGCGTCATCTGCAAATTTTGAAATTGTGCCCTGTACACTCAAGTTATTAATATATATAAAATAAAGCAGCGGTCCTAGAACTGACCCCTGGGGAACACCACTGTATACCTTCCTCCAGTCCGAAAAACAACTATTCACCACTACTCTCTGTTTCCTGTCACTTAGCCAATTTCGTATCCATGCTGCCACTGCCCCTTTTATTCCATGGGCTTCAATTTTGCTGACAAAACCAATTATGTGGCACTTTATCAAACGCCTTTTGAAAGTCCATGTACACAACATCAACCGCATTGCCCTCATCGACCCTCTCTGTTACCTCATCAAAAACTCAATCAAGTTAGTTAAACATGATTTGCCTTTATCAAATCCGTGCTGGCTTTCCTTTATTAATCCATACTTGTCCAAGTGAATATTAATTCTGTCCCAGATTATCATTTCTAAAAGTTTCCCCACCACCGAGGTTAAACTGACTGGCCTGTAGTTGCCAGGTTTATCCTTACACCCTTTTTTGAACAAGGGTGTAACATTTTCAGTTTTCCAGTCCTCTGGCACCACCCCCCGTAACTGAGGAGGATTGGCAGATTATGGCCAGCACCTCTACAATTTCCACCCTTACTAACCTCAACAACCTAGGATGCATCCCATCTGGACCGGGTGATTTAGTTACTTTAAGCGTAGCCAGCCTTTCTAGCATCTCCTCCCAATTTTCACCCTATCCAGTATCTCAACTACCTTTCCTTTTACTGTGACTTTGGCAGCATCTTCTCCCTTGGTAAAGACAGATGCAAAGTACTCATTTAGTAACTCAGCCATGCCCTCTCAATCCATATGCAGATCTCCTTTTTGGTCCCTAATCAGCCTCACCCCTCCTCTTACTACCCGTTTACTATTTATATGTCTGTAGAAGACTTTTGGATTCCCTTTTATGTTAGCTGCCAGTCTATTCTAATACTCACTCTTTGCCCATCTTATTTCCTTTCTCACTTCTTCTCTGTATTTTCTATATTCAGCCTGGTTCTCACTTGTATTATCAATCTGACATCTGTCGTACGCCCCCTTTTTCTGCTTCATCTTACTCTCTATCTCTTTTGTCATCCAGGGAGCTCTGGCTTTGGTTGCCCTACCTTTCCCCCTCATGGGAATGTACCTAGACTGTACCCGAACCATTTCCTCTTTAAAGGCCGTCCATTGTTTGATTACAGTTTTGCCTGCCAATCTTTGATTCCAATTTACCCGGGCCAGATCCGTTCTCAGCCCATTGAAATCGACCCTGCTTCAATTAAGTATTGGAGTTCTGAGCATAGAGTTCTTCCAGTGTCCTGGCCAAAGTTCATTGTTCAACCAACACCACCAGACCAGATTAACTGGTCATTCATATCATTGCTGTTTGCAGAAGCTGGCTGTGCACAAATTGGCTGCTGTGTTTGCCTCTGGAACAGCACTGACTGTCCTTCAAAAGTAAGTCATTGGTTGTGGAATGCTTTGGGACCTCCTGAGGATGAGAATGGTGCCATAAAAATGCAAACTCCTTTTCCTTTTTCTGCCGACCTTCAAAGCTTTCCTTGAACTGATATCTATCCGGCTCTTCTTTTTGAATCAATTGCTTCATGTGGGAGACAATTCCACCTATCCACTACTCTACTTTAGGAAAAAAAAATCTAACCTCTAGTCTCACTCAAAGCCTGTTTAAATTTGTATTCATGTGTTGCAGCTACTTAATCGCACTCTGAGTTAAATAGCTTGCTTACATCTACATTATCTAAACCTCCCATATTTTAAAGTCACGGATCATGCCCTGTATTGATCGTCTCTTATCCACTAAAAACAAGTTCAATTCTATGATTCTCTCATCATAACTCAACTCCTAACATCCCGAATCATTGCTCTTCACTGAAGTCTATCCCATGCACCAGTCTGTTTGAAGGTAGAATGTCCCAAATTACACACAGTGTTCTCAGTGTACAAGGTTTAAACGTCCTGTTTCGACTTATAGTCAAACGTCCTCAAGATATGCGGGAGTATTTGATTGGCCTTGTTTACAACAGCTTCACGATGACTGAATGCTTTCAGCAAAGAGTCAATAATCTCATCAGATCCTTCTCCTGTTTGCAGCATTGCCAATGGGCAATCTTTTTTATATATCCATTTTTCATGTTTCCCGTCGCAATGTCCATTTTCTTACACTTGTGCACATTAAGATCTGCCTAACTAACAATTCAGGAGAGGGAGTGTCTGAATGCTTTGTTCCAGAAGGTTCTTCAGGCCTTCTATGAATTCAAAATTAATTTGCCAGTCGTAACAAGTGAATTATGGACCTGCTTGTAATGATGCTGGAAACTAATGGAATCCGATTTAATTGCAATAGAATAAACGTCCATTTGGTTTTACATTTGGTGGCAAGGCACTTTGTTTGGTGCGGTGAATTTTCTAACACTCTAAATCTGAAGTTGGGATACGACAGCCCTCAGTCACTGAGGTGCCTGGTTTCCACTTAACTCATGAAATCTGCAATTGGACAAGCTTGCTTGCTTAAATTGTAGGCTTAATAAATTAAATCTTGGGAATTATGCTTGACGTTGACCGATCCGTGTTCGAATGTGGCAGCGTTATCCGTCCATGTCTCCACCTGACTGCTGCGCTCCTCTGGCACGATGCGGATTGCTCGCAGTGACCTTTCCATTGTAGGCGGAGGGGATTTTGACCCTGCCCCCCCCACCCCCTGGCTATTTACCTCGATGTGGACCCAGAGCTAAAGGACAGGAGTACAAAATGAACAAGCCTCGAGCAAGGTTGCAGATTAGAAGGAATTTTTTTTCTCCCCCCCACCCCCCCATAAGAGTGATGGATATGTGAAATAGATTGGTGCCTCAAGCAATTCATGCTGTGCCCAATTAATACCTTGAACAAAAGAGCTAGCTAGCTGACTATTTAACAATGCAATTAAGGCCTGATAATGATAAATACAGATGGAGATGAATGACTGTTATCGAGAACCTGATATTTCCTGAGCTGATGGGTCAATAGAAACATTAGTTATATATGAATAACTAAGAGCGTAAGGTTGGATAAATAGTCTGCTGTTTTGCCCGATTGCCCTCCTTTAGGATGTAGAGGTAACTTTGCAAAAGTTTTGCAAAGTTAAGCCTGTTGAGGTGAACCTGAGATAGTGTCTGGTCTCTGGAAGGGATGGGCTTATTGGGTTAAACATCTTTTTCATGCTTCCTTATGTCCTTCATACTGCGCAGCGGGAAGGTGAAAAGTTGGGTTGGATTTTATTATTTCACACAGAGGGTGGTGAATGTATGGAATGCACTACCGAGGGAGGCCGTGACGGCTGAGCATACCGGCAAATTCAGGAGGGAGTCAGATAATGAGCTGGAGAAAAATTTGATCGAGGGGTACGAGAGGTATCATGGGTTGTGATGACACTAGGACTGGCCAAATGGACCATACCGGTCTTCCCGGGTCTTATGAATTCTTATTCTCCCATGAGGCGTAGCCCCCAAATTTCCTCAATGTTGCAATGGTGGCAGATTCTCGGCAGCGCAGGACACCTGCCCGTCTTTCGCTTTTTCCCTGACCTCTGGCCACTTTCCGAGGTCAGGAGCACCTAAATATTTTGGGCGGTCAACTGGGGGACACACTTCAGGTGAGAGTTGAAATTTCTCGACCCGTTTTATTTTTCACATGGATGGTAAGTAATGCAGAAAGGAACTTGGGACGAGCGCTTTAAGCGTTTGTATGTGAAGAGAGCGATTGTGATTTCTACCCTTACTTTACGGCCGAGAATTTCCTTGGGACTGCTCTTCCCTCGACGAGGTAACTTTGCCGGAAGTGAAGTGGAATTTAAAGAAAGAAAGAACTTGCATTTATATAACATCATTTGTGACCCCAGGACGTCCCAAAGTGCTTTACAGCCAATGAAGTACTTTTGAAGTGTAGTCACTGTTGTAATGTAGGAAACATTGAAGCCATTTTGCCCACAAACAGCAAATTGCATAGAATGCATAGCACAGAAACAGGACATTTGGCCCAACAGGTTTGTGCCAGTGTTTATGCTCCACACGAGCCTCCTCCCACCCTTCTTCATCCAACTCCATCAACATTCCCTTCTATCCCTTTCTCCCTCATGTGTTTATCTAGTTTTCCCTTAAATGCATCTATGCTATTCGCCTCATTTACTCCTTGTGGTGTTCCACGTTCTCACCACTCTCTGGGTAAAGAAGTTTCTCCTGAATTCCCTATTGGATTTATTAGTGACTATCTTATATTTATGGCCCTGCAAGTGGAAATATCTTCTCTATATCTACCCTATCAAACCCTTTAATCGACACAGCATGAATTGCTTTAGGCAGAAGTCTATTCCAATCTTGCTTGAGGATTTTTCATTTCGTATTCCTGTCCTTTAGTTCAGGGTCCACAATTCAAGGTAAACAACTGGCAGGCAGGGTTAAAAGGCACCCCCCCTCCCCCCCGCCCCTATAGAAAGCCTACTGCATGAGTCCAACACCAGCTGCCAGCAAGTCTCCCCATGCCAGCAGAGGACAGCAAGGTCCCACAAACAGTAATGAGATAAATGACCAGATAATCTGTTTTTAGTGATGTTGGTTGAGGGATAAGTATTGGCCAGGACACGGGGGAGAACTCCCCTGCTCTTCTTCGATTCGTGTCATGGGATCTTTTCCGTCCACCTGAGAGGATGGTTTAATATCTCATCCAAAAGACGGCACCTCTGACAATACAGCACTCCGTCAGTACCGCACCGGAGTGTCAGCCTAGATTACGTGCTTAAGTCACTAGAGTGTGACTTGAACCCATAACCTTCTGACTCAGAGGCGAGAGCACTACCACTGAACCACGACTGACTCCTTTCTGCCGTGCTTCTGCTGAAGTTATGACGACGGAGCAGAAGCAGCTCCAAGGAAATTCCTAGCCTATTACATAGATCGCCAGCAGATGGAGCCAAGTCCTGGAGGTAACACGGTCATTGGTAATTTCCTGGCTGAGCTGTCGAGGATCAGCAACTAGTAAAATGGCCACTGAATAAGGCCCAGACCCAGCGATCTAGTAAAAGGAGTGATTTTTCTCCAATATTACTCAAATTCAAACTTCACCTTCTGTTTTGCTGTTTTGAACCCAAGCGATGCCCTGCACCTTCACCTTTGGTACCTTAATATATTTTTTCTCCTGTTTAGTTTGAGACTTTTTCAGGTGTTTTTCTCTGTTTTCTCCTTTACCCCTCTTCCCTCTCCTTAGTTTCCTCACATCATGTAAATAAGTGGCTAAAGAAAAAAAGAACTTTCACTTTAAATCGCACTTTTCATTTCCACAGACATCCCAAGACACTTCAGAGCCAGTGAATTATTTTTGAAGAGCAGTCACTGTTATATGGGCAGACGTGGCAGCTAATATATGTACATCAAGGTCCCACAAAAAGCCAATGAGATAAATAACCTGTTAATCAGTGGTTGGTGGTGTTGCTTGAGGAAGGGATGTTAGCCAGGACCGAAGGAGAGCTCTCTTGCTTCTCTCCAAATAGTGCCATGGATAGTTTATATCTACCCGGACAGGCTTCTGTTTAACATCTCATCCAAAAGACGGCACCTCCTTCAGTGCAGCACTCCCTCGGTACTGCACTGAAGTGTCGGCCTGGATTATGTGCTCAAGTCTCTAGAGTGAGGCTTGAGACCACAACCTTCTAACTGAGGGACGAAAGTGCTACCACTGAGCCGAGGCTGACAGATTTAATATCAAAATGGGATCTTTCTTTGCCTCCAGGGTTTCTTTGATTGCAATCTTGTGTGGGTTTAAGAATACACCGTCGATTTGTTTGTACCAAGGTACCCTGCAATATTGACACAGGGATCAGCATACTGTTAACGTAACACTTAATTTTCAAGTTCTAAATTTTCATTACAGTTGATAAATATTTTGACCTCCACTAACCCCTGCTGGCCTTTCTTTCATCAAAACAGCAACAGGATCTGCTAAGAAGTTCACACTGGTGCAATCCAATTAGTCGCCTGTCATTCCACGAGATGATAGAATGTAATTGAAAGGTGTTCACGCGTTAAAGCTTCTAATGTCAGCATCGTTCATTAAGTGATCATTACGAGCATGTTAATGGAAGGGTCAATATGACCAGGGCAGTCATTCTTGATGCAAGCTGTGAGTTCACCATCAGCCATTCTTTAACTGCACAAATGACTCGCATGCACCTTCAGGGATGTGCAGGAAACGCAGCAACCAATTTGCTCACAGCAAGGTCCCACAAACAGCAATGAAATAATGACCAGATAATCTGTTTCAATGATGTTTGATGAGGGACACCGCAGTGGGAGAACTAGTGCCATTGTATCTTTTACGTCCACCAGAGAAGGCATACAGGGCCTCGGTTTAACGTCTCATCTGAAAAACAGCACCTCCGACAGTGCAGCACTCCCTCGGCGCTGCACTGGGGAGCGTCCATCTAGATTAGTGCTCAATTCTCTGGAGTGGGTCTCGAACCCACAACCTTCTGACTCAGAACTGAGCCAAGGTAGAGGCCTGGACGTGTGGAGGCCAAAGCATTGAACACGGAAACAAAGAGAGAGACGGTGTCAACCTCAACAAAACACACCACAAAAGACTTTTCTAAAAGCAGCCAGGCCGACCAGTGACTCCAAACAAATGGAAAGAAAGGAAGGCAGCTAAACAGTTTGCAGTTAACAGCGGTGTACCTATGGTATCGACGGATCTTGGCGATTACAGTGGAGAGGCTTTCTGTGAGGCATTTTTTGAGAGTTTAGAGAGAATTTAATTGACTTTGACCGATAGCATTTTAAATTCTATTCCTGTAGCTAACCATGGCATGATGCCGTGGGTCATGGAGGGTCAAACCTCACTCTCAAGAGTGGATCAATACCTTGGTTTGAAAGCAGTTTATTTTAAGGGGGGGCGACTGTTAGTTTCAGTGGCAGCAGGATCAATTTCCAAGTATTCGTTAATAGATACGACAGGACACAACGGCGAATAGTGAGGCATGATTCATCTCAAGACGCAAGGAAGACCCTCCTTCTCAATAATAATAATAAGGGATGTGCATGAATTCTTCAGCGATCTATTCAGAGTTATGAATAATCCTGGCATATGAGGGAGAGGGATAGAAAGACAAACTTTCTGCTCGTAAAGCTCCTTGTGCGGACCTTTGCCCTCCAGGAGAGCAGGTTGGCAACATTGCGTTGAGTACAGCTCATGGTTTTTCCATCCATTAATAATCATCCTGTACGCATGAAAATTCCTCACACTCCTTCTGGCTGGCGATGTGCTGTGCCGGATGCATGCAATCGGAAAATTAAACTTTTAATTTACAATGAAAGATGATTAATTTAAGGTAAATTTACACTGAGAGGATTGGGACAGCAAGATAGAACCATACAATCTCTCCCTCCCTACCATAGAATGATACAGCACAGAAGGAGGCCATCTGACCCATTGTGCCTGTGCCAGCTATTTGAACGAGCTATCCAATTAGTCCCATTTCCCTGCTCTATCCCCACAGCCCTGCAAATTATTCCTCTTCAAGTATTTATCCAATTCCCTTTTGAAAGTTACTATTGAATCTGCTTCCACCGCCCTTTCAGGCAGTGCATTCCAGATCATAACAACTCGCTGCGTTAAAAAAAATTCTCCTCATCTCGCCTCTGGTTCTTTTGCCAATTACCTTAAATCTGTGCCCTCTGGCTACCAACCCTTATGCCACTGGAAACAGTCTCTCCTTATTGATTCTATCAAAACCCTTCATGATTTTGAACACCTCTGTCAAATCTGCCCTTAACCTTCTCTGCTCTAAGGAGAACAACCCCAGCTGCTCTAGTTTCTCCACGTAACTGGTACCATTCTAGTAAATCTCCTCTGCACCCTCTCTAAGGCTTTGACATCCTTCCTAAAGATGGGGCAGAAGCGATGAAAATTTTGGAAGGGTAATAAAATTTAAATGTGCCAGGAATTTGCTTGTGCATTTTGTTGTATTACATTAACACTCAAAATAATCAAATCATCAAAAAGGCTAATGGAATATTGGCCTTTAGAGGAATAGAATACAAGGGGTTAGAAGTTATGCTACAGCTATACAAAGTCCTGGTTAGACCACCCCTGGTGTATTGTGTTCAGTTCTGGGCGCCGCACCTTAGGAGGGATATATTGGCCTCGGAGGGAATTCAGTGTAGATTTACTAGAATTATACCTGGACTCCAAGAGTTAAATCACGAGGCGAGATTACACAAACTAGGGTTGTAGTCCCTGGAATTTAGAAGATTGAAGGGTGATTTGATCAAAGTTTTCAAGATATTAATGTGAACTGATAGGGCAGATAGAGAGAAACTATTCCTGCTGGTTGGGGAGTCTAGGACTAGGGGACATAGTTAGAGCCAGGACTTTCAGGAGTGAAGTTAGGAAACACTTCTACACGCCAAAGGTTGGTAGAAGTTTGGAACTCTCTTCCACAAACAGCAGTTGATGCTAGCTCAATTGTTAATTTTAAATCTGAGATTGATAGATTTTTGTTAACCAAAGTTATTAAGGGATATGGGGCGAAGGCAGGTATAGAGAGTTAGGTCAGCCATGATCTCATTGAATAGAGGAACAGGTTCGATGGGCTAAATGGCCAATCCTGTTCCTGTGTTCCTAATTTTCCACATTCACCTGAGGAACAAGGAAGCCTCCGAAAGCTTGTGAATTTCAAATAAAATTGCTGGACTATAACTTGGTGTTGTAAAATTGTTTACAATTGTTCCTAATACCTCACTGCTTCGTTACTTGCTCAGCAATTTTCTCTTCATGCCAAGCACAATTCCTAGGGTGATAGGGTGGGCACTTCACCCACTCCGAAACCTCTACTCTCACATCTAGCCAACCTGTACAAACAGAATCAAAGAATCATGGACATTTCAGCACAGAAGGAGTCCATTCAGCCCAGTGTGCCCATGCAGGTGCTGGCTCCACGTCGCAGCCACATCTACTCGAAATCATATTTTCTTGCTCTTTCCCTGCACCCTTTAATGTTTTTCTTCTTCAAATGCCAATCCGATTCCCTCTTAACGCTGTGTTTGATTTGACTTCAGTTAAATAGCGTTTGGTATCCTATCAAGAAAGAAAGGACTTGCATTTGTGTAGCACCTTTTACGACCTCACAACGTCACAAAGCGCTTTACAGCCAATGAAGTACTTTTGAAGTGCGGTCACCGTCGTATTGTAGGGGAACGTGGCAGGTGGGCGATGTCCAACTTGCAAAAGGGAATTAGATCTATACTCGAAAAGGAAAACATTTTCAGGACTCTGGGGAAAGAGAAGAGGAGTGGGGCTAATTGGATAGCTCTTTCAAAGAGCCAGTACAGGCCCGATGGGCCGAATGGCCTCCTTCCGTGCTGTAAGAGTCTATGATTCCAAGTTGCAAAAGTGCAAATAAGTGGTGTGCTGATGGATGGGACGTGGGTTTTAAAGCTCAGGTCTGGCCATTAGACCAGGTTTTGTGCAGTCTCTTTCGGTATGAGTGCGTGGTCATGGTCGCTCTGATGGAATCAGTGGCAAAGGAACAGAGTTCATGGCGGGGACCAAAAAAAAATCTTCCTGATATTCAACTGGCGGAAGTTGCGATTCATCCATGGTTCGATGTTAGACAGGCAGCCCGATGGCAGAGAGGTGGCTGTGGAGGTCAATAAAGGTGATGGAGATGTAGAGCTGGCTGTCATCAGCGTACATAAGGAGGTCAAAATCTTTCATCAATCTCAAAACTTCTGTGAGATTTCCCCTTAATCATCTTTGCTCCAGCGAATACAGCCCTAGTCTTTTTAAGTCTCATGTTTGGGAAGGGAGGGGTGAGTCCACTCCTCCAGGACCCACAAGGAAAGAAAGACTTGCATTTATATAGCCCTTTTCACAACCTCAGAACTTCCCAAAGCTCTTTACTGCTAATTAAATGCTTTTGAAGTGTGGTCACTGTAGTAATATAGGAAAAGCGGCAGCCAATTTGCGCACAGCAAGATCCCACGAACAGCAATGAGGTAATGACCAGATCATCTGTTTCAGTGATGTTGGTTGAGGGATAAATATTGGCCAGGACACCGGGGAGAACTCCCCTGCTCTTCTTCAAAATAGTGCAATGGGTTCTTTTGTGTCCACCTGAGAGGGTGGATGGGGCCTCAGTTTAATGTTTCATGCAAAGGACGGCACCTCTGATAGTGCAGCAATCCCTCAGCACTGCACTGGGAGCGTCAGCCTAGATTTTTGTGCTGGGGGGGGACTTGAATCTTCTAACTTAGAGCCGGGCGTGCTACCTACTGAGCCACAGCTGACATCTTAGAACTCCCTTGGGGTGGACTTCCTCACCCCCCAACCTTCCCAAACATGAGACCCCCCGTGCGATGGGCTCCCGGAAGACAATCACGCAACCTACGTGGAAATAGAAAACCGGGAGAAATGCACAATGGGCGGCTGAATCGATAGCGTCCGTTTTTACACAATCGCCCAAAGTCAAGGCTACCCCCAGTGAGTGTAAATTTGGTGCAGGTCAGATTTACAAATCTTAGTTGATGTGCACCCTGCTGGCGATCATTTGACTGGTTTATCTGTTCGAGTAAAATTTACCTGAAATGACGAACCATCCTTTCGGGAGACAAGCTTTCATTCCTAATGTGCGTGACTGTGTGTACACGTGCGTGTGTGTGTGTATGTGTGTGCCTGTGTGCGTGTGTGTATCATGTTTTCCCCATCTTCAGGTGCCTAGGCACTACACGACATCCAGGCTTGAAAAGGTAGCCAAGCAGATTTCCCCTGCAGGCCGCTGCTATTGCGTTCTCTATGCACGGGTGACAGCGTTCCCAGGTTGACTCCGATTTTTACTTCCTTCCCTACAAGACAAAGTCCAGCTGCTCTCCCCACGCCCCCCCCCCCAAACAGACGACAATGTGGCAACCTGCAGGCCCCAAACACGCACGTCACCATGCCGACGCACTCAGTTAGCGAGCCACCCTGCCGATACTTGACATCCTGCTGCGGTTTTAATTGCTCTCACTTTTATTCGGGGCTAGCAAACAGAAGGATTCCATCTGTTTAACCATGTCACCCTGCTGTGAGAGCAGCAGACCTGCAATGATATAAATGGGATTTGAATGGAACATGAACATGAGCATACCGTTCGTATTACCTGCGGACAAGTTCACAATGGATTTTAAACGGCTCGAGAATACCGTTGTTGTTCTATTTTATCATTTAAAAATAATCCGAGGCCCTGTTGATGGCTTCATGGGGAAATGCACCACATGTTGTGACACTAAGGCATACAGACCAGAAGGTCCCTGACTTAATCCCCCAGTCTGTGTTCCTAGATAACTCAGTTGAGTTTCTGGTCAATGGTGACCCCCAGGATGTTGATGGTGGGAGACTCGTCGATGGTTATGCCATTAAATGTCATGGGGAGGTGGTTATGTTCTCTCTTGTTTGAGATGGTCATTGTCTGATACTTGTGAGGCACAAATGTTACTTGCCACTTATCAGCCCCAGTCTGGATGTTGTCCAGTTCTTGCTGCTTGCAGCACCCATGGCTGGAGAGTTTCACGCTCTTGTTCGCTATCCAGTGACTCCTGTTGGAAATGCACCAATGTGGGCGACAGAGGACAGGATTGAGGTTGGCTGTGGTGACCTTCATGGTCAAAGACCCTTCATGTCACTGCCCTAGATTCCATCAACTTCCTGGGCTACAATCTCAAGCCTAATCCTCAATTTACTGATCCCCAAACAGAGCTTCCCTTCCTGTAGCCAATTTGTCGCCAAGATCGCAATCTTCCACCTCCAAAGTTTTGTCTGCTTCTGTCCCGATCTCTCCTCATCTCTGCTCAAACTTCATCACCTTAAGGCATGACTTCTCAAATGATCACCTTGCCACTTTCCTCCTTGCTTTCAAAAGGCTCCATAAGCCCCATTTCAATACTATGCCTTTACTTCCTCTGCCAAATAGAAAGAAAGACTTGCATTTTTATCGCGCCATTCACAACTTCAGGACGTCCCAAAGCACTTTACAGCCAATGAAGAATTTTGGAAGTGTAGTCGCTGTTGTAATGTCTGTCTTTTCCTCTCCCTTTTATCTCTGTGGCTCGGTTAAATGCTCTGAGACATCCTTTGCGTGGAGAGTGCTGCAGAAAGATAAGCAACTGACAAATAGTTTGTTGGCAATTCCTGCCGAGGTTCATGCATGAAGAATGGTTACTTGCCAGCAACCATGGATGCACTCCTTGGTCAGGAGTCATTAGGGTTGGAGCTTCCTGTGCTGGCACGGTCCTAGGATCATGTGGGCAACGCGTGCCAGAAGTCTGCTCCAGAATGAAAACCTCAGAACCCAAATTTCCTATTGGGCCTCCTTCAAATAACATCGACATGGACCCGGGAGCACACAGGGCACATTATTGGTCACAGTCTGACAGCTGGCAGCTGACAAGTATCCTGGACTCCCGAACAAGATAATTTACATAGAAGGACAGAGAATGACATAGAATGTGTGGCACAGAAACAGGCAAGTGCCAAGTAACATTCGTGCCAGACAAGTGCCAGGCAATGACCATCTCCAACAAGAGAGAATCTAACCACCTCCCCTTAACATTCAACGGCATTACCATCGCCGAATCCCCCACCATCAACATCCTGAGGGTCACCATTGACCAGAAACTTAACTGGACCAGCCACATAAATACAGTGGCTACAAGAGCAGGTCAAAGGCTGGGTATTCTGCGGCAAGTGACTCACCTCCTGGCTCCCCAAAGACTTTCCACCTTCTACAGGGCACAAGTCAGGAGTGTGATGGAATACTCTCCACTTGCCTGGATGAGTGCAGCTCCAACAACACTCAAGAAGCCGACACCATCCAGGACAAAGCAGCCCGCTTGATTGGCACCCCATCCATCACCCTAAACATTCACTCCCTTCACCACCGGCGCACAGTGGCTGCAGTGTGTACCATCCACAGGATGCACTGCAGCAACTCACCAAGGCTTCTTCGACAGCCTCCCAAACCCACGACTTCTACCACCGAGAAGGACAAGGGCAGCAGGCACATGGGAACAACACCACCTTCACGTTCCCCTCCAAGTCACACACCATCCCGACTTGGAAATACATCACCGTTCCTTCATCGTCGCTGGGTCAAAATCCTGGAACTCCCTTCCTAACAGCACTGTGGGAGAACCTTCACCACACGGACTGCAGCGGTTCAAGAAGGCGGCTCACCACCACCTCCTCAAGGGCAATTAGGGATGGACAATAAATGCCGGCCTCGCCAGCGACACCCAGATCCCATGAATGAATGAAAAAAAGGCCATTTGGCTTAACTGGTCTGTGCCGGTGTTTATGCTCCACATAAGCCTCCTCCCACCCTTCTTCATCTCACCCTATCAACATAACCTTCTATTCCTTTCTCCCTCATGTGGTTATTTAGCTTCCCCTTAAATGCATCTAAAAAAAGACCCTTCCTGCTTTAGTCCCTTTGCTTGGAGGCCGATCGGAGCAATGGCAGGGTCGTCGGTGTGGGGAAGGGTGGGGGATCCAGACACCCCAGTACTTTGGCGCACCGGGGCGAGCGGCACTCGCGCCTGCCGACCCTGCACAAGTGCCCTCTGACCGTCCCCGCAACCTCTGGCGGGGGTCAGAGTTGGAAGGTCAGGGCCGGCACGTAAATGTACTCGACACCCGTCGAATTTCAGCGCCACATCTCCGTGAGGAACCTCTTCAAACAAAAAAAAAAATTGGTTAACTTTATATAAAAAAAACACTTTAAGGCTCCTTTGCCGAGATACAATTCGTCTCACTCCCTGACACCTTCCTTTAACTCCAACACTTGAGAAAGAAATAATTACAAAGCGGGTTTGATTGTTGCCACGGTGCCCTCTTCTTCCGGCGTTCTCATGCGATGCATTCTTATTGACTTAGGGATCAAAAACGAAAAGGAGAAAGAAGTCCTTCACCTTATTCAATAATGGAAAGTCGGTTGATTGATATCAGCTGGCCTCTTATCAACTTGTCTGGAGACACCCCACAAGCTCGGAACACCTGCCGAATGCGAACAGTGCTGGGAGTACTTCAACCGAAAGCTGGCGTGAAGCTCCACAATGTCAGCGACTGTTAGCGCTACCAATCTTTCATGTCGTTCGAGCGACTAAAATCAAGGCTTTTTTTTTTCCTCCCTCCCCTCCTACTCAGCGTGCTTCTGATAGACCAGCTGAAAGAAAACAGAGAGAGAGAAAGAGAGAGAGAGTAAGTGGGCAATTGAGGAGCTGGCTCAGCTTTCCCTCGGGGGGGGGGGCATTCGAAATTAAAGGAGCTTTGTCAGAAAATTCCCAACTGGCGGTAATTCATACAGTGAACTACCACTGGGCAGGCAATGGCAGTCTTGCATTTGGGCGCTAATAACGGCAGCACGCAGACGCCGATAAGAGATCCGACACAGTTGTATCTCTTTGTGCCAGTGCACTAAAAGCATTAATTGAGCCAATTATTGCAGAGGGAGACCCAATTAACTTTAGTCATGCTGCAAATTCTGGAGAGTTATGCGGTGTGCCCCACTGCAATTATAAATCACTCTCAGGGCTTTTATCTAGGCCTGCAGCTTAAAGTCCATCTGATTGAAGTCATTTTTAAAAAATCTTTCAGCGGGTGGAAGGTAAAATGAATGCGAGTATGTCACATTTCAGGAGTTCGTGACAGGATCCCGATACAATTTACGATAAAAGTGCTACTATTAAGAAGCGTTCCTCTCGAATGCTTAAATTCGCAGAACAGCGAACTGAGAAATCATAGAATCTTATAGCACAGAAGGAGGCCATTCAGTCCACCGTGCCTGTGCCTGCTCTTTGAAAGTGCTGTCCAATTAATCCCACTCCCCCTGCTCTTTCCCCATAACCCTGCAAATTATTCCTTTTCGAGTATTTATCCAATTCCCTTTTGTAAGTTACTATTGAATCCGTTTCCACCGCCCTTTCAGGCAGCGCATTCCAGATCATAACCACACGCAGCGTGAAAAAAAAATGCTCCCTATCTCCCCTCTGGGAGAAAGGATTACCAGGATGTGCTGATAAGAGTTTAGATGAAGTTGGGTGGGAGGAGGCTCGTGTGGAGCATAGACTAGTTGGGCCGAATGGCCTGTTTCTGCACTGTAAATTCTATGTATGGTTCTTGTAGATGTAACCTAGGATTCAGATGGCGGGGTGAATTTTTATCCTCACCACCTGGTCCTTAATCTGCCGGAGTGGATCACCTGCCCATTGTAGAACCCACAGTGGAATTAAGATTGGACGGGTTCTACAACGGGTTGGCGATCCGCTCCGCCAAATTACCGCCCAGGCAGTGAAAATGAAAACTTACCCCAAAGGGTCTCAACCAGAGCGCGTGAGGCAATGAAGCTCAGTTCATCGATCCCAGTGAAAGTTCAGCGAATGTTGAGGTAAGAATGTTTCAACAACAACAACTTGCATTTATAAAGCACCTTTAACTTGGTGGTTGGAGTCTGGAACTCACTGCCTGAAAGGGTTGTGGAGGCAGGAACCCTCACAACATTCAAGAAGCATTTGGATGAGCACTTGAAATGCCATAGCATACAAGGCTACGGACCAAATGCTGGAATATGGGATTAGAGTAGACAGGGCTTGATGGCCGGCGCGGACACGATGGGCCGAAGGGCCTCTATCCGTGCTGTATGACTCTATGACGTCCCAAGGCTCTTCGCAGGAGCGATTATCAAACAAAAATTTGATACCGCGCCTCATAAGGAGATATTAGGATAGGTGACCAAAAGCTTGGTCAAAGGGGTAGGTTTTAAGCAGCATCTTAAAGGAGGAGAGGGACGGAGAGAGATGGAGGTAGGGAGGGAATTGCAGAGCTTTGGGCCTAGGCAGCTGAAGGCACGGCTTCTATTCATGTGAGCACAGCTCGAGGCGTCTGTTGAGAAGATACTCTGGGGGAAAGGGGTAGTTGGTCTGACTGGCAGGCCTGTTGGCAAATCCCCGAATGGAGACGGAATTGGAAGCCCCACCCATCCACTTCCTGCATTTACTCAGGAAGTTTAGGGAAAAAGACACACTTGGGGAGTCAGTCAGGTTTTAAACGAGAGACTGTGAGATGGAGGTCTTGGGCCCGGTGCTGGAAGCTAAAACGCAGGAGGTCAGTTTTTTGTAGTTAGGAGCAGCCCGAAAAGAAAGGTAAAACCAAAAACAAGTAAGTCGGCCCACGAAAAGTTCAAGGCACGTGATTTACTGTTATCTCTCGTTTTGCAATAAGTAAGATTGAATGAAGGAAGTGGGATTGGCTTTGACTGTTGCTCCATTTGTTCACTTGCTGTTTGTAAAATAAAGCAGCGAAACAATCCACATCAGCCCTCATCTCTCAGTCCACCCACTGAAAGATTTGAGAAGCGCACATGAGGACATGGGCAAAAGACACAATATCCAGTTCAGATCACAAATGGAGGGGGGCGGGGGTCCAATTGTTACTCCTGTGGGTTACGCTATGTTATAATTAGATATTGGACAGTACGGGCACGCTCCTGAACATAAGATGCTCTGACCACTTATGAGAGCGACCAGCGCTGCTAGAATATCTACGGCATATACAAAACTTGTAATAGCGTACTATTCCGATGTGCCCTTGCACAAATATGGATGAGCTGCACCCAAATTAGGAGGAAGCCAGCAATAAACCCTCTTTGTATTATAACAGGCCGGATCTTGTTGGAAAAATAACAACATGTTAATGACGCACACCGTTATTAATGTGGAAGTTCAGAAATGCAATGAGTTGCAAATCTCCAGAACTAGCTGGCTGATTTATGCCGCTCCTCCATTTGCTTCGCACAAACGGCATCTCGCCCTCAACCTCCCCGTTACTTTAAAGAACATGCTGAATTTGCACATTAATTGCCCATTAAACTCGTCACAGAAAGTTAAATCTGGTAATGAACAGCGTAAGTACCTTTTTAACAATGTGATAATCGTTAATGCCAATGCCAATCAAACTCTCTGGCCCAGAATGGGAACAATTTAAACTGTTCAATCTCGTTTCTGCGTACAGTAAATTGTTAGAGATTTTAAAAATGTCAAATATTAATTTTTTTTAATTGTTTTTCCTACTTATCCTTTCTGTCTCTTTTTTCTCTCTCTCTTAATCCAATCTTTCTTTTCCTCTCTTTCTGTGCGAGACTAGAAAACATTTCTACACACAAAGGGTGGTAGAAGTTTGGAACTCTCTTCCGCAAACGGCAATTGATACTAGCTCAATTGCTAAATTTAAATCTGCGATAGATAGCTTTTTGGCAACCAAAGGTATTAAGGGATATGGGCCAAAGGCAGGTATATGGAGTTAGATCACAGATCAGCCATGATCTTATCAAATGGCGGAGCAGACACGAGGGGCTGAATGGCCGACTCCTGTTCCTATGTTCCTATTTGACTCTAATTCACCCTATTCTCTTCTCTGTAGTTCCTCTGTTTCTTTCTCTATCCTTAAGTCTCATTGGTTAAGGAGGTAGACTGTTGGTCCTGTCGTTCACCAAGGTCCCAGATGCTCCTTTGCCCTCGCTGCACTGTTAACAGCTCACACTTCGAGCAATTTGCGGCGCAAAAAATTTCCGAGCTGAAGGATGAGGGAAAAAAAATCTAACAAACGGGGCACGCTCCAGCAAATTCTGGGTCAATATCTCAGTGAGCTAGTGGTCAATCTATAGAACAGGGTCCCCAGGAAGACTCTGGAGGCAGTTAGTATTGATTCATTCAAATGTAAATTAGATAGGTTTCTTTCAGAAAGTAACATTTTGGGATACAGTATATGAGTAAGTTGAGACATGGGGGGGTGATTTTAAACCCCAAGAACGGGTGGGTTGGGGGCGGGCGGGAGTTGAAAACAGTTTTTTTTTTTGGGTCGCAACCGCAAAACTTTCGGACTTTGCGGTTCCCAGTGGGAAGCCTGGACTTTTACACCGCGCCGTTAAACCCAGAAATAAAGCCAAGTTGCGGTCGCATCTCAAAAAACAACTATTTTCATCTCCCACCCACCCCCAACCCACCCGTTCTTGGAGTTTAAAATCACCCCGATGATGTGGTAAGTGTAACGTGCTTGAGAGGAACAGGTGACCTTGAACCTATTGTTCCCAAAGCTCTCCACCACTGGGGTTTTTTCTCACCTCATGTCTGGGTCTGTTGTAGACACATCGATAGAGATTGATTGCTATGATTCGTCAACAACTCCATTATCGTTGTATCGAGCGATTACCAGGTAGAAGACGAACTAGATGGACCTTGGTCTTTTTCCGTCTCGCAAATCCTATGTTCCTATATTCAATAATGCCAAGGGGAGTGGGGCATTGGTGTACTTATTCATTATTAATGGAACTGTAGTCTAGGTATGCTCACTATGAACAAGACCCAATATATAAGAATCAGCAGCTTCTCAGTTTAAACAGGATTAGAACTGAGGTGAACATATTTCTATTAAAATATAACAAGAAAGAATTAGAATCAACACCCAGGGCCTTAGCAGAAGCTGGTAACACTTTTGTGAACACTTGACATGTGTTAGGAACATAGGAAAAGGAGTAGGCCATTCAGCTCCTCCATCCCGCTGTTCTGCCATTCAATTAGATCATGGCTGATCTGTATCTTACCTTCATCTATCCGCCTTGGTTCCGTAACCTTTAATAACCTTACCCAACAAAAATCTATCAATCTTAGTTTTGAAATTTTCAATTGACCCCCAGCCTCAACAGCTTTTTGGGGAGAGAGTTCCAGATTTCCACTCCCCTTTGCGTGAAGAAGTGCTTCCTGACATCACCCCTGAGCAGCCTGGCTCTAATGTTAGAAGTATTTAACCACCTCTTGTTCAACCGGTGATCGTAGAGATTAAAAATGGTTTGGGAATGATTTGGTTTCGATAATTATTAGGATGTTAACCTCCAAAGTGCTGAACCGTGCTTTGATACAGGCTAACATTGTAAAAACAAACAGATGGGGGCTTGACAAAACCTCGTGCAGTATTACTGAATGAATATGTACAGAACAATATATACGACAAGGCCCCTTTCAACCCCAGATTCATGATACAGAAATGAGGCCATAATTTCTGGATGGGATGAAGGATATAAGATGCTGAAGCCCAGCGGAGCATGAGAATGATTCAGCCTTGTGAATGATTTCTGGCGTGTTGGAGGAGCGTTCACTTACAGATTATGGGTCAAACAAGATTAAGGAAGTGTAACCTTTTATTAAGTTAATGGGAATGCGAAATATACGCCTTGGATGAATAAAAATTGTCCCCCGTCTCTATAATGTGTCATCGTCTAGGAACATCGGAACAGGTGTAGGCCATTCAGCCCCTTGAGTCTGTCCTAATGGGTTTCCATCGCCGACTTGTAGACAGTGCAATCGTTTTCAACGGTCCTTATCCCCTCCCTCTCCACATCCATCTTGTATACATGACTGGTCACGGTATACTCCGTGTACACAGTATACACGGGCAGAGAAATAAGGAAAGCTCTTAATGAATGTTTTTTTTCTCCATTGATCCCATTCCCTGTCACAGCTCTCTGATGAGACCGGGGCTACAACATTACTTTTGTTAATGGAAGCAGCCAAAGTTCACGAAGAGATGATTAAAAATAACTCCGTATATAAAAAGAAAGAAAAGAAATGATAGGAAGACTTGATAGATGGCACAAAAAAGCCTCGCTGATCTTTAATGTCACATTTTAGCAGAGATTTGTTGTTAAAGCTTTTCATCATTTTATCAGGCGTTTCATAACTCTCCGAATCGATTCGGAGGCAGCAAGACAGGCTGTGTGAAGATAACACCAGAATACAAATCAAAAATTCTCCAGACGTCTCTACTTTATATTCAGTGGCATTCAGGCATTGTTACTAATCTCCTAGATATCCCAGTCGCATTCAGATTAAAATGTGAGGTGCAGTGTTTTGCTCTGAGCTGCTTGACGTCTTTAGCTCCTGTTAACTGAACCAGTGCTTTTCTTTTCAAGAATTGAACAATTTATCTTTAATACTAACAGATCTCCATTGGTGTTTCTTATGATGACTTACAACAGTAGGGGATGATATCAAAACAGTGTGGAAGGGAAAGCATTACAGGACGTATGTGTGACCCAGGAAGTGCATGCTTCTATGCAAGTCTTTTTTTACTGTATTACAGAGAAAATGAATTGGTATCTAGAGAAGAAAGTTGAGTTAGCATTCAATAAAACTATGGCCCTGAGATTCCTAGGGCCAGAGAAGGCAGTGAGCTTGTTTCATGCCAGAGGGTGGGATAGAAATTTGGAATGGAACGGAGTTATGCCAGAATTCTGCCCCATTTACATTGGCCCTTTAATTTCTGGTGGGGGGGGGGGATGGTGGAAGAACCATGAGGGGATGTTCCTCCTGATCCCCACAGGTTCGAAGGAGGCTTGTCCAGAGGAGTTCTCTGGTCTCCCCAAGAATTCCACCCGCTACTCTCTCAGTAGACCTCAGTGGAACTCACATCAGCTGTGGGTTGCCATGAGTCCCACTGAGGCCTTTAAAAAGGCCCCAAACCTTAACAGACTAACGTCATCAATTCTAGAGGGAATTAGTTGCATAATCTGTGGGGGCAATGGGGTAAATCCGCGAGGAGGGAGACTGTCCTGGATTATTTAAATGAGGCCTTGGCGTTAAAATGGCCCAGGCCTCACCCTGACCTCCTCGCCTGGCTTTCCCACCCGCCCCGCACCCCCGCTCACCCCGAACGTGCCTCCAGTTAAAATGGACCTCAGTGGCTGTGCTGGGAGCTGAAATCCTTTTCTGGGCAACATTTTCTAGGCCCAGCAGGCCCCTGGGAGCATCTCAGGCAAACCGGCTTTGCGACATTCCATCTTGCATCTGAAAGGCTGGCCCCGCTAAACTGTCCTGCCTGTCATGATATGCCAACCGTTGTCATAGAAATGACCCATCCCCAACAGACAGGATGGGATCTCCAGGTTTAGGCTAGAATGGAGAGGGGTCCCATTCCATTGCACTGGCGCTGCTCCAGGTCCCCAGGAGTTATGGGAATATATTTGTTTTATTTAACTTAATGCTTATATCAAAAATAATCATTTTCTATCACTTATTAGGACACCAAAACTATTGGTGCTAGTTACAGGGGAGAACACTTTTTATTGGCCCAGAATTTGCTGTTAAAATAACGGTGAGGCTAATGGCAAATTCAGGGGAGGGGCAGAAGTGCAATTCAATGAGGAAATCCAATAAGTTGCTGACCAAGATTCACCGCTCTGTCATTAGCTTTGTGAAAACGGCATCTCGCTGCCTGCCTCACCATTGAAATGCATTGAATGCCGTGAAATTGCTGTATTTGCACGTTAGAAACAAATTAAACTCACCACAGAAAGTTTCAAGACTGAGTACCCTTTTAATGAAGTGAGGTTGATTGGCACCGAAAATTAACTATTACAAGTGTGGACTCCCATTCCTTTAGGTTTTAATCATGGTTGCAGATTTTTTTTAAATTTAAAATTACTTTTTTTTTTACTTTCTCTTTCTGTCTCTTTTTTCCTCTCTCACTTCCAGCAACTTGCAGCACAAAATAGCATGGAGATTAAAAGGGCAAAGCTAAGTCTAACTAACGTCAGGCGCTGCTCGTTGCTCTGCTACAGCAAATTCTGGGCCATTCATTCTCTCCCCCACCTCTCCTGAAGACAGCAAGTGATAAGAAGATAACAAAAATCTAGAATAACATACGGTTGTTTGACCTATCGAGCCTGCTCCATCCCGAGACCATGTACATTTATTCTGTCATGGACTTCCTCCCCCTCCGCCATAGACACTACTTTAAGGAATATTCAGGCAACTCTTATTTTCCGACTAACTTTCTTTGGCCCAATACTTATTGGTGTTGTACATGGTTCCCTTTGCTCAGGGATCGTTCCTCCCTCCCTTCAAAATTGGCATCATCACCCCCTTCTCAAAAAGCTGTGTCTCCCTCTATCCTCCCCAAGTACTGTCCCATCCCTAATTACTCTTTCTTCTCTGATTTCCTCGTATGCATCATCACCTCCCATTTCCATGCTCTCCTCTTCCACATTTTCCTTCAGACTGGTTTCCACCCTGCCCACAACACCGAAAATGTCCCCGATCAAAGTTATTAATGATATTGTTTGTGACTACCTTAATTTGGGGGTTTTACGCTGGATATTCTCTTGGGTTCAGTGCCACTGGTCTCACTCCCAGAAGCGGACCTCATGCACCTTACAATCCGGAGCACGCCTTTTACTGCCCAATATCTAGTTAAATGATAATATGAGCCAGGGATCATAACAGAAAACTGGCTACTAAAACAGTCCATGTGTGCCATTGAGTGCATTTTCCCCTCTTTACAGAAGGCAGACTATATTGCACTCTTTCTATCGAGACTGGCTCAACTTTAAATCAGCTGGTTTGTTTTACTACAATACATAAATGAACAGAGTGCAGTTTTCACATTGCGTATAATCAATCAATATCCCTATGCTGCTCGAAATCACAAAGATGCAGTTTAATTTCTCTTGGATACTGGCTCGCCTCCTCGGGCTAGGCTTTTGAAGGTAGCTGGTCAAGTCTTCTAAAACATAACAGACCGCTTCTTACCGTTGCTGTGAGGACATTGCTCTGTGCCCTAGATAGAGCAAGAGACTCCTTTGACCCCTGCCTTAAATCGCTGAGATGGGAGGGTCAGTCCACCAAGCTGTTAATCAAAGTTACATCCCTGAGAGGAATTCCAAGCTCTTTGATGTGTGAGATAGAGGCTGTCAAGTGTCTGTTTTAGCTAAGCACTCGGCTGTGCGAATGGAACGGTGCCTGCCCACTGAGGCGTCGCAAAAGGCCACCTGCTCACAATAGTGTGAACTGTTTCAGATTCTGCTCAAAGATCTTCCCAATTGAATAGCACTATTGTTGAGACTACTTTCAGGCTGCCGTCTTAGGGTAGAGAAACAAATGCTATGTGTGGCCTTGGAAGTTAATCCCTAATAAAATAGGGGTGTTCACAATTACTATGGGTTTTGATAGAGTAAATAAGGAGAAACCTTTCCACCGGCAGGAGGGTCGATAACCAAAGGACACAGCTTTAAGATAATTGGCAAAAGAGCCAGAGGGGAGATGAGGAGAAATTTATTGACGCAGCCAGTTGTTAAGATCTGGAATGCAGGGCGAATAGCCCCACCCCCCTGCCTGCACCATTCCCCCCGGGGGAGGGATTAAAATCGGCCCTAAAGTTTCAAAACTAGGGATTCAATTTTGATGTTCAATATTATGCTGATCCGAACTTGCAGGGAAGAGGTACTGCAGGCGGTAAACCTCAATGGCATGGAATAGGTCTTAATCAAAACGCCAAATGGAATTGGAAAATAATGCAAATAAACAGCCTGAGTCACATCAGCAACAGTTGCCATGGGGCGTAATTTCAGTTTTATGCATGGGTAGATTTTATGAACCAGTGTGGCCGCCACAGAGCTCCGTCTGACAGGAACGCATATCAAGAATTCAGACGCAGAGGAAAGCACAGCTTGCATGATTTTCCGTCCACTGTGGATGCATTGCTCACTCGGGACGACACCTTCACTAGCTTACCAACAACAAAAACTTGCATTTATATAGCACCTTTAACATAGTAAAACATCCCAAGGCGTTTCACAGGAGCATTATCAGACAAAATTTGACACCGAGCCACATAAGGAGATATTAGGGCACGTGACCAAAAGCTTGCTCAAAGAGCTGGGTTTAGGGGGGGAATTCCAGAGATTAGGGCCTAGGCGGCTGAAGGCACGGCCACCAATGGTGAAGCGAAGCAAATCAGCGCTTCACAAGAGGCCAGAATTGGAGGAGCGCAGAGATCTCAGAGGGTTGTAGGGCTGGAGGAGGTTACAGGGATAGGGAGGGGCGAGGCTATTGAAAAGCATCAGCACAATAAGAGGGAACTGCACTTCCTCCACATCACGGGGTAGCCTGACGTCATTATTGATGGTACCCGTGTGGTCATCTCGCCTCTTTTCCACAACGCCATGAGGGGGTTGCAATCCATCAATGTCCAGGTGGTCAGTGACTGGCAATACAGGATCAGCCCTATGAGGTTCAGTGGGTAGCATGCTCACCTCTGATTCAGAGGGTCAGGGGTTCACAGTCCCACTCCAGAGACTTGAGCACAGAATCTAGGCTGACACTTCAATGCAGTACTGAGGGAGCGCTGCAGTGCGCAGGCTCTAACCTATAATGGCAATTGGGGTCTTATTTACATTATAGGACCCCGATTTCTATATTAAAAGGAGCTGGTCGCCTGAAAGAGGTGGACATCTAGAGGTAGGTCCCTTTCAAAATGAAGGGTGTTAACGGGGCAGGAAGGCTACCAATCCCACTTTGAAGCCTTTACCACACTGTAATGCCCGGCATTGACCAAGCTTTCAGTCACCTCTCACGTTGCCTCAGTGTCAATTAATGTCTGCTTATGCTCCTGTGAAGCGCCTTGGGACATTTTCCTATGTTAAAGACGTTATATAAATGCAAATTGTTGTTATTTTTATATTGCATGGGGCTGAACACTCCCTGATGACATAGTGGGTAAATGCACCAGTCTGGGACTTTTTTTTTATTCATTCATGAGATGTGGGCGTCACTGACAAGGTCAGCATTTATTGCCCATCCCTAATTGCCCTTGAGAAGGTGATGGTGAGCCGCCTTCTTGAACCGCTGCAGTCCGTGTGGTGAAGGTTCTCCCACAGTGCTGTTAGGCAGGGAATTCCAGGATTTTGACCCAGCAACGATGAAGGAACGGCGATATATTTCCAAGTCGGGATGGTGTGTGACTTGGAGGGGAATGCGCAGGTGGTGTTGTTCCCATGTGCCTGCTGCCCTTGTCCTTCTAGATGGTAGAGGTCGCAGGTTTGGGAGGTGCTGTCGAAGAAACATTGGCGAGTTGCTGCAGTGCATCCTATGGATGGTACACACTGCAGCCACAGTGCGCCGGTGGTGAAGGGAGTGAATGTTTAGGGTGGTGGATGAGGTGCCAATCAAGCAGGCTGCTTTGTCCTGGATGGTGTCGAGCTTCTTGAGTGTTGTTGGAGCTGCACTCATCCAGGCAAGTGGAGAGTATTCCATCACACTCCTAACTTGTGCCTTGTAGATGGTGGAAAGGCTTTGGAGGTGAGTCACTCACCGCAGAATACCCAGCCTCTGACTTGCTCTTGTAGCCACAGTATTTATGTGGCTGGTCCAGTTAAGTTTCTGGTCAGTGGTGACCCCCAGGATGTTGATGGTGGGAGATTCGGCGATGGTAATGCCGTTAAATGTCAAGGGCACGTGGTTAGACTCTCTCTTGTTGGAGATGGTCTTTGCCTGGCACTTGTCTGGCGCAAATGTTACTTGCCACTTAGCAGCCCAAGGACTGACCCACACAGACCAGAAGATCCCACGTTCAATCATTGGCCCTGAGATTTCTGGAGATGTGCGCCATTGTGCCCTCTGAGCTCTGCCTTTGGGCAGCTTGGTTCCTGTCCGATAATCTGGAGGTTGTCAATGACGCTGGGCAAACATGCTGGCTCTTCAACTTCTCCGAAAATACGAGAGATGAAAAAACAAATGACAAATTCGAGAACAGTCACGGGTAATTAAAGACCCTTCCCATATTTACTGGGGCATCAGAGAGCTCGGTCACCGTGTGCTCTCTGACAGTTGTGCCCTGTTAAGGGGGGTTAAGAAGGAAAGATTAGAAGCGTTAAATAGCAAGGAACTGTAGCGGTAAACTTCAAACATACCACTACTACCACTACGACAACGACGATGACTACAACAACAACGACTACTACTACTACTACTACTACTACTACAACAACAACACATTTATATAGTGCCTTTAACGTAGTGAAATGTCCCAAGATACACCACAGGAGCGATTATCAAACAATATGTGACACCAAGCCACATAAGGAGATATTAGGACAGGTGACCAAAAGCTTGGTTAAAGAGATATGTTTAAAGAAGCATCTTAAAGGAGGAGAGAGAGATAGAGAAGCGGAGAGGTTTAGGGAGGGAATTCCAGAGCTTAGGGGCATGGGCAGCTGAAGGCACAGCGGCCAATGGTGAAGCGATTAAAATCGGGGATGCGCAAAATGTCAGAATACGAAAATGACGGGCAGGAAGAGACCAGCTGGTCCATCAATCCTGACCAACACTCATGGTGCTCAGAGCTTGCTTAGACACTTCCTACCCACCTCCGCAGCTATGTAATCTCCTGGGGAGAGGCACAGAAACAGAAAAAAATTACCCAGGGCCAATAAGGGAAAAGAAGAACTCTGGAAATTTCCTCTCCGACTCCCTCATGCGATCGAAACCAGTCCAGAAGATCAACTGAGAGGATAATCTTTTCATCTAGCCCTCTTTAATCAGATATCCCTTTACATCTAACTTTGGATAAACACCCACACTGCACATAAAAAATTCATGTAATACAGCATGGTTTTCTGTACTTTACCGAGCTGGAGATTGCCGCATCTTTTTAGCTTTGCTAGTTTTCAATTAATTCTGACATACAGGCAATGTATGGAGCTTGCATCTGTACATCTGGTCCGTGTATATCACTTCATTATTATGATTGCTTGATAACATAGCTGCAATTTGTTTGAATTTTGCTTCGTTCCAAACACTGAATGTGTGGCCTTTTCAATATAACCACGACCTAAAATAATAAACCCTAGTTTCACTTATATACAAAGTTAAATGAGTTTTATTTCTGGGCAATGAGATTGTGATAATCAGATGTACCACACGTTTCCCACTTTCTGCCGACAAATTTCATTTCTCATTTAAAAAGCAAATATTTGACATTTTGCATTTCAGTTATTCCAGTGCTGTGGATGGAATTAAGCTAGATTTCTTTCAGCGTTTATTGTTCAAACAGCGTACGTGTTTTGTTTGATACAAACTAAATGCAAAGAAACGGCACCGTTAGCATTATGGGATCAATAAATTGGCCATTGGCTGTGCCGTTTCTGCTTTGGGGCGATGCTCGCTGTGATTTATTCCAATCAGATCTCAACAACAACAACTTGCATTTATATAGCGCCTTTAACGTAGTGAAATGTCCTAAAACCCTTCACAGGGGCGTAATCAAACAAAATTTGACACCGAGCCACATAAAGAGATATTTGGACAGGTGACCAAAAGCTTGGTCAAAGAGGTAGGTTTTAAGGAGAGTCTTAAAGGAGGAGAGAGAGGTAGAGAGGCGGAGAGGTTTAGGGAGTGAATTCCAGAGCTTAGGGCCTGGACAGTTGAAGGCACAGCCGCCAATGGTGGAGCGATGAAAATTGGGGATGCGCAAGAGGCCAGAATTAGAGGGGCACAAAGATCTCAGGGCGTTGTAGGGCTGGAGGAGGTTACTGAGATAGGAAGGGGCGAGGCCATGGAAGGATTTGTAAACAAGGATGAAAATTTCAAAATCTAATCGTTGCTGGACCGGGAGCCAATGTAGGTCAGCGAGCACAGGGGTGATGGGTGCACAGGACTTGGTGCGACTAAGCATACAGGCAGCTCACAATTTCCATTCCATTAATTTCAATGGTCAGAACATTGTCGAGGCCCACGAGTGATTTCTCGATCTGTGCTCCCGATGGGCAATGCTCCGCTCCAGGAGTGCACATTTGCAAAATGTATCCTTTGGTGTTAGCGGAATGCTGGCTGTGGCATCATCTTTCTGACAATGCCAAAAATAAATTCTGGCCTCTTGCGCATCCCCGATTTCCTTTGCTCTGCTATTGACAGCTGTGCCTTCAACTGTCTAGGCCCTAAGCTCTGGAATTCCTTTCCTAAACCTCTCCGCCTCTCTAGCTCTCTCTCCTCCTTTAAGACACTTCTTAAAACCTACCTCTTGTCCTAATATCTCTTTATGTGGCTCGGTGTCAAATTATGTCTGATAACGCTCCTGTGGAGCGCCATGGGGCGTTTTTACGACTTTAAAGACGCTATATAAATGCAAGTTGTAGTAATTGTGGATGTGGGTGAAGGATATGCCATCCCCCTGAGAGCCTGCATTCTTAAAATTTATCCTCAAGATTTAACGGGCCATTTTGGGGGGCAAGGAGAGCTCAACACACACACACAAGGAGCTATGTGTACCGTGGTCAGCCAAGCTATGCGGTCCTATGACACACTGCCTGATACCAGCACCTGCAATATAAGAAAGCCCTAAGATATAGTTCACAGGGAAGCTCTCAATTGCAACATGGTGTGGGCTCAGAAACAACACTTTCCTCCAAATGGGGAGGAGTGATTGATAATTAAAGGATATGATGATTCAACAAGTTGATCGAAAAGAGTTACTTTGGGTGCTGCTGCCATATTGGAATTCACAATGTTCCCCCTTGGACACACATGCACCCTAGGAGTTTTCATATTTTTCATAAGTTTCATTTTTGGCTGCTTCCATTCTTCAATTTCTTTTTTCTCAAGTTTTCCCTCAAGTATAGAAGATTAAGGGGTGATCTAAATGAATTTCTATGATTGTGTGATATTTAAGATGATTAAAGGTTTTGATAGGGTAGATAGAGAGAAACTATTTCCTCTGGTGGGGGAGTCCAGGACAAGGGGGCATAACTTTAATTGAGGTGTATAAAATTATGAGGGGCCAAGATAGAGTGGATAGGAAGGACCTATTGCCCTTAGCAGAGAGGTCAATAACCAGGGGGCAGATATTTAAAGTGATTGGTAGAAGGATTAGAGGGGAGCTGAGGAAAAATGTTTTCACCCAGAGGGTGGTGGGTTCTGGAACTCATTGCCTGAAAGGGTGGTCGAGGCAGAAACCCCCATCGCATTTAACAAGTGCTTGGATATGGACTTGAATTGCCATAACCTACAAGGCTACGGGCCAAGTGCTGGAAAGTGGGGTTAGGCTGGATGGCTCTTTTTCGGCCAGTACAGACATGACAGGCCGAATGGTCTCCTACTATGCCATAAATTTCTATGATTCCATGATAATTGAGGTATTTAAAATGATTTAAGGATTTGATAGGGTAGATAGAAAGAAGCCATTTCCTCTGGTGGGGGGAGTCCAGAACAAGGGGACACAACATTAAAATTAGAAAATTAGAGCTCAGCCGTTCTGGGGTGATGTCAGGAAGCACTTCTTCACACAAAGGGTAGTGGAAATCTTGAACTCTCCCCCAAAAAGCTGTCGAGGCTGGGGGTCAATTGAAAATTTCCACACTGAGAGCGATAGATTTTTGTTAGGTAAGGGTATTAAGGGTTATGGAACCAAAGCAGGTAGATGCAGTTTAGATACAGATCAGCCATGACCTAATTGAATGGCAGACCAGGCTCGAGGGGCTGAATGGGCTACTCCTGTTCCTATGTTCCTATGTTTCAAAGCAAACTTTTGAAGTTAAAGGAAATTACATTGCTGTTCCAATTTACGCTCATTGAAGAAACTGTGTAATTTCACACCTAACAGCATGAAGTTCATAAATAATAGCAAAATGATACAGATGCTGGAAATCTGAAATAAAAACAGAAAATGCTGGAAATACTCAGCAGATCAGACAGCACCTGTGGAGGGAGAAACAGAATTAATGTTTCAGGTCGATGACCTTTCGTCAGAGCTGGAAGAAGTTTGAGATTTAACAGTTTTCAAGCAAGTACAAAGCCAGGAAAAGGAGGATGGGGGGGGGGGGGGTGTGGAAGGAAAGAACAAAAGGGAAGGTCTGTGATGGGGTGGAGGGCAGGAGTGATTAAATGACAAAAGGGATGATGGTGCAAGGCAAGGAGGGTGGTAATGGGACAAGTAAAGAAACAAAAGATGGGTCTAGAGGAGCTGTAAATGGCAACAGCAGATTTATGAAAATATGGGAGCAGTGGTTCTGATCTGAAGTTATTGAAATCAATGTTGAGTCCAGAAGGTTGTAAAGTGCCTACTAGAAAGATGAGATGCAGTTCCTCGAGCTTACGTTGAGCTTCATTGGAACAATGTAGGAGGTCGAGGACAGAGAGGTCAGGGTCACACTTGCGGACAGAGCGGAGGTGTTCAGCAAAGTGATCACCCAATCTACGTTTGGTCTCCCCAGTGTAGAGGAGACTGCGTCGTGAGCAGCAAATACCGTATACTAAATTGAAAGAAGTTCAAGTAAATTGGTATTTCGCCTCGAAGGAGTCTTTGGGGCCCTGGACGGTGGGAAGGGAGGAGGTGAAAGGGCAGGTGTAGTATCTCCTGCTCTTGCACGGAAAGGTGCCGTGGGAAGGGGAGTGAGCTTTGGGGTGATGGGAGAGTGGATCAGGGTGTCGTGGAGGGAGCGATCTCTTTGGAAAGCAAGAAAGAAAGAAAGAAAGTATGCAAACTCTTTCATTTATATAGCGCCTTTCATGACCTCAGGATTTCTCACTGCCAATGAATTTCCCTGAAACACCCCTTAAATTTACTATTAAGTACATGAGACTGAAAATTGCACTAATATGTAAAGTACCCTGATATATTATGGTAAATTATGATAATATTGTGGACTTAACCTCATAAGGAGCTGACAGTAGCAGACGGTTGCACTACATGAAATTAAGATTAGTTCCATTAGCTTCGTATATTGCTCATGCCCAGAATTTGAATTACACTCATTGTAGTTAAAATCAAAGAGGCAGACAGGGGATGGGTCCTTTTCCCCCCTCCCATTTTTTTGCTGTAATTTTCAGTCACGTCCTTGTCCATACAATCCTGAGGCAACTTCCTGGGAAGACACTGTCTAAATGGAAACCGATACCAAGTCCCACTGCTTTCCCATTCCGTAGTTGTAGTTGTGCTCACTCCTGTCGTGTGCAGGTCTGGTTTTGGTCAACTGTTCAATGGGTCTTATTCCATAACCTCGAACTTACTGTTGGTGATATTAACGCACGCATTCTGTGATGCAAAACAACAAATATGGGAATTCGAACATGGAAAAGGTTAATAAAAACTACAGTCTGGAAGTTATTATGTGCGACATTAACAGATGAACAACATTTGATGCTTCCTGTGGCATTACCTTGTCTGCTGTTTGAATGTAGGTGCTCACCCATTTCAAATAAATGGGTTAATGCCTCCTTTAAGAAAGGAGACAAAGTAATTTCACACAAAGTGTTAAGTGTTTGTCCCACACACACACTAATGACTAGATTCAAGAGTTCAAAAGTAGTTATTGATTGGGAGGATTTGTCCTTTTCTCTTTTGGGGTGTAATTTTTTTATAACTGTAAGTGATAGTGATCCGGGCATTACATCACTCCTCGCTCACAGTTCTAATTCACACTATCACTGCTTTGAAGATGACATCTCCATGTGCCATGGTGCAATGATGTCATGGGTACTTGACAAAGTACTCTTGCCCACAGTAAGGATGAGTGCACATCCTACACACTCCTCCTCCTCAACGCACCTTTACCGTATTTAAAGGAAGACTCAACGTGCCATGTTCTACTTCAACTCATTCTTTGCAAAGACCTCAAACTGAGGAACACCTCTCCTCCATTAGCCATCCCTTCCTCCGACAATCCACAGGCCTTTAAAAGCTAAGCGTGGGATCATCTGATCATTACTTCCTGGCTTACCTCATCTTAACTTCTAATCTTCTCAATCAGGGTGTCCTGCACAGTGGGCCTAGGTTGATCAATAAAAATAAATGTCATGGGATTCAACCTTCACAAAACACTCAAATTCAGTTGAGTTGCGCTCTGGAAATCTGATTTACTGATGAATTCACACATACAACTTATCAATAGTGTGCAGCATTGTAGCATTAAAGGAAATCACCAACATTTGGGGAGGTTGAACAGAACAGCAGTGTATCATGTTGTGGTGACATTGTGGAAAAACAGCACAATTAAGTTTTTATGACAGTGACATTTTTCAAATTAAGCCATACCATTGAAGCATTAATTAAGCCATTCCATTATACATTTCCAGAACATTGGGAGAAAGCTCCTTTCCAGGAGTGACAACACTCCTTTAACATTTATTGCACTGCAGCACTAAACTGAACATTTAGTCACAGACTGGCAGATGCAATGGATCTCCACAGTTAGCTTGCATTTTGACATTTAGCCAGTAAACCAGGGAACTCAGCAGTAGGGGAATGGGGGAGGGAGGACACAGCTCCTTAGATGTTTTAGATGACATTTTTTTTAAGCTCTTTATTGAGGGAATGATTGATAGTTCTGTCTTGGCTTCACAGAGGAAATCTAAAAGGAAAGCTGGCCTTGTGACATTTCTGGTGAGCTGGTGAATTAGATTGCAACTTCCTCAGAGGATGCAAGACCAGGTCATGAAAAATGGATGTCCATCTTCGTATTACAATAGAAAGGAACCCCCACCCCCACCCCTCCCCAGGGAAATGTGACTGGCTCGACTCTGTTTCTTTTGTTCATTGATCACTTGGTGGATCTCATCAGATGGGACATCAATCCCTTTAGCTGAAGGATCCACTTTTTACAAAGTGGCTAATTCCCCATCAGAAGAATGAGCAATGACCAAAAAGATCACACTTCAGAGTACTTCAGCCACTCAACTTACCAACAGCCATTTTATTTTGGCCATCTCTGATGCTGCTTATGGAATCATCAGAGGACAGCTGCCATTGGAAACTTGAGTTGGACCCAACTATTTCCGTGGCATCATTGACTCCAACACAAGGGGTGGAGCTTAATTTACATTATTTTTGCTGCCAGCTTCAGGCCTGCCAAAGAAAGAAAGAAAGCTCTTGCATTTATATGGTGCCTTTCATGACCTCAGGATGTCCCAAAATGCTTCCCAGCCAATGAATTTCTTTTCAAGTGTGATCACTGTTGTTTGGAAATGAAGCAGCCAAATTATGCATAGCAAGGTGTCACAAACAGTAATGAGATCAAATGACCAATAAACTATTTTAGTGGTGTTGGTTGAGGGATTCGCCAATTAATATTGGCCAGGACACCAGGGAGAACGCCCCTGCTCGTCTCCAAAATAGTACCATGAGATCTTTTACATCCACCTGAGAGAATGGATGGGACCTCGTTTTAACGTCTCATCCAAAAGATGGCACCTCCAACAATGCAGCATTCCCTCAGTACTGCATGGGAGTATCGGCCTAGATTATGTGCTCAAGTCTTGGAGTGGGGCTTGAACCCATCACCTTCTGACTCAGAAGGCAAGGGCAAGAGTGCTACCAATTAAGTCAAATTGAGAACATAGATGAGTGATAAGACATTTTTTTTATTCGTTCATGGGATGTGGGCGTCACTGGCGAGGCCGGCATTTATTGCCCATCCATAATTGCCCTTGAGAAGGTGGTGGTGAGCCGCCTTCTTGAACCATTGCAGTCCGTGTGGTGAAGGTTCTCCCACAGTGCTGTTAGGTAGGGAGTTCCAGGATTTTGACCCAGCAACGATGAAGGAACGGCAATATACTCCCAAGTCGGGATGGTGTGTGACTTGGAGGGGAACGTGCAGGTGGTGTTGTTCCCATGTGCCTGCTGCCCTTGTCGTTCTAGGTGGTAGAGGTCGCGGGTTTGGGAGGTGCTGTTGAAGAAGCCTTGACGAGTTGCGGCACTGCGCCCTGTAGATGGTACACACTGCAGCCACGGTGCGCTGGTGGTGAAGGGAGTGAATGTTTAGGGTGGTGGATGGGGTGCCAATCAAGCGGGCTGCTTTGTCCTGGATGGTGTCGAGCTTCTTGAGTGTTGTTGGAACTGCACTCATGCAGGCAAGTGGAGAGTATTCTATCACACTCCTGACTTGTGCCTTGTAGATGGTGGAAAGGCTTTGGGGAGTCAGGAGGTGAGTCACTCGCCGCAGAATACCCAGCCTCTGACCTGACATGCAGAAAAGAAAGCCGTTTAATTGCTTCAATCTCGGATATCCTGTAAAACATGCTGCAATAATTACAAAAGAAACAATTTCATCTTTACTGAATAGCTAACAGATACGGTGCATTTTTTATTACAGCATTGATTCTTGTAACTCAGTATAAAGGAGTCAGTGCTATTGCCTCCAGCATTAACGAGACCTGCATCATTAGCTATGGACCAGCTCTCATCTGTTCTCAGCTGATGAGGATACGAATTCCAAACTCAGGGGATTTGCTTTAGAAAGACGCTGACTGAGCAAGAGAGATGGCTGGAGTCATTGAAGATTGTTCCAAGCAACCTTTAACAGATGACGGTTGGTATGGACATGGACACTCCATGTGGCAATGCCATGGACATCTGCAGTGGAGCCCCCACTGGACCGAGCCTAAGACCGATCACAGTTCCTCCCGTGATTTTCAAACTGCTGCCATGGAGGTCTCTCTTCTCTGGCTTAAGGACCACATAGAGAGAGCTATCTGTTGATTGGGGCATCATCAGGTCTGTTGTCACACAGAGCAGTGGGTAGGGTGCCCAGAGAAGCAGCATTCACAGAATGGGCATGAATAATGCTTCTCACTTTCACGTTAGAACACAATGTCGCACATGACTGTACACGTGCCAGAAAATGAGCAGGGCCAGACTGCCCCTTGAAACAGTGGATGTGGTGGAGTCTGTGACTGGTTATCTCAGGCTCCAGCTCACCGAGCTTGGCAGCCACCTTAATCCTAAGAGCCTGTCTCAGACAGACAGCAGCCAGCCACCTCACATACTCCTTCCACTCGGACAGCATGCAGAAGAAGCATTAAATTAGGTTGTGGAACGCATCAGTCATCACTGTCACTGGGGCCTGAAACAGCAGCCATGTCACATTTAGGGCAGAGCCGCTGGGAGAAATATTTTGGGATTTCTTAAAAAAAAAAGTGGTAGTGGAGGACTGGAGAATTGTAAATGTGTGACCTTTATTTAAAAAGAGATCTCGTGGGTATGTGGGTAATTAGAGACCAATTAATCTCACATCAGCACCTGGGAAAATTCTAGAATCGAATATCAAGGGCAAGGAATGGAACACTATGCAGTAGTCACTTCTGCCAATCCTATCATGGACAGATGTGTCTGCGACAGATAGGTTGGTGAGTACAAGGACAAGTAGGTTATTTTCTCATGTTGTTTCCCCTGACACAGGCCCAGACTGGCAGCCATGTCCTTTGGGACTCGGCCAAATTGGCCTTACTACTGAGCCATTCTTGACGATGCATATTGAAATCCCCCACCAGGAGTACATTCTGTGCCTTTGCTTCCCTCAGAGGTTGCTCCAAATTATTTTAAAATGGAGGACCGCTGATTCATCAGTTGGGGGAGGGACAGTAGGTGATGTTCAGCAGGAGGCTTCCTTGGCCTTGTTTAACTTTGCATAATCGTTTTCAACTGTTTTTACACTGGTTATATTTAAACTTTTTTGGGGGGCCAATTCAGTGGTTGAAAAGGGTTTGCGCTACGGGTTTTGGGCCATCCATTTTTAATTTGCCACCAGGGGTCCAGAGTCAATCTTGAAGACTTCCAGGGCCAATTTAACTCAACTGTATACACTGTGCCCCCACCTCCCATGTGGTTGATCCTGCCAGTGGGACAGGACATAACCAGGGATGGTGATGGAATAGTCTGGGATGCATATGATTCTGTGATTATGACTATGTCAGGCTATTGCTTAATTAGTCTGTGGGACAGTATTCCCAATTTGGGTGTCAGTCCCCAGATGTTAGTGAGGTGGACTTTGCAGAGTCGGCTGGGCTGAGATTGTCTTAGTTTTATCCTGATCTGATTACTGGATCTCTGCCAACTGGCTCATCTGATTTTCTTATTATTATTGAACCTTGTAGAGATTGCTTTATAACTGGGTGGCATGCTAGGCCACTTCAGAGGGCATTAAGAGTCAACCACATAGTGCAGGACTGCAGTCACATGTAGGTCATGTTGGGTAGAAGTGATAGGCTACTCTTCCTGAAGGACATTAGTGAACCAGTTGGGTTTTTATGATAGTCAGAAGCTGTCACAGTTACTGTTCTGGTGCTAACCCACAAATTGCCAGATTTATTGAATTCACTTTCATAATTTGTGTAAGGGAATATCTTTTATAATAAGGGTTTTTTAAATGTATTGTAAGTTTAGTGTAAGTTACTGCATTTATTCAGTCATCTATCCAGCATTTAGTGTTTTTCTAACAGAGACTCAGTATTTTTCCACAACTAGCAGACGGATTGGCCCCATTCCACAGTGTGTGGCAGGCAAGCCATGTCTTCTAAGATAAGCTAATATTGGAGATTAGCCAGGACAATGGAGAAGCAAGAACAAGCACCCCATTCCACATAGTGTGTGGAAGGCATCCCATGCCTTCTAAGATATGCCAATATTGGAGATTGGCCAGAAAAATGGAAGGACAGAAACTGGTCGATAGACCATCCCTGAGATCACATTTAACCGTCTGGGATGGGTCTAAGCCATCTCATGTTCCTTTGAAGTGCCTGGCAGGGAATATCAGGTTAAATTGATTAGCAGTTAGACAAACAGGATGGCCATTATCTGTTGAAGGGAGATGAAATTGGGGAGGTGCTACCCACGACAGTTTTGATGGCTCAGGGGTCGGGTTTCGAAAGCTCGCACAAACCAACACCAAGTTATAGAGAAGAGTCCTGTAGAGAAGGAAGACAGCTCAGCGAGAAGGAAGCAGACAGGACTCGAGGTAGTGACAAAGTTACGATCTCTACCCAGAGAGGACAACGGGGTGAAATGATTCCATGTTTTTTGATAATTACCACTTAAATACTTGCATTTATTATCCCTTGCTTTTGTTCAAATATAAGATCATCACTATAACCAATAGCTGTCAGTTCGAAATAGTCTTACACTTGCCGTGATGAGATTTTAACTCACGGGGGTGAAATTGGCCCTTGGCGATAGTGCAAAATAGGCGTTAGCGAATGGGAAGCCCGCATTACACCCTGCCCAATTCGTTACCACCCATTTTGCGCCTCTGTCAAAGACCAATTTCACCCCCATGAACCTCTGGGTTGCTTGACCAGTACCATCAGCACTAAGTTACCGTACCAAGTGGGCGCAGTCCTCTGATCTTATGTACCAAGAATCTGTCTGTTCATCCACCTCCCCTTCCTCCAAATAAGAGGGAGTCCTACAGAAGTTATCCATAGTCCCAATTTATAGGTGACAAACCAAAATTGAGCAACCCAAAACCCATAGCACAGACCCTTTTCATAAGAACATAAGAACACAAGAAATTGGAGCAGGAGTAGACCGTACGGCCCCTCGAGCCTGCTCCGCCAGTCAATAAGATCATGGCTGATCTTCAACCTCAACTCCACTTTTCAGTCTGACCCCCATATTCCTTGATTCCCTTGGAGTCCAAAAATCTGTCTATCTCAGCCTTCAACTACTCAGCATCACAGCCCTCTGGGGTGAAAATTCCAAAGAAACACAACCCTCTGAATGAAGAAATTCCTACTCATCTCAATCGTAAATGGCTGACCCCTTATCCTGAGACTATGACCCCTAGTTCTAGACTCACCAGCCAGGAGAAACTACCTCTCAGCATCTACCCTGTCAAGCCCTCTCAGAATCTTATGTTTCAATGAGATCACCTCTCATTCTTCTAAACTCCAGAGAGTATAGGCCCATTTTACTCAATCTCTCTTCATAGGACAATCCTCTCATCCCAGGAATTAATCTAGTGAACCTTCGTTGCACCGCTTCCAAGGCAAGAATATCCTTCCTTAGATAAGGAGACCAAAACTGTACACAGTACTCCAGGTGAGATCTCACCTAAGCCCTGTACAACTGTAGTAAGACTTCCTTATTCTTGTACTCCAACCCCCTTGCTATAAAGGCCAACATGCCATTTGCCTTCCTAATTGCTTGCTGTACCTGCATGCTAACTTTTTGTGTTTCTTGTACGAGGACACCCAATTCTCTCTGGGTGCCAACATTTAATAGTTCCTCACCATTTAAAAAATATTCTGTTTTTCTATTCTTCCTACCAAAGTGTATAACCTCATATTTCCCCACATTATACTCCATCTGCCACTTTCTTGCCCACTCACTTAACCTGTCTATATCCCTTTGTAGACTCTTTGTGTCCTCCTCACAGCTTACTTTCCCACCTAGCTTTGTATCGTCAGCAAACTTGGATACATTACACTCGGTCCCTTCATCTAACTCATTAATATAGATTGTAAATAGCTGAGGCCCAAGCACCGATCCTTGCGGCACCCCACTAGTTACAGCCTGCCAACCTGAGAATGACCCATTTATCCCTACTCTCTGTTTTCTGTCTATTAACCAATCCTCTATCCATGCCAATACATTACACCTAACCCCATGAGCCCTTGTGTAACAATTTTTTATGTGGCACCTTGTCGAATGCCTTTTGAAAATCCAAATATACTACATCCACTGGTTCCCCTTTATCTACCCTGCTAGTTACATCCTCAACCACTGAGTTGGCCAAAAGAAAATCAAGCTGAAATAAAACCAGTGTAAAAACAATTGAAAGAAATAATGCAAAGTCTCACATTTAAGTTTTAGTCTGTCCCTCGAAATAACTATGGATTCAAAGGCACAGCCTAGCATCGCTAAATGCCCGGTTGATATGCGCAACCTTAAAAAAAAGTCTCCCATCGGGTACAGGATGGGAAATAGCATGGACATTAAAATGGCATCACTTCTCCCCCCTTATATTATTGTGAGGGCACTCCCAGCTGTTTAAAATGGGAACTCCTGACCATTAAAAACCCTCGCCAGAAATGTACTACATGCACATCATGGGTGCATTTTCTGACACATGAGTTGTCAAGGGGAGAAGAGGCAGAAATAGTAAAAAAAATGATAATTCTTCACAACAACTTGATTTTTGCGACGAGAACTGGTAGTGACTCACTCTTTAATCCAAATCAGTTTGTCAGCACTGTGGATCTATTCCCATCCTGCATTTACCAAACACGGGTTAAGTGGGTGAGGGGGAAATTACTCTGAGGTGACTTGCTCTCAAGTGAAGTAACAACATTTGTTTGTTTTGTCTGCTTCAGATGAGGGCTAAGCCTTGCTTAACCTGAGTGTTTTACACTGTGATCTACTGCCACCAGTATTGATGATTGCACTGTTCCCTGAGGTTGTAACACATACACTGTGCTAGGAACCTGCATCGATTCCACACAATCAATGAACGGTTAACTAAGGATTCAAAAAAGCTGAAAAGGGCACATCGTGTGCTTCCAAGATGATACAAGTCACTTGTTTAATTCTTTATTCAAACTTGGATGACCGTTGTCCTCTGCCCATAATACAGTCCATTCAATTTCGGGTTTAACCCCTCCATACTAAATTCGGCAGACTCTTATCTATCAATTGTTCCTTTCAAGACCTTTTATTCTTTCAGTGAGACTCAGCGTTCCTGTACGTTTAAACCGTTTCCATTCAGAAGCGATTCCCGTATCTGAAGCTGACACCGCAATAGTCAATGGGATAGAAAGTTGGGCGCGCCCACATTTGGGCGCATGAGGAGAGAGTGCATCCTGTGATAGACCACTTCAGCCTCGGTGGAGGGAGTGGATCAACGTGGAAATGAAAATCAGATGGTTTCTATAACGGGTGGCCGATCCTCAGCGCTGGAATTACGACCGGATTCTACCTCGTAGAGAAGCCTCTTACATGGTACCTTATCAAAAGTTCAAGTAGACAATGTCGACCAGGTTACCCTTATCCAATCACATGATGACTTTGCCCCCTCCCTCCAAATCGCGTCCCCCCTCTCCTGATCGCCTCCCTTCAGACCTGATCTTCCCCCCTACCCCCCGCAACTTCCAAGACCTACCTGAGGGCCTCTGCCAAAGACGCAGCTGCCCGAAATTGAAATATCTTCACAAGGGGGCTGCCTGGGGAGGCCCAGCGGGCATCTGCAGCTGATGCAAATGAGGCCCAATATCGGGCTGGTGTCAGGCCCATCCATTCTGGCGCAGGTCGGCGCAAACCAATTTCTAGGCCTCTGAGCTATCAGCAGAGTCAGTGAGATCTGTTTAAGAATTAACATAATAGAGCAAAAGAAAATATTTTGATGGATAAATTCACTATTTCAATCTACCAACTTGAAATAAGCCAAAGCCAAAGTTCTAAAAACAAAATTCATAATTCATTGCAGGAAATAGAAAAAATGTGAAACAAAACATGCTTACCTAAAATGCAAAATCACTAATCTGGAACCATTTATTAATGACTATAGTTGATGATCCATGTCAGGCAAAGTCAAACTTAGTAGATCCTTTGAGCAAGTTTTGCCTCGGAATATCAATTGCAGTTTGAACAAGTATTAACCCCGTGTATACCACAGATGAGTTTATTCATCGTGGCCAGGATATTTGGCAGATGATGTGGAGTGAAGGTGAAGCTTCCCCACAGAGAATGAGAGAAAGGTTAAAGGCCAGAGTAGCCTAAATCACTCTTCCAAATCCTCTTGTATGTAGCTCATAGGCAGCATCGGCAGACAGGATTCTTGCTTGGCCTCATTCAGTTTTGGATCTTTTTTAACCTAGATTATTTTATCTCTTGTGTCAGGTCATTATATAGGCATGTTCCAACTTCCCTTACCTTTGAGAGTGTCTACTCTTGCCTTAAGACTATGGTAAGCATTCAGTAATGCACCTGGAATTAAACAGCAAACCCTATCTGATAATTGCTTTTAGCTATCAGATGTATGCCTTCATAAATCTCACTCTCCCTTTCAAAAGTAATAGATCATCACACACCAGACCTCGTTTTAAGTTTAAAATATAGAGCAAGTTTATCTTGCAAAAGATGAACAAGCATGTGTAAAAATGGTCATATAATGATGTTATATTTTTACAGTGGGCAACCTCCTACCTAACTCCTCAAGTGGATAAATAAATAAATTGATCACAAGTATAAGAACTTAATCTTTTCTCTAGAAAAGGGAAGTCTGAGTGTTGACATAATAGAGGTCTTTACAATTATAAGGCGGTTTGATAGGGCAGGCGTAGAGAAGATGTTTCCCCTTGTGGGGGAGTCTGAAACTAGGGGCCATAAATATGATGTGGAGATGCTGGTGGTGGACTGGGGTTGACAAATGTAAGGAATCTTACAACACCAGGTTATAGTCCAACTGTTTTATTTGAAAATCACAAGCTTTCGGAGGCTTTCTCCTTCGTCAGGTGAGTGTGGGAATCCCACACTCACCTGACGAAGGAGAAAGCCTCCGAAAGCTTGTGATTTTCAAATAAAACAGTTGGACTATAACCTGGTGTTGTAAGATTCCATAAATATGAGATAGTCACTAATAAATCCGATAAAGAATTCAGGAGAAACTTCTTTACCCAGAGAGTGGTTGGAATGTGAAACTTGCTACCAAATGGATTGGTTGAGGCGAATAGCATTGATGCCTTTAAGGGGAAGCTGGATAAATACATGAGGGAGAAAGGAATAGAAGGATATTCTGATAAGGTTAGATAAAGTAGGGTGGGAGGAGGCTCGGTGGAGCATACACACAGGCACAGACGTGTTGTGCCAAATGGCCAGTTTCTGTGCTGTAAAATCTATGTAATTCTATGTAATCTGTGTAATCCAATCACTTCTAAAAAAAAAGCTATTAAATATGCACAGATGTTTCTTTCAGGAAAATCTGGGTTGACTTGTCGCTTTTCTGAGATTTCAAACGACCTCATCTTACTGGATTTTCTAACTGCCTCTGGTTTAAACAGGACCATATTATATATATCCTGGAAAAAACTTAACAGGACTTCCTAAAGTTTGGAATATCTCAAAATCAAAAAGGAACTGTCAGTCAAACACAAATTGAGCCAATAACACAAAATGGTTCAAGTTTGGTATTCTCCCTATCTTAAGCCAGTAATGAGAGAACTTTATTTGGAGTCGGGCTGTGCACAGCACTTCAGGCTTCATCCGGCTGCCAAAACCACATCTGCATTATGATTGAGTTTAAAGGGACACCTTCAAGACCAACACTAGACAATTTTTTTATTTATTTCTATCACAGCTCTCCTCATTGTGAAATGCTACTTAACATTAGAAAACTCAAGGGTGAGAAAAGAACATTTGGTGCACTGATGCTCACTTTTCCAATACCCTACGTCTCTGCCAAACATTGTAACATCCCTAATGTTTTCATTTCTACTACTTTGCTTGGCAGATTATTACAAATATTCATCACCGTTTATGTAAAGGAGTTTTTGATAATATCTGATCTAAGTTGATGTTTGAATAGTTTATACTTATGTCCCCTGGACCTACTTCCTGCCTTACACTGGTGCAAAGTTCTGGGTTTAGTCTTGCTGAATCTTTTTAGATAAATGTGAGGTGATGCAGTTTGGTCGATCGAAACGGGCCAGGACCTACTCCGTTAATGGTAGGGCGTTGGGGAGAGTTATAGAACAAAGAGATCTAGGAGTACAGGTTCATAGCTCCTTGAAAGTGGAGTCACAGGTGGATAGGGTGGTGAAGAAGGCATTCAGCATGCTTGGTTTCATTGGTCAGAACATTGAATACAGGAGTTGGGATGTCTTGTTGAAGTTGTACAAGACATTAGTAGGGCCACACTTGGAATACTGTGTACAGTTCTGGACACCCTATTATAGAAAGGATATTATTAAACTAGAAAGAGTGCAGAAAAGATTTACTAGGATGCTACCGGGACTTGATGGTTTGACTTATAGGGAGAGGTTAGATAGACTGGGACTTTTTTCCCTGGAGAGTAGGAGGTTTAGGGGTGATCTTATAGAAGTCTATAAAATAATGAGGGGCATAGATAAGGTAGATAGTCAAAATCTTTTCCCAAAGGTAGGGGAGTCTATAACGAGGGGGCATAGATTTAAGGTGAGAGGGGAGAGATACAAAAGGGTCCAGAGGGGCAATTTTTTCACTCAAAGGGTGGTGAGTGTCTGGAACGAGCTGCCAGAGGCAGTAGTAGAGGCGGGTACAATTTTGTCTTTTAAAAAGCATTTGGACAGTTACATGGGTAAGATGGGTATAGAGGGATATGGGCCAAGTGCAGGCAATTGGGACTAGCTTAGTGGTATAAACTGGGCGACATGGACATGTTGGGCCGAAGGGCCTGTTTCCATGTTGTAAACTTCTATGATTCTATATTTTATATACCAAGAGGAGGTATACCAAGAGGAGGTGCTCCATCTTTCCCCTAGGCTGTAGAGATTGAATTTCTCTAATCCATCCTCATACCTCATCTCCTTTGCACTTTGGATATTTTTGTTGGCCCGGTGGTAGTACACGCACCTCCAAATCAGCCGGCAGTGGGTTCAATTCCCACTCCGGAGATTGGGTTCTCGGAGGCCCTGTCTTTTGGATGAGATGTTAAACTGAGGCCTCATCTGCTCTCTCAGGTGGATGTAAAAAAATCCCATGGCACTATTTTGAAGAAGTGCAGGGGAGTTTTCCCCACTGTTCTGGCCAATATTTATCCCTCAAGCAACATCACTAAAACAAGATTATCTGGTCATTATCTCATTGCTGTTTCTGGGACCTTTGTGCAAATTCGTGATTCCTACACTACAATAGTGACTACACTTCAAATATATTTCATTGGCTGTAAAGCAGTTTGGGATGTCCTGAGGTTGTGAAAGGCACTGTATAAATGCAAGTCTTTCTTTCATGTAGATCGCCTTTGTGCCCAGAATTGAATGCAATAATCTTAAGTGTGATCTGACCAGTACATTCGACAGTCTTAATATCACCTCTGTGGATGTTTGTTCCATTGTTGTGATTAAATATCCCAACAATTTACCGGCTTTCTTTAATAGCCTCACTACGTTGGCTTAATGTTGACAATGACAAACCTATTTTTTGCTATTATGTTTGTTTTATATTCACACATACGTTATCTAGGCTGACATTTCAGTGTCGTACTAAAGTGGTGTTGCATTATTGTGTTGTCAAGGTGCCATCCTTTGGATCAGAAGTTAAACTGGGGTCCTGCATGGTGAACACTAAAGTGTCCATGGCACTGTGTGAAGAAAAGCTAAAAAAACAAGCAGGGTGGGTTGCCCAGTGTCTTGGCTAACATAAGAACATAAGAAATAGGAGCAGGAGTAGGCCACACGGCCCCTCGGACCTGCTCCGCCATTCAATAAGATAATGGCGAATCTTCAACCTCAACTCCACTTTCCCGCCCAATTCCCATATCCCTTGATTCCCCTAAGTCCAGAAATCTATCTTTCTCAGTCTTGAATATATTCAACGACTCAGCATCCACTGCCCTCTAGAGTAGAGAATTCCAAAGATTCACAACCCTCTGAGTGAAGAAACTTTTCCTCATCTCAGTCTTAAATGGCTGACCCTTTATCCTATGACTATGCACCCTAGTTCTAGACTCTCCAGCCAGGGGAAACAGCCTCTCAGCATCTACCCTGTCAAGCCTCCTTATAATCTTATATGTTTCAATGAGATTGCCTCTCATTCTTCTAGGACAACCCTTTCATCCCAGGAATTAATCTAGTAAATCTTCGTTGCACTGCCTCTAAGGCAAGTGTATCCTTCCTTAGATAAGGAGACCAAAACAGTACGCAGTACTCCAGGTGAGGTCCACCAAAGCCCTATACAATTGTAGTAAGACTTCCTTACTCTTGTACTCCACCCCATTGCAATAAAGGCCATTTGCTTTCCTAATTGCTTGGTGTACCTGCATGCTAACTTTTTGTGTTTCTTGTACAAGGACACCCAAGTCTCTCTGACCACCAACATTTAATAGTTTCTCACCGTTTAAAAAATATTCTGTTTTTCTATTCTTCCTACCAAAGTGAATAACTTCACATTTCCCCACATTATACTCCATCTGCCACCTTCTTGCCCACTCACTTAACCTGTCTATATTCCTTTGCAGACTCTTTGTGAACTCCTCACAGCTTACTTTCCCACCTAGCTTTGTATCGTCAGCAAACTTGGATACATCACACTCGGTCCCTTCATCTAACTGATTAATATAGATTGTAAATAGCTGAGGCCCAAGCACCGATCCTTGTAGCACCCCACTAGTTACAGCCTGCCAACCTGAAAATAACCCATTTCACCCTTGAGCGCAAAATCTAGGCAGACATTCCAGTGCATTATTGAGGGAGTACTGCATTGTCGGAGGTGCTGTCTTTTGGATGAGACGTTAAGATAAGACCACCAAAAAGGATTAACATAGCATTTCTGTTTGTGGGATCTTGATGTTCACAACATGGCTGCCACATTTGTGTAAGATGGAGGTTGTGTTTGCTTACATAGCTTCATTCATTCCCCTCACAATTAATTAATTGTCTGAAGTGGCACAGGGTGCGTGTGAGGAATGTAATAAGGTGCCATTTAAATGCAAGTTTTTGTTCTGTTTACTTATCTTGCACTTTACTTGATGTACAGTACTTTACATTTGACAGAACGAATTTCATTTGCTGTTTGTTGGCCCAATTGCATAATTGTTCCAAATTCTCCTGAAAATCCCTAGCTATACATTCTGTCCTTTCTACTCCACCTAGTTTAATCTGATATTCTTATTAATTAATTCAGTATCTAGGCCATTTATAAAATGAGAAACAACAGAGTTTCAAGTACTAACCCATGAGGATTCCACTCAATGCTGCTTTTAGTGCACTGGGGCATGGTAGCAGAGTGGTTATGTTACTGGATGAATAATCTAGAGGCCTGAACTACTAATCTAAAGTCATAAGTTCCAATCCTGCTACAGCAACTGAGGAATTTACATTTGATATTTTAAATAAAATCTGGAATAAAAAAAACAACTGGTATCAGTAATGATGGCCACGAAACTACCAGATTGTTGTAAAAACCCATCTGGTTCACTAATGTCCTTTAGGGAAGGAAACCTGCCGTCCTTACCCTTTGTTGTGTCTGGTGCCTAGTGGTCCATCCGGTTTTATTCTTATTATGAATTTCTGTAGTGAGATTGCACAACTGAGTGGCTTGCTGAGTCATTTCAGAGGGCGATTAAGAATCAACCACATTGCTGTGGGTCTGGAGTCACACATAGGCAAGCCCAGTCGACCCTGCAAAGTCCTCCTCACAAACATCTGGAGACTTGTGCCAAAATTGGGAGAGCTGTCCCACAGACTAGTCAAGCAACAGTCTGACATAGCCATACTCACAGAATCATACCTTTCACCCAACGTCCCAGATTGTTCCACCACCATCCCTGAGTATGTCCTGTCCCATCGGCAGGACGGACCCACCAGAGGTGGCGGTACAGTGATATACAATCAGGAGGGAGTGGCCCTGGGAGCCCTCAACATTGACTCCGGGCCCCATGAAATCTCATGTCATCAGGTCAAACATGGGCAAGGAAACCTCCTGCTGATTACCACCTACCACCCTCCCTCAGCTGATGAATCAGTCCTCCTCCATGTTAAGCACCACAACAGAGGAAGCAACATTCTATAGACAGAGCTAAGCGATTCCACAACCAACGGATCAGATCAAAGCTCTGCAGTCCTGCCACATCCAGTCGTGAATGGTGGTGGACAATTAAACAACTAACCGGAGGAGGAGGCTCTGTAAACATCCCCATCCCCAATGATGGCAGAGTCCAGCACATGAGTGCAAAAGACAAGGCTGAAGTGTTTGCAACCATCTTCAGCCAGAAGTGCCGTGTGGATGATCCAAGTCGGCCTCCTCCCGATATCCCCACCATCACAGAAGCCAGTCTTCAGCCAATTCGATTCATTCCACGTGATATCAAGAAACGGCTGAGTGCACTGGATACAGCAAAGGCTATGGGCCCCAACAACATCCTGACTGTAGTGCTGAAGACTTGTGCTCCAGAACTAGCTGTGCCTCTAGCCAAGCTGTTCCATTACAGCTACAACACTGGCATCTACCCAACAATGTGGAAAATTGCCCAGGTATGTCCTGTCCACAAAAAGCAGGACAAATCCAATCCGACCAATTACCGCCCCATCAGTCTACTCTCAATCATCAGCAAAGTGATGGAAGGTGTCGTCAACAGTACTATCAAGCGGCACTTACTCACCAATAACCTGCTCACTGATGCTCAGTTTGGGTTCCGCCAGGACCACTCGGCTCCAGACCTCATTACAGCCTTGGTCCAAACATGAACAAAAGAGCAGAATTTCAGAGGTGAGGTGAGAGAGACTGCCCTTGACATCAAGGCAGCATTTGACCGAGTGTGGCACCAAAGAGCCCCAGTAAAATTGAAGTCAATGGGAATCAGGGGGAAAACTCTCCAGTGGCTGGAGTCATAGCGAGCACAAAGGAAGATGGTAGTGGTTTTTGGAGGCCAATCATCTCAGCCCCTGGACATTGCTGCAGGAGTTCCTCAGGACAGTGCCCTCGGCTCAACCATCTTCAGCTGCTTCATCAATGACCTTCCCTTCATCATAAGGTCAGAAATGGGGATGTTCGCTGATGACTGCACAGTGTTCAGATCCATTCGCAACCCCTCTGATAATGAAGCAGTCCGAGCCCGCATGCAGCAAGACCTGGACAACATCCAGGCTTGGGGTGATAAATGGCAAGTAACACTCGTGCCAGACAAGTGCCAGGCAATGACCATCTCCAACAAGAGAGAATCTAACCACCTCCCTTTGACATTCAACGGCATTACCATTGCCGAATCCCCCACCATCAACATCCTGGGGTCACCATTGACCAGAAACTTAACTGGACCAGCCACATAAATACTGTGGCTACAAGAGCAGGTCAGAGGCTGGGTATTCTGCGGCGAGTGACTCACCTCCTGACTCCCCAAAGCCTTTCCACCATCTACAAGGCACAAGTCAGGAGTGTGATGGAATACTCTCTATTTGCCCAGATAAGTGCAGCTCCAACAACACTCAAGGAGCTCAACACCATCCAGGACAAAGCAGCCCGCTTGATTGGCACCCCATCCATCACCCTAAACAATTCACTCCCTTCACCACCGGCGTACCGTGGCTGCAGTGTGTACCATCTACAGGATGCACTGCAGCAACTCGCCAAGGCTTCTTCGACAGCACCGACAAACCCGCGACCTCTACCATCTAGAAGGACAAGGGCAGCAGGCACATGGGAACAACACCACCTGCACGGTCCCCTCCAAGTCACACACCATCCCGACTTGGTAATATATCGCTGTTCCTTCATAATCGCTGGGTCAAAATCCTGCAACTCCCTACCTAACAGCATTGTGGGAGAACCTTCACCACACAGACTGCAGCGGTTCAAGAAGGTGGCTCACCTCCACCTTCTCAAGGGCAATTAGGGATGGGCAATAAATGCTGGCCTCGCCAGCGACGCCCACATCCCATGGATGAATAAAAAAATAAATAAATAGATTCTGGCCTTGCCCACATCCCATGAACGAATAAAAAAAAACATTAAACCTGTCACACTAAAGCCCTCTTTTTCCTACATTTTTAAAACAAGCTTCTTATCTAATCCCATACTTTGCTCTTTGGTCTGAAGGTTTTTTGTTTAATTAGAAGTCTTTCATGTGGAACTTTTGTCAAAATCTTTCTGGAAGCCCAGAATCATGAGGTATTCCATCATCTGACTTTACTAAGAAGGAGAAATAAAATAAGTTACAACCTTAAGGGATTTTCAAGCTTGATATGCATTAATTGCCCCGATTGTAACTGCCCCAATAGAAAGATGTAATTGCACTGGAGAGGGTACAGAGGAGATTTACGAGGATGTTGCCAGAACTGGAGAATTTTAGCTATGAGGAAAGATTGGATAGGCTGGGGTTGTTTTCTTTGGAACAGAGGAGGCTGAAGGGAGACTTAATTGAGGTATATAAAATCATGAGGGGCCTAGATAGAGTGGATAGGAAGGGCCTATTTCCCTTAGCAGAGAGGTCAATAACCAGGGGGCATAGATTTAAAGGAATTGGTAGAAGCATTGGAGGGGAGTTGAGAAGAAATATTTTTGCCCAGAGGGTGGTGGGGGTCTGAAACTCACTGTCTGAAGGGGTGGTGGAGGCAGAAACCCTCAACTCATTTAAAAAGTACTTGGATGTGCACTTGAAGTGCCGTTACCTACAAGGCTACAGACCAAGAGCTGGAAAGTGGGATTAGGCTGGATAGCTCTTTTTCGGCCAGCATCGACACGATGGGCCGAATGGCCCCCTTCTATGCCGTAAATTTCTATGATTCTATGGTAATTTTGCCATCATCCACTTGCCTAGTTAGATCACTTGACGCAGGGATCAACAACAAAAACAACTTGCATTTATATAGCGCCCTTAAAGTAGTAAAACGTCCCAAGGAGTGTTTTCAAACAAAATTTGACACCAAGCCACATAAGGAGACATTAGGACAGGTGACCATAAGCTTGGTCAAAGAGGAAGGTTTCAAGGAGCTTCTTAAAGGAGGAGAGGGAGGCAGAGAGATTCAGGGAGGGAATTCCAGACCTTAGGACCTAGGCAGCTGAAGGCACGGCTGCCAATGGTGGAGCGTTTAAAATCAGGGACGCGCAAGAGGCCAGAATTGGAGGAGCACAGAGATCTCGGAGGGTTGCAGGGAGAACTAATTTTTTTTTTGGTAACCCAAGCAAGCAAATCTAAAGCTCAGGTTTAAAAGTGTGCATTGTTTATTTGAAAATCATATTTAAGCCCATTCAAAAACAATATCTCTGTCCACATGGTTTATACAGTCACGATAATCACAAATATGATCAATTCAAAATATCAGAAGTTATTCCTCATACAGCTAGACTCTTAAAACTCTTATAATCTGAGATTGGAGTAAACATGAACTTTGTTGATGAGACCACTTGGATAGAGGTCACCTGTTATTACGGCCACTGAGGCATATCTCAAACATTTAATGGGGGCAAGGATATATCTTAAACTTGGATAAGAGCCTATTTGAATACAGTGACAGCTGTTGACAGCACCTCCCAAACCTGCGACCTCCACCACCTAGAAAGACAAGAGCAGCAGGTGCATGGGAACAACACCACCTCCAAGTTCCCCTCCAAATCATACACCAACCCGACTTGGACATATATCGCTATTCCTTCATCGTTGTTGGATCAAAAGCCTGGAACTCCCTACCTAACCGCATTGTGGGGGCATATTCACCACACGGACTACAGCGGCTCAAGAAGAAGGCTCACCACCACCTACTCAAAGGCAACCAGGGGTGGGTGATACTTGCTAGTGGTGCCCAAATCCCAAAATTGAATTTTAAAAAAAGATGAATTCAAATCGACAAATTCATTTACTGTTGATTACATGTATGTAAAATGTATTTGTTGCGAACATAAATTTACATCTGTAGTATTTATAGCAAGCAAACTGGTCGAGCACCTGTCTCTTGCCAGAGGCCTCACTCTCTCTTTCTGCCCCAGGCATTAATCAGTATCCACCTCTACCACAATTCAAAAACTTCTAGTCAGCAGCTAGAAACCTGAAAATCTATCACTGATAAATCACTGCTTAATCTTCATCACTTACACAGAGACCAGATGGTGCGAGATGACATATCAAAGGATAATAAAGGTGACACCACCCATTAAATGTGCACTGGAATAGATAAACAATGGAGAGAAATGCTTTAATCTGGGCAAACCTGTAAGTTTTATGCTGGAATCAAGGACATAGAGAGCTGATTAAGGCATAAGGAACTGTGAGTGATTTAATCTGTGAGTGACTCCCTATTCCAGTACAAGATAATATGAAATGTTTGGTTCAGTCGATAGATTGAATTGATTGATTTATGCACGTTTATAATTTATTCATTTAAAATTAATTTTCTTCCTTCTCCCTGTATTCTCACTTTATGGATATAAAGTCTGGTTATACTGTCTCCTACTCCATCTCATGCTTTCTCAGGAGCTCAAAATTGTGGAAATCTTTACCTCTCAGGATTCCCTTCCTCTTATGATCTACAAGGGATTGTGAGGTGTTAGTTTTTATGGTGTTAAAAGAGGCCATTTTAGAGCAGAACATCTGGGAAAAGAAATCAGCAGCTGCATGCATTGTACTCTGCAAGGGGTGTGGTGAGGGAGTGAATGAACACAAAAGGGAAGTAGATAAATATTTTAAAAATAAAAATTTCAAAGGGTTTGAGGAAAGGGCAGGGGAATGGGAATAAATGGTTAACTCTTTCATAGAGCTGGCACAGGTGCAATCAGCTGAATAGCCTCCTTCTGTGCTGTATTATCATTTTATGAGACGAGCAGAGATGCATTTAGGAGACAGCTAGGTAAGTACATGAGGGACAAAGGAATAGAAGGTTTTGCTGATAGGGTTAGATGAAGTAGGATGGGAGGAGGCTCATATGGAGCATAAACACAGCGTGGACCAGTTGGGCCAAATGGCCTGTTTCTGTGCTGTAAATATTTTGTAATTCTATATATGCTCTCTGTCCTGTACTTTTCTGTTATGTTTGACCTTCTCTGACTGAATTTAGAATCCTGTATTCTGACTCTTCTGATAGGTGAAGATGTTGCTGATTTCGGAGGTAAATTTGGAGAGTTTCTATCTGACCAGTTTGGTGTGTCAGGTGCAAAGATGATATTTCTGCTTTTTCACTCCACATGGCCTGGGCAGAGGCCTAGCAGCGTGGGTGAAACATGGATATATTGGGAATTGGTTATTTCTAGAGGTCTCTGGGATGGGCAGGTCATTTGTGATTAATGACTATAAGGTACGGTAGCACTATTGCTCATTTTGCAGGGCTAATCCTGGTGGCTCCAGATCTGCAGTGTGATTTGAAGGATTTTGAGCGTGGGGGTGAGAAGTTGACTAGAGGCTCAAGTGGCCATAGCTGATACAGTCGCAAGTCAACGCAAATCAATATTTAAAAACAAACGCACTGAACAGAGGTAGAATTACTTATACCAGTAAATGTCCACAGCATTTATTCCCCTTTCAAATGGGTAAGAAGTTTAATCGAACTAAGGCTGCAAAGAATCAAAATTGCTCTACTATCATGAAGATCAGAAGCAGCTAGTTTTGACAACATGGCAAGGGGAGACAGCTCCAGCTGATAAATAGCAAATATTGGATTGATGTCAGGAAGTGCTTCTTAATGCACAACACATGGAATAAATGTCTGGAAATGGTGATGGAGGCAACAATCTAGGAGGCATTTTAAGAGAGGCACAGGTTAATCAAGGACAGTCAACATGGATTTGTTAAGGAAAGGTCGTGTCTGACTAACCTAATTGACAAGGTCCCACATGGCAGACTGGTCAAAAAAGTAAAAGCCCATGGAATCTAAGGGAAAGTGGCAAGTTGGATCTAAAATTGGCTCTGTGGCAGGAAGCAACGGGTAGTGGTTGATGGGTGTTTTTGTGACTGGAAGGCTGTTTCCAGTGGGGTCCCACAAGGCTCAGTACTAAGTCCCTTGCTTTTTGTGGTATACATTAATGATTTGGACTTGAATGTGGGGGGCTTGATCAAGAAGTTTTCAGATGATACAAAAATTGGCCATGTGGTTGATAGTGAGGAGGAAAGCTGTAGACTGCAAGAAGATATCAATGGACTGGTCAGGTGAACAGAAAAGTGGCAAATGGAATTCAATCCATATTATTAAACTAGAAAGAGTGCAGAAAAGATTTACTAGGATGCTACCAGGACTTGATGGTTTGACTTATAGGGAGAGGTTGGATAGAGTGAGACTTTTTTCCCTGGAGAGTAGGAGGTTTAGGGGTGATCTTATAGAAGTCTATACAATAATGAGGGGCATAGATAAGGTAGATAGTCAAAATCTATTCCCAAAGGTAGGGGAGTCTATAACGAGGGGGCATAGATTTAAGGTGAGAGGGGAGAGATACAAAAGGGTCCAGAGGGGCAATTTTTTCACTCAAAGGGTGGTGAGTGTCTGGAACGAGCTGCCAGAGGCAGTAGTAGAGGCGGGTACAATTTTGTCTTTTAAAAAGCATTTGGACAGTTACATGGGTAAGATGGGTATAGAGGGATATGGGCCAAGTGCAGGCAATTGGGACTAGCTTAGTGGTATAAACTGGGCGACATGGACATGTTGGGCCGAAGGGCCTGTTTCCATGTTGTAAACTTCTATGATTCTATGATTCTAAGTGTAAGGTAATGCATTTGGGGAGGGCAAACAAGGCAAGGGAGTACACGATAAATGGGAGGATACTGAGAGGTGTTGAGGAACAAATGGAACTTGGAGTGCATGTCACAGATCCCTGAAGGTAGCAGGACAGGTAGATAAGGTGGTTAAAAAGGCATATGGGATACTTTCCTTTATTAGCCGAGACATAGAATATAAGAGCAGTGAGGATATGCTAGAACTGTATAAAACATTAGTTAGGCCACGGCTTGAGTACTGTGTACAGTTCTGGTCACCACATTACAGGAAAGATGTGATTGCACTAGAGAGGTTACAGAGGAGATTTATGAGGATGTTGCCAGGACTGGAGAATTTTAGCTATCGGGAAAGATTGGATAGGCTGGGGTTGTTTTCTTTGGAACAAAGGAGGCTGAGGGGAAATTTAATTGAGGTATATAAAATTACGACGGGACTAGATAGAGTGGATAGGGAGGACCTATTTCCCTTAGCAGAGGGGTCAATAACCAGGGGGCATAGATTTAAAGTAATTGGTGGAAGGATTAGAGGGGAATTGAGGAGAATTTTTTCCACCCAGAGGGTGGTGGGGGTCTGGAACTCACTGCTTGAAAGGGTGGTAGAGGCAGAAACCCTCAACTCATTTATAAAGTACTTGGATGAATACTTGAAGTGCTGTAACCTACAGGGCTACGGACCAAGTGTTGGAAAGCGGGATTAAGCTGGATAGCTCTTTTTCGGCCAGCATGGACACGATGGGCTGAATGGCCTCCTTCTGTGCCGTAACTTTCTATGATTCTATAAGAGACAGTTGAATGCAGTGATGGAGTCGGAGGAGCTAAGTCTAGTTTAAATGGCCTTCCTTTATCCATGCTTAACTAGTCATCGTATGAAGAAGGGTTAGGTTAGCCAGATCCTCCACTCGAGCTGTAATTCACGAAATATCTGTCCTGTCTCAGAAACACGCCCACGTTTAAGTCTCAACTCATGTAAAAATGAAAATGACCACCAGATATGTGCACAGATCATGGACTCTCACTCTTTGATCCTGAGGGGAGGATTAGAAGTTAGGGGGGGAAATTCCACTGTATTCACCATTCTGACTCATGCTAGGAGGTGCGTATCAAGACACTGGGTATTACCAGCCCTTGAATGTCCGACTATTATGGACAGAAAAATCCCGTTTGGGAGTACGCAATTTCCTGGCGCATTTCCGGATTGGACGTAATGGAATTTTTACACCATGGCTTTCTTTTATCTCTCTGCTTCTTTGAATGATCGAGAAGTCCGATCCTAAAATCCAAACTTTATTCCACACTTTATTTACAACATAAGAACATTACCCGCTGACTCATTCACTGCTTCCCAGCTCCCACTGTGGCTGGTGTTTTATATATATATATATATATATTTACAGGCACTTTAGATGCCTTTGCACTTGAAATCTAAGCTTAAAGCTTTGACATTACATTTCACCTTGCTACAATCGGGATTGTGTTTTGGGCGGGTTAGATTGAATCTGGTCTCTAGGTGGCTAAAATTTATTGGCATTGCATAGATTCCCGTTGCATGTCACAGAGGTACTCTACCCTCCATGCCAGTTCACACAGGCAGTCTACTACCCCCCATACCGGTTTACTATTCTACGCCCCTTACCCCAATTCATAGGTACTCCACCACCCACCCCAGTTCACAGAGGCACTATATAAACCAAGCCCTCAACCTCAGCTCACAGAAGCAACTTTAATTCCCCCGCCCTAGTTCGCAGAGGAATTCTACCCCTCTGGACCCAGTTCACAGGAGACACTGTGCCCCATCCAACTTTTAAACCTCTCACAGAAACACTCGCTCCTTCTCCAACCTTCCCAGCTCATACTGGCACTCTGCTCCCTCACCCCCCCACCCCTCTCATCTCAATTTAACCTGGCATTTTCCTGCCCCCTCCCTGCCCCGCCAAGTTCAAACTGGCTCTTTTTCCCCTCCAGCTCTCTCCGCCCCATTAAACGTTGACAACTGGCATATATGCCACCATCCACTCCTTTCTGATATCGATCTAATATTATATATTTATACATTTTTTTTGAAATCATGCAAGTCACTCTCAAAATTCGAAATGAGCTTTTTTACCTTTTCGGAGTGTATCATTTGATCATGATTTAGTGTCAAGCGTCACCTGTAGCTGAACCTAACAGTGGTGGGTTCAGGCATGAAAATGATTGCTTATGCCAATGGCAGCACATAGTAAAAGAAGCAAGGAGAGACTTGAAAGTCTAAACTATAAATAATAATAATTCTCATGTGTGGCTGAATGCAATGTACATCCTAAAATTCTCCATCCATTTGAGAGCCTCCCAAAACCCAACATATCGGTCAGTGGGAGAACATCGCAAACAGGGAGATAAGTACCCTGCCCCTATTTTAACCCCCCCCCCCCCGCATGTCCCGTTCTCATTTTAAGGTTAAAAACCTATCTACTGAAACACAAATGTGCTTACTATTAACCAAAGTGCTCCACTTTTAATGTAAAATTCAAAATTTTCCAGGCCAGTAAGGCTCTGGGGTCCCCTCTCTCTCCCACGGGAAATGCCCCGCCAATTTTATGCAGTCAATGTTTGGATTTCCCCTTCAGGTTTTTATGTACCATATTTTGCCCTCCAGTAAAGGTGAAGGAATAGTGTATCTACCTACATACAAAGCCTGTGTAATCATCTTCACACTGCAGGCTTATAATCAGGGCCAGTCTTGAATTCTTAGCTCTTTGAAGCTTTTGGTCAGCTTTTGCTCATTTTCTAGGTTGGCGAGTGAGTATTGAGACAAGTGAACAGTTGATTTATTTTATGGTGATATTGGTTGAGGGTGAACTGTTGCCCAGGATGCTAACAAAGCCCTCTGTGTTTCTTTATCTAGTGCCATGGGGGCCTTTAACGTCCACTTGAACTAACAGAACAGGCAGTTGAGACCACAGTTTAACGTTTCATCCAAAGAAGAGTGGATAGAATCTCTTGCTGTAACTTTGGCAGAAGATCAGTGGAAATCCTAGAAAAACAACCATTTACACCGTTTCTCCAACGATTCCACCAAAGTTATGGTGGGAGATTTGGGGAAACCCTCCGCATTAACTCGACTCCGGTATCTTTAAAAATGCAGCACTCCCTCAGTACTACACTGGAGTACCAGCTTAGGTGATGTGCTTCATTCCTGATTAACATCTGCAAAACATTAATGCTCTGATTATATATCTAAAATTATGTGTTAAAAAGCTTTAATTTTTATAATTGTTTTAAAAACAAAACTGTTTTACTCCCCTGACTGGTCCTTAACATGCCCATGGCAGTTATTTCAGAACGTGGATTGCAAGCAGCTAGGTTATCCCACATGCATTAGTGTACCACCACAGCAAGATATATTCTTAATGCTAAAGATTTTCATACTTAAAATTTCTTATAAAGTAATTCTATTTATGGAAAGTATTAATTCATTATACATGAAGAGCTTTGGGACATTTCGGAGAGATGTAATAAGGCACTATATAGATGCAGATTCTTTCTTTCCCAAGTCATTTCTTCAGTTAAAATGCCTCGACCGAGCTGTATTTATACCATATAACTTTTGGGAATTGTACCTCACAATTGTCTTGTTTTAATTGCTACCCCCTGACATTCAGCTCAAAACAGCAACAGCAATCTGCTGACTCCCAAGTTGGCAAAAATCAGCGGATTTGAAGGTTTTTACAGAAAATCTCACACCCAGCCCGAACACTGACGCAAATTCCAACCATTCAGCATATTGCAGTTTTTAGATGTAAAATGTGAATTTGCTCTTCCATCAAATCGTTCCCCTCACATTCTACACTCTCGACTTCAACAACAATTGGATGAAGGGAATCATCTGTTTGTTCTAGGGAGGGAGAAGAGTGTTATGTGCCTCCAAGTTACGGAGAGATTGAATAGAGGTGTTCAAAATTATGAAGGGTTTTGATAGAGTAGATGGGGAGAAACTGTTTCCACTCGCTGGAGGGGGAAAAGGCGGGAAAGTAGAGTTGAGGTAAGAATCAAATCAGCCATGATCTCATTGAATGGCAGAGCAGGCTCGAGGGGCCGAATGGCCGACTCCTGCTCCTATCTCTTATGGTCTTATGGTAACCAGAGGACACAGATTTAAGATAATTGGCAAAAGAACCAAGGGGGGGATGAGGAGAATTTTTTTTTATGCAGCGAGTTGTTATGATCTGGAATGCACTGCTTGAAAGGGTGGTGGAAGCAGATTCAATAGTAACTCACAAAAGGGAATTGGATAAATACTTGAAAAGCATACGTTTGCAGGGCTAATGGGAAAGAGCAGGGGAGTGGGACTAATTGGATAGCTCTTTCAAAGAGCCGTCACAGACCTGATGGGCCGAATGGCCTCCATATGTTCTATAATGTGTATCAGCTGGACTCATGTGAGTCAGTAGATCATGGGTTCAAGAAAGAACTTCAAGACCTGAACATAATCTAGGCTGACACCTCAGTACAGCTCTGAGGGGATATGACATCATCAACGACACCAGCTTGTAGATGAGGCATTAAACCTGACCTCATCTGACGTGTGTAAAACATGCCACAGTACCATTTGAAGAGCAACAAGTTATCCCAGTGGCCTGGCCAACATTCCTCCCTCAAACAACATCGCCAAAAACAGATCAACTGGCCATTTCTCTGGTTTGTCATTTGTGTGGGGGATCTTGCTGTGCACAAATGTGGCTGCTACTTCTGCTTACATCACAACGGTGCGTGCACTTCAAAATGTAACTCGATGACTATGAAGCACTTTGAGACATTCCTGAGGACATGCGAAAGCACCATATAAATGTAAATTCTTTATTTTCTGACAATGTTCTGTTATGTAAATCTTCTTGGGACTCCATGTTAAAACACCAGCTTTATGTATTTGGCCATTTTACGTGCTCAGTAGAATGCATTGACTGAAAGTACATCTTGTGGCATTCAAGAGTTTTTGAACAAGCACCAATGCCAACTGACAAATGTCAAACTGTGTGTTACATGTAACTAGTGCCATTATCTCAATAACTCTCCTTAACAAAATGGCAAAAACACAGGTGTATCCTTCTGAGAGCTTTTTTCTTTTGGCGCTGGTTTCTATCAGATCAACGGGATGCCATTCAGACATAAAAAAAATTTAAAAAACAATTAGTGTATTGAAGCTGGGGCAGAGACTGAATTCTATTAGCCTTCTGCTAGTCTTCAGTGAATAGGAACTCTGTCAAGGGAGAGAAACAAATACCATCTGTATGTTATCTGTGAGATCCCGTTTGATTGATGCAACTGTTTTTTCACCACTGTAATAGTTCCTTTGGCAGGTGGTTTAATTAAGATTGTAATTAAGTACATTAGCTACACGTTAATATTTATACCAATGTCCCCTTTTTAAAGCAAAACTGCTGCAAGGCTGCACAAATATTATACTCTGAAATTTAAAACACGGGATTCTTATTCCATTGAGAAATCCATAATACAATGTTGGAAAGAATTTGCATTTCTGTAGCATCTTTCACAACCAAAATGCTTCCCAGTCAATGAAGTACTTTTTAAGCGCATTAACTATTGCAATGTGGGGAGGTGCGGCAGTCAAAAAATTGCTCAAAGCAAAGTCCCACAAACAGCAATGAGATAAATGACCAGATAAACTGTTCTAGTGATGTTGGTTGAGGGATAAATGTTGACTATGATACCAGAAGAAACTCCCTGCTCAACTTCAAGTAGTTCTATGGGATCTTTAACATCCACCACAGAGGACACTCAGGTCTTCTGTTTAACATCTCACCTGAAAAGGCAGCATCCTTTTAGTTATGCACTGACGTGCCAGCCTAGATGTTGTGCTGAAATCTCTGAAGTGGGGCTTGAACCCACAATCTTCTGACTGAGAGGCAAGTGTGCTACCACTGATCGAAGGTTGACTCCACATAGAAGGGAAGATGAAATAAATTGGGAAGTGGTGGTTAGGGTAATTGAGAAGCGATAGGTGCTGTCAAGCATCAGTTTTAAAAGCTTGTAGATTGTAGGAGGAAGGAAAGACTGAGAGAGGTTATACATGGCACGTGCTGCAGACAGTCGCAATCCAAAATCGGAAAGGGACCTGAAACAGGCATTCGGCCTTCAAGATGCATAGGCAATGGGCCTACCTAGTGTTTCAGGCGGACACCCTAACCAATATGGCGCATGGAGCACACCTGGCGTGGAATGAGTGCACGCATTCTGCACGCCATATTGAACCTTTCAGCTCCCGTTTATCGTCTGACAAACAGGCACGGTGTGATCCAATTTCTAGGCCAGAATGTCTCACCACAAGCAATGATGTTGGCAGAATCCACGACAGCTTTTAAAATAGAACATTTGAAAAAAATTAAAGGGAAAAGGGCAGGGAAATAGGACTAAGTGGGTAGAACTTCCACAAAGTGGGCACAGGCACAATGGTAGAAATCCCTTTTGTGTTGCAAAAGTTTGGTGTCAGCCTTGGCTCAATGGTACCGTTCTTGCCTCTGAGTCAGAAGCCCCACTCCAGAGACTTCAGCTTAGGTGGTCCCCTACACAGAACACTTTGAAAACCTTTGCAGTTAAACATAATTTCCTGTTGCGTGTCCTATTAACTATCTATTAAGCTATTAGCTGTGGCTCAGTGGTGGCACTCTCATCTCTGAATCAGGATGTCCTGGGTTCAAATCCCACTCCAGAGACTTGAGCACATAATCCGGGCTGACATTTCAGTGCATAACTGAAGGAATGCTCTACTGTTAGTCTTTCAGATGAGACATTAAATCATGGCCCTGTCCTGAGCATGTGACTGATGCTATGTAAATGCAAGTTCTTTCTAAACAGTGAGAAAAATGTACCAATAAAAAGCAGAAACTAAACTGATCACATCACTAAAAAATAATTCTGAAGCCTTCTTATTTTTACTTATTCTTGGGATGTGGGCGATGCAGTCAAGGTGCATTTATTCTCCATCCCTCGTTGCCCTGAGGAGATTGTAGTGCAGCCTATTTGTTGTCAGTGTCCTTAGCCTTTGCTGTGTCCAGTATTCTGATATTCTGACTAGCAGTTCAGGGTTTGGACTGCGAAGGCACTTGATGTGCCTGCCAAGCAAGTGACCTGACCATGCAATTTGGGATGGGGTCTGCACCTTTGGTCATGGTCAGACAGGGGTTCTGCTCTATCACATTTAGGCTGGTGGAGTGGAACTCCAGGAATTTCAAGGCTATGATTCTACAAGTCATTCAATTCAGATACAAGCATCCTGTGGGTTTTGTTTCTATGCATGGTGATTGCCAATGTCTCCCATTGCTGCCTGCCCATTTTTGATTTCCAGAATTGAAAGGAATGGTTAGAATTTTGCTGTAAAGACCAACCAAATCTTTGAAACTGTCAATGGGGATATGTTGAAGACTTGCATGTTGATCGGGTTTAAGAGACATATATTTAAATTTCATGAGTCCCAGTCACTTTTTGGAAAGTATTTCTCAATCTGCCTTGTAAAACTGGAGTAGTCCTTCTGAAACTAGAGAGAGAGATAGACAGGCCAGAGAAACTCCTTGATTATCCGTAAACTGCTATGTAAAGGCTGATATTCAAGGACCTTGTCCCTGCTCCACTTTGCAATGAAGTTTAACACTGTTACTTTTATATCTTTCAAGGAGAGCTAGTTATGCCTGTAACTACTGTAAGTCTATAGTGTATCAATGCCTCCTTGCACTTATCTATTTAATATTAACAAGTCTGTTTAGCAGTTTATAGTTTAAGCCATAATCGAGTGAAGTGTTTATTTTATCATCTTCTGAAGTGGAAATCATGGGAGGCACATGATATCAATAGCAACCTGAAATATATCACCAAGGGTTTTCTTTTCAATGCCTACAAAGTACCCAGATATTTCTGTGATGTAGATTCTATATATGTAATTCCATGAATTACACAGATAAAGGCACATGCGGGTCATAGGGAGCAGGGGCTCTCGTTAGGGAATGGCCTGAGAGGAAGAGCTCAGTAAAAACATCTAAATTATAAACCCCAAAATGTAACAGTCCATTGTCATTGGTAATATCGCACAGAACTACATCAACCCAACACGAGTATATTACCTCACTTCTAACGATTGTGTGTGCTCAGAACAACATTTCTTTTCTACAGAGCATATTTAATATTGGACACATGTTTTTTTTTAAATTTGTTCTTGGGATGATGGAGCTGTACAGAAGACAGCATTTATTGCCCATCTCTAGATCCTCTGAGGGCATTAAGAGTCAACCACAAAGTGTGGGACTGGACTAACATGTAGGCTAGGTAGAGGTGGCAGGCCCTTCGTGAACCAGTTCGATTATTACAACAATCTGACAATTTTCATGGTCATTTTGCCAGCCCACAGATTATCAGATTTTGTGAGTTTAGTCTCCCAATGTACCATTGCAGGGTGGGGGAGGGAAATTCGAACTTACAACCTTTAGGTTGCTAGGTTACCTGCACGATGACCACTAGGCCACTGTACCGAGTGAACTGAAATGGCTCAATTCAAAAGCAGTACAGAGGTACGAACTACTACCATTACAAACGCCGATATTTGGAACTGAATTGAAATCCTGACAACGATCCAGAAATTGCGCTGAATGACGAATGAACATTACCCACCACTCGTTAGTTATAAACTCACCCATTAACTATTCACGGGCATTTGGGCAATGATGAGCTTCGAAAAGAGCAGCGTTCTTTCCCGGGCTTCTCCGAGCTGTGGGAGCGGGGAAAGGAATCGCGCTCTCCCCTCAACCAATCATCTTGAAGCAGCCTTGGCAAGCCGCGCAGAGTCAGAACCAGGAAGTGAAAGCTGCAACGGTAAATTCAATATAAAATCAGTTAGGGAAAGCGAAATAAGAAGAGGGTGAGAAATATCAAATCAAAAGACAGAGATAAAAGAGACAGACAGAAAAATTATTTGAAAATTATTTTTAAAAACTTATTTTTTGCAACAACAATTAAAGTAATGAGACTCCACATTTTTAACAGTTAATTTTCAGTGCCAGAGAGGTTGTTTGGCAGTCATTAAGACTTACCACGCCATTAAAAGTTAGACCTAAAAAACCCAGCGTACATTTTTTATGGAGACATTAATTCGTTTCTAGCTGGGCAGGAGAGCAACATTGCATTGGTCCATTCATTCAGCTGGCGAGCTGTTCTTCCCAAGCAGCTTTTAAACGAGCAGGGCAAATGGTAGAGCAACTTTTGGATTTCCACGTTTGATTACGCATGTTGCTCTTCCATTTGCCCTTGAATAACGGTGAGCGCTGTTCGGCTCTCTGTTACTTTTGAAGCAAATTCCGGGCCAGTGTGTCTTTAAAGAGGCTGCATTGTTCTGCAAATGGATCGTGTCAGTGGCCACATAGGGACGGGGTACCATGCCCATGGCTAGTGAATGTGTAGTGTTTTTTTGTAATATTAATGTTCAAAAGCACAATTACTAAAAAATACCTAGAGATCTGATGAGACACTATATTTGTTCATCCTCCTCTCTCCCCCCACCCCATGCACACAAAAAGAATATTGGCCCTATAGAATTTTTATCTTTCCAAAACACTTTTGCAGGATGAACCAACCTTTTCAGATACTTGCAGCAATTCATCTTTGTCTTTCCCAATCTGATGACATTTAAATCATCGTTTTACGTGCAAAGGCAATAATTTTCCACTGATGGAGATCAAGCAGTGCATAACTCATATTAAACAGGAACAAAAGATGCAATGCACTTCAATGCCAGCTGTATGTTTGAAAAGAAAGGTTCAGCATCACGCAATGGATTTTGATGGGCCTGCTCGTCACTGGCTGCTTAGTAGGAAGAACCCATAATGGGGGTAGATTTCGACTGTGTGCGATGGCTTAAAACGGGTGATAGCGAGTCGGCAGGCCGTTTTACATCTCGCCCCGATTTTTATTCCCGTTGAAGTCAATGGCTGCCGACTCGCTATCACCAGTTTTATACTATCGCACAAAGCCAAAATGACCTCCCCTAGAGTCAGATCGCGTTGGAGCATACAACACTCAGATGAAATTCCTCGGTGTGGTATTTTAATTAAGGCTTTAATCTGTTTATTTTATTCTCCTTGTTCAAGTATTCCTGGAAATGATGGCATATAAACCCGTTTTTGATGTTTTTGTTTCATTATAATTGGCACAAAAACCTTTAAAGGTTACACCTAAGACGGACTGTGTTAATGATAGTGCACATTAGGGTTAGGGTTAGGTCCAATGAATGGCCCAATTTGCCTTTTCTCATCCCCATGCTTTATTATATTCCTACCTGGGTTTGTATTCTAACTATCAGGCAGTGTCATCTCACCCCAGTAACCTCCTGTTCAGCAGAGAAGCACAAACCAGAAACTTCTTTGAAAAGTTTAACCTGCAAAAACAGAAAGAAATGAAATACCAGCTCAAATAATGACCCCCCCGTTTGATAGCACAGCATTCTTAAGCAAACAAAACCACCAGAAATGCATTGTAAAAGTCTTTTCCATTGAGAAATGCTGGTTAAAGGCCGAAGGCCTGTCGTGCAGAACATCATCAAGGTTGTAAAGAATATAGAAACATGGGTACTTTTCCTTCAAGGCAACACATTCCCTCAAACAGTAAGACAAACAACACAAAGTACATAAGTTGCCTTTTGCTATTTATTTTCTGAACAAAGATTGAAGCAAAGGTCCTCTAACAAAGCAACTGTTGCCCTGGATACAATCTCCGTAGATTTCAGAATTAAATCATCCCTAAGAGACACTTCTGACTAAATTCTGCATTTTGATTTTCATGTTTTAATTCTATCACCAGCCTGTGTGTGAGTCATTCTTATGTTTTATATTGCCTCAAATAAAATGGAAGATTAGAAGATATTTTCCATCCGTCCAGCAGTTAATAGAGAATAGAGTCCCATCACACAGAATTTTTAAAAATTAATTCTCGGAATGTGGGTGTCGCTGACAAGGCATTTATTGCCCATCTCTAGTTGCCCCTTGAGAAGGTGGTGGTGGGCCTTCTTCTTGAACTGCTGCAGTCCGTGTGGTGAAGGTTCTCCCACCGTGCTGTTAGGTAGGGAGTTCCAGGATTTTGACCCAGCAACGATGAAGGAACGGCGATATATGTCCAATATATATATATATATATATATATATGGTTCATGTACTACATATCAATATTTTCCTATATTTCAAAAGAAGGAGCAAATCAGACCCACATAACTGCAGAGCCATCAGCCTAACGATAACAACAATAGCAGATAGCACAATGGAAGCTAGTCTAAAGGGCAGGCTGGCGAAGGATCTGGCTACAGGGTACAGTAGCCTAGTAGTTATGATTCTGGATTAGCAACCCAGAGGGAGATTTTCAACTCAAAGCTGCCTGTTTCTTGACTAAAAGAAGAGCATCCGGCAGTTGAGGGAACCTCATCCGCCCCATTGACACACAAGCACTGCCTGATGCAATTTTCAGTCTGGCCTACTTTTGGCTTTATTGCAGTGCTAGTAGCCCCTGACATGTCTGGATGTGGATGAGAATGTCAATCGGCTTAAAAGAGGCGATAATGACGGGAAATGGGACATCTGATCTCACCACATTATTACCCCCTCATTTAAATGCGTCCGCCAATTTTAGGGTGGGCGTTTCTGCTGACAGCCGGGAATGGGGCAGGAGTAAAATGGGTTGAGATTGCGGCAAAATGGACTCGCGCCCCAATTCCTGTCCCCCCAGTTGAATATTGAGTGGTCCGATATGGAAAATACAGACTTTTGTCTTTTGTGCCTGCATTTGATGTTTGAGGTAAAGTCTCCACTTTCTGCTGGTTTGACGCCACTGGAAAATAAAATCAGGCGGAGCGTAAAACGGGCTGCCGATTCTGCCCAAGACCAATTTCACCCCCAGTGAGTCTTCTGATCATCTAGGTGTAAGATGCCAGTGCTGGCGTAAGGATATTTTTACAGCTACTGTACTTTCCGTTTCCTGCACCAGCTATCCTCATCTCTGAGGCTTTTTACTTTGGAAAATCTTAGACTTCCATTCACTGGATGTGGGCATTGCTGGCCTGAGAAGGTGGGGGCGGTGGGCCTTCTCCTTGAATTCTTTGTAGCAGTTCTCATACACTTCAGAGGGCAGTTAAGAGTCAGCCATGTTGGCATAGGACTGGAGTCACACATAGGCCAGGACGGCAGATTTCCTTCCCTAAAGGATATTAGTGAACCAGTTGGGTTTTTACGACACTCTGATAGTTTCGTGGTCACTTTCACTGCTACCAGCTTTTTAGTTCCAGATTTTTTTTAACTGAATTCAAATTCTCAAACTGCCATGGTGGGATTTGAACTCTCTGGATTATTAGCCCAGACCTCTGAATCAGTCATCCAGTAAAATAACCACTACATGACTGTACCAATACATGGAGGTCTTTAAAATTGTGAAAGGGTTAGACTTGGTCCAAGTGGATTGGCTGTTTGAGCTAGATAGTTTAGGAAGGACCAAAGGTTGTAAGTATAAGTTATAAAAGCATAGAACTAGATTAGATATTATAAGGTATTTCTTCCCACAGAGAGTCCTCGACCTCTATCTTAAGTTCCTGGCCATGCAGTGAGTGTGAATTTGCTGGAAGCATTGGAACATAAGAACATAGGAAATAGGAGCAGGAGTAGGCACAGGAGTAGGCCATCCGGCCCCTCGAGCGTGCTCCGCCATTCAATAAGATTGTGGCTGATCTTCTACCTCAACGCCATTTTCCTGCACCATCCCCATATCACTTGATGCCTTTAATACCTAGAAATCTATCGATCTCTGTTTTGAATGTACTCAATGACTGAGCTGCCACAGCTGAGACTGTGACCCCAGACTCCAGATTCTCCAGCCAGGGGAAACCTTCTCCCTGCAGCTACCCTGTCGAGCCCTGTAAGAATTTTGTATGTTTCAATGAGATCACCTCTCATTCTTGTAAACTCTAGAGAATACAGGCCTAGTCTAATCAATTCCCTTCAAAAGGGAATTGGACAAGTTCCTGTGTGTGGGCAACATCTCAATATATAGATATATAGGTGGGTCATTGAGGGTTGTGTCACGCAGTCACCATGGTCTCCTGGAGCTTGCTTGATCACCTTCTGGAAGAGAGGAATTTCCCAGAGATTTTTGCCTAAGTTGGCCTCATATTTTTTCTCCGTTTTTTTGCCTCTCCTGCGGTGGGTGGGTGAGGTGGGGGGGGTGGGGGATTGTTGTGTGGAAGATGTGGTGATGGTTTGAGGAACAGGTTCAATGGACCATCTGGTCTGCTCCTGCCCTTTTTCTTATTATTCATAAGTATTATTTATGGCATTCAGGGAGGCTCTGGACAATATTCAGTGACAAGATATTTTGACAGACATAATGAAACACCACTTTACCCGCCCACTTCCATTATCTCCATATAACCGTTCTAACAGTGTGAAAAAATACTTTACAAGCACATGCCTTCCCCATTGCTATAACAACAAGAATCGTTTCATATAGACATGAGAGGTTAAAGGCCAGCATGGCTGGAGGAGTTTGAAAGCGATATTCCTTCAAGTGGAAAACACCCTATTAATGTCTGAGGCTGTTCACAGGGCAGCAGAGGGCAAATTCTACCAACTGGTCCATGCTCTGTCTGTCATTAGTCTCCATAAGTGAAGTACAAAGGGAAAAGTGACCTGCTGTGATTAGCGAGTCAATCAGCTAATGGCTCCCAAGATGAGAGAACAAGAAACCTTTGAGAATATGGATGGCTTCATGGGGAATTTTCATTATATGACAAAGCTCATTAAAGCATGATGATTTGCTTTGCAAAAACCCATTTGCTTACATACAAATGGTAGGGTAAATTGAAATTAATTATTGTGTGCGATTTGTGAAAACCACAATTAGGCACAATGGAAGCCAAGTGTTTTAACAAGGATCTTTTGTAAGCGTCCATAAACTGCTTTTGGTACTGAAATATGCTGCTTTGTAGGAAAGTCGCGGGCTCCCAATAATTTCCATTGGAACTTTTTTTTTCAACTTTAATCATTGGCGGACTTCAGATGCACCCGAGGACAGTTATGAAATGGCGCTGCCCTGGCCTCTTGACATTTGATCTGTGTCATGATTATGATTGTTTATGTCTCTCAAAATGGTTTTGCATCACACATCTCGGTCTACCAGGGTGGCTTGTTAGGAACATAGAAACAGTAGGAACAGGAGTAGGCCATTCAGCTTCTCGAGCCTGCTCCGCCATTCAGTTAGATCATGGCTGATCCGTAGCTCAACCCCATTTCCCCGCCTTTGCTCCATGAAAGCCTTACCTAACAGAAATCTATCCATCTCAGTCTTGAATTGTACCAGTATCCACAGTCTTTTGGGGAGAAAATTCCAAATTTCTCCTACCCATTGTGTGAAAAAGTGCTTCCTGATTTCACACATGAATGGCCTAGCTCTAATTTTAAGATTATGTCCCCTCGTTCTTGATTCCTCACCAGAGGAAATAGTTTCTCTCTATCTACCCTATCGAATCCTTTATCATTTTAAACACCTCGATTAGATCACCCCTCAATCTTCTGAACTCAAGGGAATACAAACTAAGTTTATGCAACCTGTCCTCATAATTTAACCCTCTAAGGCCTGTTATCATTCTGTCTGCCAGACCAAGGCTTCAAATCAGAACACTCCTCCAAGTTCTAGTGTAGATCTAATTTTTATTTATTTTTACACATTAAAATTAATAAGGGCGGTTTCAATTGGAGCCCTAAACCGATTTGAAGGAAACATTTGTTGATACTTGATGAAGGAATACCATTCTTTCCTGCCAGATAATATCAAAATCTTTATGTTTAGCTTTCCCAATAATGGGTAAGTGCATTACTCAGAGTGGCAAGGGGTCATACATGGAAGGAATGCAGGCTGTGGTAGTGTAGTGGTTATGTTAGCTGGTAACAGTAAAAGTGTGATAGGATACTTTCCATTTGTCTGGATGGGTACAGCTGAAAAAATACTCAAGAAGCTCAACACCATCCAGGACAAAGAAGTCCACTTGATCGACACCCCATCCACCAGCTTAAACATCCACTCCTTCCACCACCGGCGTACCGTGGCTGCAGTGTATATTATATACAGGATGCACAGCAGCAAGTTGCCAAGGCTTCTTCGGCAGCACCTCCTAAACCCGCAACATCCATCATCTAGAAGGATAAGGGCAGCAGGTGCATGGAAATAACATCACCTCCAAGCCACACACCATCCCGACTTGGACATATATTGACGTTCCTTCATCGTCACTGGAATAAAATCCTAGAACTCCCTACCTAACAGCATTATGGGAGTACCTTCACCACATGGACGGCAGCAGTTCAAGAAGAAGGCCCACCACCATCTCCTCAAGGGCAGCTAGGTATGGACAATGAATGTTGGCCTTGCCAGTGAAGCCCATATCCCAAGAATGATTTTTTTAAAACTATCTTATTGTTTTAAAAATCCAATTGGTTCACTATAGTCCCTAAAGGAAGGAATCCTGCTGTTCTTACCCAGACTGGCCTAATGTGGCTCCATTCCCACACCAGTTGACTCTTGACTGTCTCCTGAACTTAGTTAGCAAGGCACTCAATTGTATCAAACCACTACCAGCAGTTTAAGAAGAAGGCCCACCACCACCTTCTCTGGGTGACTTGGGATGGGCAATAAATGCTGGTCTTGCGAGCGATGCCCACATCCCAAGAATAAATTTAAACAATCATTAATACACATAAATTACTCTCACATTTAATCTCCAGCAGAAAGCTGTTTCCTAAATAATACCTAATTAATAATGCCTTTCCTTTGTTGACATTTCTGCTTTTCCTTTGTATCTTAGCCCAGCAGTAGCATGTAATGTGAAATAATAATCAGTTGACTGAAGACTGTTAGCAGTCACCTCAAGGCAGTTAAGTGACTGTTATCAGCAACTAGAGAATATCGACTTTGAAGTTTGTGAAACAATAATAACAAATTAACCCCACAACTTGGCTGATCTCAAAAATCCTATCCAGGGAGAGAAGGAGAGAAAACTAGAGGGGGAGTCATCGAAGTTGTAGTTATTCCCAGACACCAATACAGAGCAGCATTGACCAAAATCCTGGGAGTTGGCCCATTCTATCAGCTGGAGAAGAGTTTAAAGCCCAGGCACATTAAGCATTGAATCCTGTGAAAATATCTGTTAAGCATTTTATTCCAAGCCTGTAATCTCTCTCTAAGAAAATTCCAATGCCATTGTTCCCCCATTGCACACAGCAATTGTGCCAACCTAGAGAAGAAGGTTAGTCTGCAAGCTGGAGGTTGTAAGAAAAGGTTGAGTTGCTGAATGCTGCCTGAATGTAAAGTTATTTTCAACAATAATAAATTTGTTGTCGTTCTTTTCCATTCAATGGCGGACCTTTGTAGGAACTCTAAAAGCAATATAATTTGCAACGGTCCCAAAAACAGAAATCAGATAAATAACCAGTAAGCCTGTTTTAGTGACATTGATTGAGGAATACATCTTGGACAGGATACCAGCAGGACTCCCCAGTTCGTCTTCAACTATTATCCACCTGAGCAGGCAGACGGGGTCTCGGTTTAACATCTCATCCAAAAGTCGGCATCTCCAATGGTGCAGGATTCCCTTAGCACTGTCAGCCTAGATTATGTGCTCAAATCTCCAGAGTGGGACTTGAACCCACCACCTTCTAACTCAAAGGCAACAGTGCTACCTAAGCCGACATGTCCAAGCTCAGAGCTTCTGATTAAAAATTTTAAACTTGGCCTGGACATGACCTAACACTTCACCAAAGACAAAGTTGTTTAGATTTCTACTCATTAAAAATTACAGCAGATTGGCAATGAAGCAAATAGCCAATAAGCATTATGGTTGAGGGAGCAGGTAGGTTCCAACTCAACACATGGTATTAAAAAAACGGCAGAGCAAAAAATCGCCCCAGCGCACAGTGATTAATGAGGCCCTTTGTGATTTCTTCTGGATCTGATTGAGCTATAATAGATATCTGGACAGAGGAGCACAGCGCTCTGAATGCCCACATCGTGAACAAACTGATGTGAGAGGTTATTGCATTTAGAATGAGTGTCAGATGCTGGAAGACCATGAAGTGACTTCTGTCACGATATCTGGGGTTTAATACGACAATACCCTCTTCTATAATGGCACTTTAAACATCACCTTGTAACAGCATTTATTTCATTCACCTGAAATACAAATAAATATCCTACTGATGCCAACAGATTGTTGGTCAATTTTGTTATTAAATTAAAGATTGCTGCATTTTAATTCAACAAATGTCTCCAACTTAAGGTGATTGGCAAAAGAACCAGAGGTAAGACGAGAAGATTTTTTTTTAACGCAGCGAGTTGTTATGATCTGGAATGCACTGCCTGAAAGGGCGGTGGAAGCAGATTCAATAGTAACTTTCAAAACAGAATTGGATAAATACTTGAAGGGAAGAAAATTGCAGGGTTACAGGGAAAGGGCAAGGCAGAGGGACCAATTGGGTAGCTCTTTCAAAGACCTGGCACAAGCATGATAGGCCGAATGGCCTCCTTCTGTACTGTAACATTCTATGATTCTATGAACTCACAACTCTCTTGCTTTCAATGGCTGAATCACTTCATTTCCATCGCCCCCTTCAATTGGGCTGGGAAACCTTATTTCTTTTTATTTCTCATAGAGAAAGCTTCTTTGTGTCTGTCGCAAGTTTAATCAACAGCTCCCACCTCTTACATTTAATGGCAGCATCCTTAGTTTCTCCTCCAGCCTCACTTGGCCTCACTTTCGCTTCTGATCCCATAGTGAAAATCCCATACCTTTGCCATTGTTGAAGCTGACTCCAAGAAAGCTTAGCTTCTTCTTTCATGTCAAACACTCTGTTTCCCCCCTCAATAATTCTTAGCTCTATCTGTCCCAGACTCGAATATCTGAGGAAGTTCTCCTCACATCTCTCTTGCATTTCTAAACAGTACACAAGCAAAAGATTATCCTGTGACAGGTAATCTTCTTAGGCGTAGCTTCCAATATCTCCCTCTCTCTTTCAGCCTTTCTTCTTTGTTTATGTTTTCAATACTATTATTGTCACTGTTACTCTGAACTTTCCTTTCTTATTCATCCTAAGTTCCAAGTCCATAACTCTCAAGTTCCAAGCACGCACTCCTACACATTCTTTCTTCTTCCTGCATCTTATCTTGTTCATCGTATCATGGTACTTTTTGCACCATCTCCTACTCTAACTCATCCTTTTCCAAAACCTCAAATCCATGAGACACCTTTTATTCCATAGTTTTGTCTTCCTCCCACAATCTGCATGCTTTAAAATGCCCGAACTTGTCACCACCAAATTACTTCTCGGCTTACATCATCTTTTAACCTGCACCTTTCAATCTAGCTGGTGCTTGGCACAATGGGTGATGGCCCTTTCACCTAGATTGGTCACTTTTAAAGAAAAAAGGCTGAAGGTAAGATAGTCGCAGATAGTACTCCCACAGATCGTTCACTGCAATCAAAGCAATTATAGAAAGGATATTATTAAACTAGAAAGAGTGCAGAAACGATTTACCAGGATGCTACCGGGACTTGATGGTTTGACTTATAGGGAGAGGTTAGATAGACTGGGACTTTTTTCCCTGGAGAGTAGGAGGTTAAGGGGTGATCTTATAGAAGTCTGTAAAATAATGAGGGGCATAGATAAGGTAGATAATCAAAATCTTTTCCCAAAGGTAGGGGAGTCTATAACGAGGGGACATATATTTAAGGTGAGAGGGGAGAGATACAAAAGGGTCCAGAGGGGCAATTTTTCACTCAAAGGGTGGTGAGTGTCTGGAACGAGCTGCCAGAGGCAGTAGTAGAGGCAGGTACAATTTTGTCTTTTAAAAAGCATTTGGACAGTTACATGGGTAAGATGGGTATAGAGGGATATGGGCCAAGTGCAGGCAATTGGGACTAGCTTAGTGGTATAAACTGGGCGACATGGACATGTTGGGCCGAAGGGCCTGTTTCCATGTTGTAACTTCTATGATTCTATGATTCTATGAACTGTATTCGACTCATAATTAGTAGATAACATCATTGCTTAATATAATACATCCAGCTGTCAAGGGCAGATATGGCTATCTCTCTAATTGCCAAAATATCATTTGACATTTTAGTGTAGAAAGGGATCCCGTGCTTTGCATTAACCAACTTTAGTCTTGGTGATTACTAAATTAGTCATTATAGATAACTTATCATCATCTGCCTGTACAAATGATGTAGCAGTTCTCAAATGTTATCTGCAGATGAGAGCAAGTCATGGTTGTCACCTCTTTTTACCCTTGTAATACAAGCTTTAGGGATAGCTATTTGTTTGTTTCCTACATTACACTTCAAAGGTACTTCATTGGCTGTAAAGTGCTTTGGGACATCCTGAGGTCGTGAAAGGCGCTATATAAATGCAAGTTCCTTCTTTTTTTCTCAGAGTTAATCAGCACATTGTAGCCAGATAATGTGCTGCTATTCATTATGAATCCATTGCAGTCCATCCCCAAAATCTCCTCAACTATCCAGAATAATGGCCAATTGTTGGGTTATAAGATAGAAGCTCTGTCTTTGGTTGCTCCTCACCCAACCCTCGTCAGCAAAGATCTGTCCCGTTTGTTAATCCTACCCACACTTCAGATATTTAGGTATTTTCAGAGCATCCTTAATACATAGATGGTGTATAGGATGCACAGCAGGAAATTTGGATTGACAGCAAAGGTTTTCTGTGTCGGGGACCATCTGCAAGTATTGATGAACCCCTTGTTCTAGCTTCTGAAAGACAGTGTCAGCTATCAAGAGGAAAACAGTGCTACTATTGTAGACGTGTGTTATTAGCATACATAACAGGAATGACATCCTACTGAGTCAACAAATATAGAAATACATAGAAATCTGATCACGGACTGAAACATAATGATCTTCAGGTCCCCAAGGATCCTGGGTCTGGGCATCCTTTGGGTTTGAAAGCCTATGGTCTACAGAACCACAAACTGTTCAGTTACATCAGGCCAATAATTTCTTACCTGTTCACATCATTCATTGATGTAAAATTAGGTATTGTTGCATCAATGATATGAGTAAACGTATATTAAATTAGGTCTCGCCTCTGAGCCAGAAAGTTGTGAGTTCAAGTCCCACTCCAGAGACTCGAGCACAAATCTAAGCTGACACTCCAGTACAGTACTGAGGGAGTGCTGTACTGTCAGAGGTGCTGTCTTTGGGATGAGACGTTAAACCAAGACCCCATCTGCCCTATCAGTTGGACGTAACAGATTCCATGGCACTATTTTGAGGAAGAGCAGGGGAGTTCTCCCCAGTGTTCTGCCCAATATTTATCCCTCAGCCAACATCACTAACACAGATTATCGCATTGCTGTTTGTGGAACCTTGCTGTGTGCAAATTGGCTGCCGTGATCCTTACATTACAACAGTGACTACACTTCAAGAGTACTTCTTTGGTTGTAAAGCGCTTTGGGATGCCCTGAAGTTGTGAAAAGCGCTGTATAAATGCAAGTTCTTTTGTCTTTCTTTCTAAGGAAAAGGGTTTTCATGATCAGATTCGTCACAGTGACTGGTAGGAGTTTCGGGTCATAATACTTTTGTGTGGTTATCTAATGTAACACCAGATCATTGATAAGGGCATTGTGGGTGCCAAGTGTCACTTGATAAATGCTGGTGTCACATGTCGGTGATCATTTTGGCAGAAGAGAACAATTGAAAAATGTTTGTTTAACTTGGGAGGAAAGAAAGGAAGGAGTAAAAACAGTACCAGGAGAAAAAGAATCAACGACTAGAAATATATCCAAATACATGGTATAAATTAGGTTAACTTCGCTCAATTACCGCAATTGTTGTGTTTATTTCAAACTATCCAAGTGCATCTCTCACATAGTTCTTTATAAATATAATAGATTACTACCCGCCTTTGGAAAAACAAGTAACCAGGATTATATTACTTGGGATTTTTTCTGAAAGCTGGAATGGAGGCCTTGCTGTACCGAACCCGAGATAATTTCGGGGTACAATTTGCAATGACATGTTATGTGTGTCTTTGTGAAGATTTCCCTTGGCCAATATTTCGAGCATAACTTAGGAACGTAGGAACAGGAGTAGGCCATTCAGCCTCCTCAAGCCTACTCCACCGTCCAGTTAGATAATGGCTGATCTGTACCTCAATTCCGTTTACCCGTCTTGGCTCCATGTCCAGTGATACCCTTACCAAACAAAAATCTATCGATCTCAGCCTTAAAGGCTCTAATTATCCCATCATCCACAGCCTTTAGGGGAAGAGAATTCCAGATTTCTACTACCAGATCCCCAATGAAAAATTATTTACAAGTTTGATGGAAATAACAAACAGGGGAAATCATCATGAAACGTATTTATGATGTCACAACACAAAGTTAGCGGAATAAATTCTTACTCCTTAACATACAAAACCCTGGATAGACCGCACCTGGAGTACTGTGAGCAGTTCTGGGCACCGCACCTTCGGAAGGACATATTGGCCTTGGAGGGAGTGCAGCGTAGGTTTACTAGAATGATAACCGGACTTCAAGGGTTAAGTTACGAGGAGAGATTACACAAATTGGGGTTGTATTCTCTAGAGTTTCGAAGGTTAAGGGATGATCTGATCGAAGTTTATAAGATATTAAGGGGAACAGATAGGGTGGATAGAGAGAAACTATTTCCGCTGGTTGGGGATTCTAGGAGTAGGGGGCACAGTCCAAAAAATTAGAGCCAGACCTTTCAGGAGCGAGATTAGAAAACATTTCTACACACAAAGGGTGGTAGAAGTTTGGAACTCTCTTCCGCAAATGGCAATTGATACTAGCTCAATTGCTAAATTTACATCTGAGATAGATAGCTTTTTGGCAACCAAAGGTATTAAGGGAAATGGGCCAAAGGCAGGTATATGGAGTTAGATCACAGATCAGCCATGATCTTATCAAATAGCGGAGCAGGCACGAGGGGCTGAATGGCCTACGCCTGTTCCTATAAAACCTTCACTAAACTATCAGCTTTTAGTGGGAAAGCCAACAATCATAATTGAGATGGCCCTGACTGATAACCAACTGACAATAAAATTACCAGGACGGGAGAGAGAACTGGGAGACAAAGCTCGTCATTTTCATGCATAGTCTGCAGTGGTCACAAAGAAGTCTTGCAACGGGTCGGAATGTCTTAGATTTACCTGCAAGCAAAACATACCCTGCTATCATCACCCCGGACCATCTGCTTTAAGGAAGACCATAATAAAACTTATGAGCAGGGTGGCTGGAAAAGAAAGCAATGGCCCAGAATTTGCTGGAGTGGGACACCTCACGGCATGCCTCATTAGTTAGACTTTATCCCTCACCCTTCAGCTCGAAAACTTTTTGCGCTGGAAGCGTGAGCTGATAACGGGGCGGCAACGGGGCACCTGGAGCCTTAGTGAACGACGGGACCAACGGTCTCTCTCCTCAACCTTTGAGATTTAAGGATTGAGAAAGAAAGAGAGGAACGACGGAGAAGGAAATAGAGTGAATTAGAGTCAAATCAGGTGCAGAAAGAGAAATAAAGAGAGGGAAAGAAAGATTGGATTAAGAGAGAGAGAAAAAAGAGACAGAAAGGAAAAGTAAGAAAAAAATTTAAAAATTTAAAAATTTTAAGTTTTAAATTTAAAAAATCTCTACCAACAATTTACTACCTGCAGGAATGCGACTCCAAAGTTTCAATTCTTCCCTTTCTAGGTGGGAGAGCTTGATTGGCATTGCAGGAACATAAATCTCATAATTAAAAGGGTACTTATGCCAGGGACTGCACTGGCAGACAACCAGTCTCTAACTTGTAGTTGCGATATAAAGAGCTTTACTCCAATGTCATCTGCCGTGATCTCTGTAGACCTTTACTCCAACCTTTGGCAATGATATTATATAGACGGTTTAATGGTTCATTGCCGGATGAAACGCTTAAATTATTCCAAACGTTATTTGAGCAATTTAGCATTTACTGCAAGTGCTTTTATCAATATGTAATTTTGTGTTTCAAAGAAATCTGATGCAATGGTTTGATGAACATTTATCCTCTTTGAAATTGCTCAAATCGTAAATTTTAAATCAACAGACAAGATATATTTATATAATTTTTATTGACAGGGCCGGATATTAACTCACTGAAGGCAATTTGGGAGTGCAATCTGAGCCATATCATTCAGAAACAAGAGAAAGAAAATGTCTTCACCAAGTATCCACCAAATGAAAGTGATCTAATTGTAATTACAGTGAGGCTGTCTTAAAAGACCTGCTCATGGAGGGACAAAGGTATCTACAGATCTCCAATATCAGGGCCAAAAGTCTCAATTCTGCAAGGCAAAACAGATGGATAATTTTTCTAACAACTGTGAAAATGAGTACAGCCCATTGATTGAAGGATTAATTCTGCATCCCTTTTGTTAGTGGCAAATGAAGATCATAGAATCTTACAGCACAAAAGGAGGATATTCGGCCCATCGTGCCTGTGCCAGCTCTTTGAAAGAGCTGTCCAATTAGTCCCACTCCCCTGCTCTTTCCTCATAATCCTACAAATGTTTCCTTTTCAAGTATTTTCCATTTCCTTTTTGAAAGTTACTATTGCATCTGCTTCCACCACCCTTTCAGACAGTGCATTCCAGATCATAACAACTCGCTGTGCAAAAGAAATTATTCTCATCTCCCCTCTGGCTTTTTTTGCCAATTACTTTAAATCTGTGTCCTCTGGTTACTGACCCTCCTGCCAATGGAAACAGTTTCTCCCTATCTACTCGATCAAAATCCCTCATAATTTTGAACACCTCTATTAAATTTTGCCTTCACCTTCTCTGCTCTGAGGAGAACAATCCCAGCTTCTTTAGTCTCTCCACATAACTCAAGTCCCTCAACCCTGGTAACCATTCCAGTAAATCTCCTCTCCAACTCCCACTCTCCCGCGCTTTCCCCATAGCCCTGCAAAGACGATGGGAATTAAACTTGTACTTACTCAACGATGCCAAACTCTGCTATGTTGTTGGCGGAATGACTAAGCAATACCCTGATGCAAATAAACCTGATACCAAGGATTGCAAAAGATTGGAGATGAATCTTGGGGTTCAGCACAGCCCATATAGACAGTTGATAAAGGATCTGTCCGCCCTACTTGGGATTTGTGGACCATTTCTTAAAGAATTCCTGAAGCTAAGGGAATACAGCAACAATATACATTATGTATAAGAACATAGGAATAGGAAAAGTTACCTCTAGAACCCATCAAGCATGCAGAAATGCTGTTGGTTGACAGCTTTAACGATAGCAACCAGCACAACTAAGTAGTTTCATTACTGACCATTGGCCCATGGAGAATATATGTGTCGGATTGAGCATACTGCACATTTTCTGCTCATTCAGCACAGTATTCCACACGGATATGAAAGAAAAAAAAAACTAGATCAAAACGATCCAACAACCGCAATATCCCTTCAACAGGTCTGCTTTTAAAATATACCATCAATGGACAAGTTCGACATCAACCTTCCAGATACCAGCGTGAGTGCACAGGATCATCAGCAGGAGCCAGAAAACTTAAATAAGCAAAAAAACAAACAGTTGGTATCATCTACTGGAAAATAGGGGCCACTGCTGTTTGATTTGTTAATTAAAAAGCATACGGAAGACATATTGGAATTTATTGGGGGGGAGGGCAGATTTACTATGTTCAGTCTCCACCATTTACGCCATCTCGCTTCAAAGTATCATAGTAGGTACAGCACAGGAGACGGCCATTCGGCCCATCGTGCCTGTGCCGGCTCTTTGAAAGGGCTATCCAATTAGTCCCATTCCCCTGCTTTTTCCCCATTTTTTCCCTTATCCCAGACATCGGGCAAACCGTTTGTCACCACCGTAGGCGTCAAGTATAAAGGCACTGCTTATAACATACTGAGACTATTTCGGTCAGTTCACTATTTACTGACTTTTTACGTAGAATTACAAAGAATTACATAGAATTTACAGCACAGAAGCAGGCCATTCGGCCCAACTGATCCATGCTAGTGTTCATGCTCCACACGAGCCTCCTCCCACCCCTCTTCATCTCACCCTATCAGCATATCCTTCTATTCCTTTCTCCCTCATTCGTTTATCTAGCTTCCCCTTAAGTGCATCGTACGAGCGTTAAGCTGCCTCAGTATTTAAACAAATGATCTCTGTACTTTACCTAGTGTTTCGACCGAATGCATTTCGCTGAACCTTCATTCGAATCACAGATTCTCATGTTATTTTTTTTAAAATACGTCATTAAATCCACATTCAGTAACAAAAGACAATAAAGCTTAAGCTGCTGTTCAAAGATCATTCCTAATGAACATAAAACCATTCAACAAAGCTGCCTAATGGATGGAGGCTGAAGAATCCTATGAATTTTTATGACTTTTATGCCTTCATTTATATTTTATGTATTTTTAGTGAGTTTTTGTTCTTATCAAAAGTGAGGAGTGTCAGCACTTGCAAATAGAACATCTCTTGTTTCGAGCCAACTGTGGGGGTTGGAAATTCATTTGCGCCCGTTTTTTTGGGCCCAAACTGGGTGACGCGCTGCAAGCACGCGCCAGAAGCCAGAGGCCTGAAGCTCACCCGAAATTGGGCCACGGACCTGGTTTTAATAACAGATGTGAGCTGCCGGCAACTGAGAGGCAGCTCACCCAGTATTGAGGATCGGACTTGGAGCCTTGCTGCCGTCCCTCAGGTACCTTAACGCACCTCTTCAAACCTGCACAGCGTAGAGTCGCCAACCCTGGTTGGATGTTTTCATAGAGTCATAGAGTCATAGAGTTATACAGCACGGAGAGAGGCCCTTTGACCCATCGTGTCCACGCTGGCCATCAAGCCCTGTCTACTCTAATCCCATATTCCAGCATTTGGTCCGTAGCCTTGTATGCTATGGCATTTCAAGTGCTCATCCAAATGCTTCTTGAATGTTGTGAGGGTTCCTGCCTCCACAATCCTTTCAGGCAGTGAGTTCCAGACTCCAACCACCCTCTGGGTGAAAAAGTTCTTTCTCAAATCCCCTCTAAACCTCCCGCCTTTTACCTTGAATCTATGTCCCCTTGTTATAGAACCCTCAACGAAGGGAAAAAGCTCCGTAGTATCCATCCTATCTGTGCCCCTCATAATTTTGTACGCCTCAATCATGTCCCCCCTCAGCCTCCTCTGCTCCAAGGAAAACAAACCCAATCTTCCCAGTCTCTCTTCATAGCTGAAGCGCTCCAGCCCTGGTAACATCCTGGTGAATCTCCTCTGCACCCTCTCCAAAGCGATCACATCCTTCCTGTAGTGTGGCGACCAGAACTGCACACAGTACTCCAGCTGTGGCCTAACCAGTGTTTTATACAGCTCCATCATAACCTCCTTGCTCTTATATTCTATGCCTCGGCTAATAAAGGCAAGTATCCCATATGCCTTCTTTACCACCTTATCTACCTGTTCCGCCGCCTTCAGGGATCTGTGAACTTGCACACCAAGATCCCTCTGACCCTCTGTCTTGCCTAGGGTCCTCCCATTTTCCTGGAGGTTTCACCACATAACCTCCCACCTCCAATTGCCCCGTCCGGTCAAACAGCCTCTTTTTCCTCGCCTCTCCATTATTTTTAGAACTGTGAAAAACACACAATTTTTTAATGCCCCTATGGGTTTTTTTTCTCCCGGGTGTTGCTCACATCAGCGTCCAGGAGATTAATCTTTCATTCTAGGAGACAGAGCCGGTACTATCACAGACCTTCCCTTTTGTTCATTCCTCCCCTCCCCTTCCTCCTTCTCCCCCACCCCCCTCAATTTGCCTGGCTCTATACTTGCTTAAAAACTGCTACATTTTTAACTTCTTCCAGTTCTGACGAAAGGTCATCGACCTGAAACGTTAACTCTGTTTCTTTCTCCACAGACGCTGCCTGACCTGCTGAGGATTTCCAGCATCTTCTGTTTTCATTTCAGGTTTCCAGCATCCGCAGTATTTTGCTTTTGACGAAAATATTTGAACGAGGCAGTGAAAGGCAACGGAAAGAGACACAAGGAAAATCTTCAAAGAGCGGGATTGGGAGTGAGGGCCAGGGGGGTGGGAGGTGGAATTTGAAGCAGGGAGATCAGGACTCACACAAGAAGCCAGCTTATTGGAGGGGTAGGTATCAACAACAGGTCAAGTCAAGGACAATTGCCTGATAGAGACAGAAAGAGAACGGAGAATAAAACGCTCGCAAGGAGACATATTTCTCTGTCAGAATAAATAAATGCTTGAAATGGTGTCCCTGTTGGTATGGTTGCAGTGCTGGGATGCCAGCAGTCACCTAATTTGCTCATTTGTTTGTTCTGTCAAGTACACAGTTAGAGGTTCTAGGAACGTAAAAAATGTATACACTGTGATAAATGAATAACCACTGGTGCCTGAAGGGTATCGCATCACATTTGTGCCCAATTTGCTACTTTTTTTTTCCAAATAAAACTTTTAGGTGGTTGAGAATTTTGTTCTCCAATATTCCAATGGTCTTTCCCAAGACAATCTGCTACCACGGCTACCACACAGATCGCACAGATCCCATCGATCACCAACAGTCAACTTGAATATGCCACACAGCTGACAGTAATTACAGTAATTCCAAGAATAATACCATAAAACTACCATCTCCCATCATAAAAATGCGCACTAAAGCTATTGCAAGTGATTTATTTGCATTGTAAAGGAAGATAATTAAATATACAACATGGAGCACATCACACATATTCCAACCAATAAAGATTACAAATATTCCCATTTACACAAACCACTTATCATATCCATCACTTTAAATGTAATGGGCTAACATTAGGATTAATATTGTCAAGTTTACTGCTTTTAAAATCTACTTATAGCACTGATTACACGCGCAGGTGCGAATTATAAACTATCATGGGACATTGGGTGCTTTGATCTATTTTCTTTCTACACTTTGAATTCTTATCCTTGTTTTCAAATCCCTCCATGGCCTCGCCCCTCCTTATCTCTGCAACCTCCTCCAGCCCTACAACCCTCCGAGATCTCTGCGCTCCTAAAATTCTTGCCTCTTGCCCATCCCTGATTTTAATCGCTCCACCATTGGCGGCCGTGCCTTCAGCTGCCTAGGCCCTAAGCTCTGGAATTCCCTCCCTAAACCTCTCCGCCTCTCTACCTCTCTCTCCTCCTTTAAGACGCTCCTTAAAACCTACCTCTTCGACCAAGCTTTTGGTCACCTGTCCTAATATCTCCTTATGTGGCTTGCAGTCAAATTTTGTTTTATAATCGCTCCTGCGAAGGTCCTTGGGACATTTTACTACATTAAAGCTGCTATATAAATGCAAGCTGTTGTTTTGTTCAAACTGATAATCAGTAGATGTGTAAAAGAGTTCAGGGGCCGCTGGCTGCTAAAGTCACTCGCATCAGATGCAGTCTGTCTTAACCTGGAAGTCAGTAGAATTTCTTCACCCTAAGCTGCTGGACTTCTGCAGCAAATGGCCAGCGAAGAACATAGAATAGACAATATAAACAGGTTCAAGATGTGTGTCTCAAGACAGATGGGATCGAGGGATATAATGAACAGGTGGAGAGGCTCGGTTCATCTATCCAGAAGGGATTGATTGGGCGGGCCTAATGATCCTTTTATGCTTCCTAAACATTCTTGTGTTCTTATGCATTTAAAAGTTCAATAAAATGCACCTCGCTATACCTTCCTTTTTGTAGTGATCCCAATGATAAAACTAAAGTGAGAGTTTGCTATATTTATATTACTTATCCTCTCAGTTAAAGTAAGTGATGATTAGTTTTATTTTTCCATTTGGTAACCAGTGGCAACATCAAGGATTGTACAGAGTCAGGCATGGCATGGGTCAGGTCCAATGTCTACCCTTCCTTACATTGACAAGAAAATGCACCATGACTTCATCTTGAGAAGGTACCGTCCCTAACAAGCCATTGTGTCGCTGCCATTTCTCACACCCATCTATCAGTTTGCTGAATTAATGGCAACTGTTATTAAATTCAATAGCAGTTTTGTGCACCAAAAAGGAGACTGGGCACTATGTGAAATCAGCTGGACAATCTCAAACCTAATTCCTAGTGTCCATGGGCCGATACCACAAGATGCCCCTAATTTGGTGCTAAAATTGGCAATCTCACTCAAAAAGGCCAAGGATGGTGAGTATGGACGATGTAAAAAAAGTCATAGTGGTGCATTAGGTGTCAGCTATGGCTCATGTTAGTAGCACCTTTGTCTTTGAGTCAGAAGGTTGTGGGTTCAAACCCCACTCCAGAGACGTTGAGCCCATAATCTAGGCTGACATTGCAGTACTGAGGGAATCTTTTAGATGAGACGTTAAACCGTGGCCCTGTCTGCCCTCTCAGGTGGACGTAAAAGATCCCAAGGCACTATTTCGAAGAACAGCAAGAGTGTTGATCGGGTAGATGGAGAGAAACTTTTTCCGTTGGTGTGGGAGTCTAAGACAAGAGGACATAACCTTAAAATCAGAGCCAGGCCATTCAGGAGAGAAGTTAGGAAACATTTCTTCATGCTAAGGGTGGTAGAAGTGTGGAACTCCCTCCCCCAAAAAGCAGTACATGCCAGCTCAATTAATAATTTTAAATCTGAGATCGATAGATTTTTGCTAGCCAAGGGTATTAAGGGATATGGAGCCAAGGCGGGTGGATGGAGTTAGGATACAGATCAGCCCTGATCTCATTGAATGGTGGAACAGGTTCGAGGGGCTGAATGGTCTAGTCCTGTCCCTAACTATAATTTTCAAAGTTCTCTCGATTCAGGGACCGTTACTTTAGATTGGAAAATTGCACATGTCACTGCTATTTAAGAAAGGTGAGAGAGGGAAACCGGGGAATTATAGACCAGTTAGCCTAACATCTGTTGTTGGGAAATTACTCGAGTCTGTAATTAAGGATAGGGTGACTGAACACCTTGAATATTTCAGTTGATCAGAGAGAGCCAGCATGGATTTGTAAAGGGTAGGTCATGCCTGACAAATGTGATTGAATTTTTTGAAGAGGTGACTAAAGCAGTGGACAGGGGAATGTCTATGGGTGTTGTTTATATGGATTTCTAGAAAGCATTCGATAAATTCCCACATAAGAAACTGTTAACTAAAGTTGAAGCTCATGGAATGGAGGGCAAATTATTGACCTGGTTAGGAAATTGGCTGAGCAGCAGGAGACAGAGAGTAGGGATAATGGGCAGGTACTCAAATTGGCAGGATGTGACTAGTGGTGTCCCACAGGGATCGGTGTTGTGGCCTCAACTACTCACTGTATTTATTAACAACATAGATAACGGGCTAGAGAGCCACATATCCAAGTTTGCCTATGACAAAGTTAGGCAGCATTGTAAGCAGTGTAGATGGAAGCATAAAATTACAGGGAGATATTAATAGATTAAGTGAATGGGCAAAACTGTGGCAAATGGATTTTAATGTAGGCAAGTATGAGGTCATCCAATTTGGACCTCGAAAGGATAGATCAGATTACTTTCTAAATGGTGAAAAGCTCGAAACAGTGGACGTCTAATGAGACTTAGGGGTCCATGTACATAGATCATTAAAATGTCATGGACAGGTACAGAAAATAATCAAAAAGACTAATGGCGTGCTGGCCTTTATATCTAAAGGACTAGAATTCAAGGACATAGAAGTTATGCTTCAGCTATACAAAGCCCTGATTAGACCACACCTGGAGTACTGTGTTTGGTTCTGGGCAACGCACCTAAGGAAGGATATATTGGCTTTGGAGGGGGGTCAGCGTGGATTTACTAGAATGATACCTGGACTCTAAGGGTTAAATTACGAGGAGAGATTACACAAACTAGAGCTGTATTCCCTGGAATTTAGAAGAATAAGGGGTGATTTGATTGAAGTTTTCAAGATATTAAAGGGTGGACAGAGAGAAACTATTTCCGCTGTTTGGCGAGTCTAGGACTAGGGGTCGTAGCCTAAAAATTAGAGCCTGGACTTTCAGGAGTGAAGTTAGGAAACACTTCAACACGTAAAGGGTGGTAGAAGTTTGGAACTCTCTTCCACAAATGGCAGTTGATGCTAACTCAATTGTTAATTTTAAATCTGAGATTGATAGATATTTGTTAACCAAAGGTATTAAGGGATATGGGGCTAAGGCGGGTATATGGAGTTAGGTCACAGATCAGCCATGATCTCATTGAATGGCAGAACAGGCTTGAAAGGCTAAATGGCCTACTTCTGTTCCAATGTTCCGATGGTGTCCTGGCCAATATTTATCCCTCAACCAAAATCATTTAAAAAAAACAGATTATCTGGCCATTATTTCATTGCTGTTTGTGGAACTATGCTGATTGCAAATTGGCTGTCACATTTCCTACTTTACAACAGTGACTACACTTCAAAAAGAACTTCATTGGCTGTAAAGCGCTTTGGGACGTCCTGAGGTTATGAAAGGCGCTATACAAATGCAAATTCTTTCTTTATTAGAGGTGCTGTTCTGAGGTTCAGCTTCAGGTACTTTGTTGGGAAAGAGTAGAGGGAGTTTAACCCTACATGTGCTAGATGCTGACATGGGCTCAAAATCAAAAAATATTCCAAACCCTGGCATTTTGATGAGTACAACATTACATGCTATTAAAACAAGAGTCTTTTAAGGTCTGACTGGGTTAGACTTAAAAGCTGAAGAGATATCGGGATAGATCTTGACTTTGTGCAATAGTGTAAAACGTGTGATAGCAGCCTCTCTCCCGATTTTTATTTCCTTGGACTTCAATAAAAATAAAAATCAGCAGAAAGTTAAGATCTGCCCCCATGCTGCCACCCAGTCTGCTCCCGGTTTTTGATATGTTGGTGCTTTATGAAAACCCCACTCATGTTAAGGTGATAATATCCAGTATTGAAAGCTGTTAGTGAAAAGGAATAATGCACTTAGCCAAGCTGTTTCCCATTACTTTTATTCGTTAGTCCAGCAGGACTGTACCAAACTCAATACTATATATAGATGATCTGGGCTTGAGTATAAGGGGCACGACATCAAAATTTGCAGATGGCACAAAAAATATGGAGCATTGTTAACCGAGACGAGGGTTGTAAGTGACATCAAGAGGGCATAGGTAGGCTAATAGATAAATAGTCAGATTAAATGTAATGCAGAGAAACCTGAAGTGATACATTTTGGGAGAAAGAATTAGAACAGGAGATATACACTACAGGTGTGGAGGAGCAGAGAGACATTATGGTTCAGATACAGAAATTTTAAAAAGTGGGAGCACAAGTTGTTAAAAGAAAGTACACAAGATCCTAGGCTTTATAAATCAGGGTACAGTGATTAAAAGCAAAGAGGTAATGATAAACCTATACAAATTATTGCTAAGCTGCATTTGGAATATTGTGTCCAGTTTTGGGCCTGTTACTTTGAGAAGGATGTCATATCCTAGAAAGGGTGCAGGAAATATTCACTGAGATAATAACAGAGAGGTGAGAGGCTTTTAGTTATGAGGACAGACTAGAGAAACTGCAGCATCTTTCCATTGGATGGTTAACAGGATATGTGATAGAACTGTTCAAAATTTTGAGGGATTTTCATAAGGTAAATGGGGAAGAGCTATGTTTACAGTTGGTGAATCGATAATTGGAGGGATAAATTTAAGATCATCACCAAGACAACGAAGGGAGCAGTTAGGAGAAATTGATTTACACGGTGTTGTTTGGATATCGAAACCCAGTGCAGTAACTGTGCTGGAAGCAGAACACTTAAGGGAAGTGAATCAATTCAAATTTAAAAGGATATGGGGAAAGGGCAGACAATAGGAGTCGGTGAATATGTTCTTTCAGAAAGCTGGAGCTGACAAGGTGTCAGCGAGAGGCCACCTTTTGTACTGTGAAATTCAACAACAACAACAACAACAGCAACAACAACAACAATTTTCATTTATATAGCGCTTTTAACGTAGTAAGAACGTCCCAAGGCGAGCGCTATTAAACAAAATTCGATACTGAACCATATAAGGAGATATTAGGACAGGTGACCAAAAGCTTGGACAAAGGGATAGGTTTTAAGGAGCGACTTACAGAAGGAGAGAAAGGCAGAGAATTGGAGAGGTTTAGGGAGGGAATTCCAAAGCTTTGGGCCTAGGCAGCTCAAGGCACGGCCGCCAATGGTGGAGCGATTAAAATTGGAGATGCCCAGAGGCCAGAATTGGAGGAGCGCAGAGATCTTGGAGGGGTATAGGGCTGGAGGAAGTTACCGAGATAGGGAGGGGGCGAGGCCATGGAGTGATTTGTAAACAAGGATGAGAATTTTAAAATCGAGGTGTTGCCGGACTGGGGGGTCAGCGAGCACAGGGGTGATGGGTGAGCGGGACTTGGTGTGAGTTAGGATACGGGCAGCAGAGTTTTGGATGAGCTCATGTTTATGGAAGGTGGAAGGTGGGAGGCCGGCCAGGAGAGCATTGGAATAGTCGAGTCTAGAGGTAACAAAGGTATGGATGAGGGTTTCAGCAGCAGATGGGCTGAGGCAGGGGCGGGGACGGGCGATGTTACAGAGGTGGAAGTGGGTGGTCTTGGTGATGGAGCGGATACGGAGTTGGAAGCTCAGCTCAGGGTCAAATAGGACACCGAGGTTGAGGACGGTCTGGTCCAGCCTGAGACGGGTGGCCAGGGTGAGGGATGGAGTCGGTGGCCGGGAAACGGGGTTTGTGGCGGGGACCGAAGACAATGTTATGAAGGTGGAAGTACCAGGCAGCAGTCCCACCTCTGGAGCGCAACAACAACCTAAATGTCCCTGTGGGTTTTCTCAGCCTTAGTAAGGGTTAAGTACCCTTGAATTTTCAGTGAAGATTACATTCCATCTTTCTGTTCTTCTCAAGTCTTCAGCTGGCAATTTTCTAAGCAATCTTCCACTTTCTAAATACTACAGTAATCTCTTCAGCTAACAGTGACAATAATGACCCTATCACCACAGTCATCTTCTTGTAACGAGTTCACCTTCACTGCACTGTGGTTTTCAGCTTCCCTTACATTTGAAATGAGAAGCTTGTCCTTGTTTCAATTTTCTCATCCTTCTTCTCTATTAGTCTTAGTCCTCTTGTTTCAGTTCCTTATTATAAATCTAGAAATTGCCGTTACCAAGCTATTCGGGGTTAACCAGGGGTCACTCGTGTTTTCTGAGAGAACTCTCACCTGTCTGTTAAATTGCCCCATCTTGTTGTTTTCAGTGCGTGGGTAAACTTCTGCCTGCACAGCAGGCTGTCCAGTGGCACGGTGGGAGTGTTAAGCCTTCTGAGCATCGCTTAAATGGATTAAGCGAGCATTTAAACCTCTCCATTTGTGCAGGGGGATAACAAGACAGCAGGGTAGCATTATATTGTTGCAGAAAAATGGAATCTACTATGGCGGTGAGCTGCTGGATTTGACAGGTGAGAACTGGAGGCCTATATCCGTAAAGTGTGAGAAAGGGTGGCTGTTCTGCACGAGGCAGAAGGGCACTCTCCTCAAAAAAAGATTGGTTTAGCATGACTGCTAAAAGAAAAAGAAAGATTTGCATTTATATAGCGCCTTTCATGACCTCAGGACGTCCCAAAGCGCTTTACAGCCAATGAAGTACTTTTTCTGAAGTGTGGTCACTGTTGTAAATGCAGGAAACTTAGAGGACAATTTGCGCACAGCAAGATCCCACAACCAGCAATGTGATAAATGACCAGATAATCTGTTTTTCTAGTGGTGTTGGTTGAGAGATAAATATTGGCCTGGACACCGGGGAGAACTCCCCTGCTCTTCTTTGAAATAGTGCCATGGGATTGTTTACGTCCACCTGAGACGGGGCATAGGTTTAACATCTCCTCCGAAAGACAGTCCAGCACTCCCTCAGTACTACACTGGGAGTGCCAGCCTCGATTTTGTGCTCAAGTCTCTGGAGTAGGACTTCAGCCAACAACCTTCTGACTCAAGAGACAAGAGTGCTACTTACTGAGATTCGGTGCTGCGGGCTGGAATTCTGGACTCTTTCCAGACCGGGCATTTCCACTTGCAGTAGAGTCTTCAATGCAGCAGCATCAGCTTCAGGTATAAGCTGTAGCCAGCAAGAAGAACATCAGGACGACAATGCAGAGGAAATCTCACGGCCTGAAGCCTTGGAGCAGTGCATCATGAGGTCACACTGTAAACGATGATGCTCCACCCCCACGGTATTCATTCACCTTTTTCTTTAAATCGTTCTCAGGATGTGGGCATCGTTGTCAAGGCTGGCATTTATTGTCCATCTCTAGTTGCCCTGAGAAGGAGATGGTAACTGAGCGGCTTGCTAGGCCACTTCAGAGGGCAGTTAAGAGTCAACCACATTGTCACGGGACTGGAGTCACATCTAGGCCAGAGCGAGTAAGGACGGCAGGTTTCCTTCCGTAAAGAAAATGGGAATTTTACGACAATCCGACAGTTTACGGTCACTTTTACTGATACCAGCTTATTATTTCCAGATTTTTTTAAAACTGAATTTAAATTCTCAAACTGCCCTGGTGGGATTTAAACTCTCATTCTCTGGATTACCAGCCCACTAACATAACCGCTACACTCACCGTACCCGCGTATGACTAACATACACAATGACAGAGGAAATCTTCCTCCTTAGACGGCGAAAGGGAGGACCGGTGAAGAGCAGGAAGGGGGTGGGAGTGAATGGGTTAACTCTAGGCCTATCCCCTGCCGAGAGAGGATTGAGAAGTTTGGTGAAGGTAATCCCGATGCATTACTCTCTTTTGAAAGTAACTGTACACTGCTGCCCCCTGAACACCGGTTGGCCTATCAGCTGTTTAGCTGATGCCAAAAAGCTCAAGCTAAGTGCCATGATTCACTCAGAAGTGAAACAGAGTGTGACCTATGAGACAGACCAGAAGGTCTTTATGGACAGACGGGGTTAGATTTTAACCACTGGGCAACCGCCCAATAGAGCTGGTGGGAGGCCTGGTCCATTTTGAGGGGCCGGGACTCCTTACCAAGCCGGTGGTGGGCTGCAGGCCCAATCCGGCCTCTCACTGCAGCCCGACAGGTCCAGGCCAGTGTGATATCAGGCGGCCAGGAGGCCTTTGGCTGGCTGGCTGAAAGGTAGAACTGTGGAGAGGAAGGTGGGGTGCCTCAGGGCAGGGTATTCCAGTGGAGCCCGGCGGAACACTCCTGCTCCTCGTGGGCCTCATGAAAATAATTCCGAGGCTTACTTTTTTATAGGGGGTCCCCTTTGGCTGTGCCGCCGGGTTAAAAATGTGGGCGGAGCCTGCACGGCGCACGGCCCCCCCCCCCCCCACTTGTCTCCCAAAAGGGCAATTGGGCCCTATCTACGTCACAGGACCATGACTTTACATGTTAAAAGGGGGTTTACTGCCTGAAACAAGCCAGCGTTACGGCCGCCCAGTGGTAGGCAGGCACTTTTCAGTATGGCGTCGGCCAGGAGTAGGAACGGGGTGACAAGCTTCTACCCGCGATTTTCGGGGTGCCACTAAAAACATTCACATGGGGTAAATCCGGAGGTAGCGATTAGCCAATGCCAAGTCTGGGTTTTAAAAATCTAATCGTTGTAGGAGGAAAGAAAGGCAAACGGAGATAAAGAATTCCACAGGTCCTGGGATAGGAGGACTTGGACGGCCACTCCAAATACTTCGGCAAGAGATTGGAAGATCCGTTAGCTCTAAGGGCAGGGATGGCGGGCGGAATTTTAATTTATGGAGTGAAACCAATTATCCCAATTGTGACATTTGTACATCTTACTCATTCGGAGAAGTTGGGGGTGAAACCGGCTTTGGATGTTGGAGGTAAGAACGGGCCAGAGCGAATTGGCCGCCCTGCCCGACTTTCCTTCGACTTCAATCGTAAAGAAAATAGGGAACGGGGTGTAAAACGGGCTTGGATTTGCTACCGCCCGTTTCACGCTACTGCTCAAGATTAATTTCACCCCTCCGCCCCCCACTTCCCCCCCCCTCCCCAACCCGCACCCAATGTATTCAGTGTGATTTAGCTCACAGAAGGACAATATACGCAATCATTTTCCATTGTAGTTAACAAAAGGGCTACAAGAATTGATGCCTCATTAGAGGAGAGACTGACAACTCTGGGAAAAGCTAGGTGCGTGCATGCTGTAAGATTTATTGGACAATCACACGCACAAAATGTCAATTTGATTATGCAGAAGAAAGAGATTATTTTGAGTGCAAAGGGATTTTATTAGGAATCAAAGTGTGTTAAAATAATAGATTGGGACGTCTAAAATGTTGGCCCCAGTAGACAACAGTTCTGTCATGGATAATCTCAAGAAAGCTTTCTTGTACACAGGCTCTTTTATAGCCAAGATTTATTATGCACCATTGTTATGACTATTAAATAGCAAAGATATATCAAGGTAGAATTTACTGTCAATGATGTTATCCTATGAACACTTGATATGCTTGTGTCGAATTTCTCCCTCCACTCTTTAATGGATACATTAACCCATTGTGCTAACATTTCTGTTAAAATAGTGGAGGGAGCAATTTGACAGGAGTATATTAACAATTCGTATGAAAGATAGAAAGACTTGCATTCATATAGCTCCTTTCACGATCTCAGGACGTCCCAAAGCGCTTTACAGCCAATGAAGTACTTTTTGAAGTGTAGTCACTGTTGTAATGTAGGAAATGCGGCAGCCAATTTATGCACAGCAAGGTCCCTTAAACAGGAATGTGATAACGACCAGATAATCTGTTTTTAGTGATGTTGGTGGAGGGAGTTGAGGGTTGAGTTCACCAGGGGAGAACTCCCCTACTCTTCTTCGAAATAGAGCCGTGGGATCTTTTACGTCCACCTGAGAGAGCAAATGGGGCCTCAGTTTAACGTCTCATCTGAAAGATGGCACCTCCGACAATGCAGCACTCCCTCAGCACTGAACTGAAATATGATACCATGGCAGACAGTAATTTCTCCCCTATTAGTAGATTGCCGGTGCGTTCCCTAGGTCAGTTGGCAAATATAACTATTAGTATAACTATAACCATGTCAGATGATAAATATAACTATTAATATAAACATAACAACTTTTACATACAAGAAGGCAACAGAATTGGGAGATTTTAGAAACTCGTTCCACACTGCCACCTAATGGCCAGAGCCTGCAACTACAATGTGACAGTTGACATAGCAAAATTGAATGGAAAATGTTGATTTAGCCACTTCAGAAGACAGTTAAGAGTCAACCACATTGGTGTGGAACTGGAGTCACACGTAGGCCAGACCGAGTAAGGATGGCAGGTTTTCTTCTCTAAAGGACATTAGTGAACCGGTTGTGTTTTTATGACAATCCGACAGTTTTGTGGTCACTTTTCCTGATACCAGCTTTCTATTTTCAGATTTTTTTTTTCTTTTAAAACTGAATTCAAATTCTTAAACTGCCATGGTGGGATTCAAACTCATATTCTCCAAATTATTAGTCCGGACCTCTGGGTTTCTAGCCCAGTGGCATAACCACTGCACCAGCATATGCCTTCAAGGAAAGAAGTTGCAATGTTCAGGAGTTTAATAATGAAGATAAGCCGTTATAAAATAGATTATTCAGGTTTAGGTCCAGACCTCAAACAACACTAAAATTAAATGAGACATTCACAACAGTGTAGCGGATAAATATAGCCAAGTCAAATTAAAATGACTGCCACGTTCAGTCACCCAGATAAACAAGATGGTAATGTTTACGAGCCTCAGTACAAAGTGTTAGCTCGTGAAAGCTTCACAGCGCACCTCTGGTAGGTTCATTTAAATAATGAATTAACTTTAAATAGAGCCAGAGGCAACTTCTTTACCTGCTGGATGATTTAACTTAAAAAAACAGGCTCGAATAGATCATTTTAATGGAGCATCCCACCAAAATAGCTCAACATTCTACCAGTAGCAGTGGCAGCGATCATCTTTATTTGTGCTTCAGACTTGGGTATTGACAAATTTCAACCGCCTCAATTGGAGGAGGGCCAATTTCAATGGGATGAGAACAGATCTGGCCTGGGTAAATTGGAATCAAAGATTGGCAGGCAATTAATCAAACAATGGACGGCCTTTAAAGAGGAAATGGTTCGGGTACAGTCTAGGTGCATTCCCACGAGGCAGAAAGGTAGGGCAACTAAAGCCAGAGCTCCCCGGATGACATAAGAGATAGTGAGTAAGATGAAACTGAAAAAAAGGGCAAATGACAAACGTCAGGTTGATAACACAAGTGAGAGAGAACCAGGCAGAATATAGAAAGTTCAGAGGGGAAGTGAAAAAGGAAATAAGAGGGGCAAAGAGAGAGTAAGAGAATAGACTGGAGGCCAACATGAAAGGAATCCAAACGTCTTCTACAGGCATGTAAACAGTAAACGGGTAGTAAGAGGAGGGGTGGGGCCGATTAGGGACCATGGAGGCAGAGGGCATGGCTGAGGTACTAAATGAGTACTTTGCATCTGTCTTTACCAAGGAAGAAGATGCTGCCAGTGTCTCAGTAAAGGAATGACGAAGGGGATAATCTCCGAAAGCTTGTGATTTTAAAATAAATTTGTTGGACTATAACCTGGTGTTGTAAGATTCCTTACATCAGTAAAGGAAGAAATAGTTGAGATACTGGATGGGCTAAAAATTGATAAAGAGGAGGTACTAGAAAGGCTAGGTGTACTTGAAGTAGATAAGTCATCCGGTCCGGATAGGATGCATCGTAGATTGCTGAGGGGAGTAAGGATGGAAATTGTGGAGGTACTGGCCATAATCTTCCAAATATCCGTAGACACGGGGGAGGTGCCAGAAGACTGGAGAATTGCAAATGTTACACCCTTGTTCAAAAAAGGGTGTAAGGATAAACTCAGCAATGATAGGCCAGTCAGTTTAACCTCAGTGGTGGGGAAACTTTTAGAAACGATAATCCAGGACAGAATTAACAGCCACTTGGACGAGTATGGATTGATTAGGGAAAGTCAGCACAGATTTGTTATAGGCAAATCGTGTTTAACTAACCTGATGGAGTTTTTTGATGAGGTAACAGAGAGGGTAGATGAGGGCAATGCAGTTGATGTGTTGTTTATGGACTTTCAAAAGACGTTTGATAAAGTGCCGCATGGTCGGCTTATCATCAAGATTGCGACCCATGGAATAAAGGGGGGCAGTAGCAACATGGATAGAGAATTGGCTTAGTGTCAGGAAACAGAAAGTAGTGGTGAACGGTTGTTTTTCGGATTGGAGGGAGGTGTACAGTGGTGTTCCCCAGGGGTTGGTGCAGGGACTACTGCTTTTCTTGATATATGTTAATGACTGGACTTGGATGTGCAGGGCACAATTTCAAAATTTGCAGATGACACAAAACTTGGAAGGGTAGTAAACAGTGAGGATGATAGTGATAGACTTCAAGAGGATATGGATAGGCTGGTAGCATGGGCGGACACTTGGCAGATGAAATTTAACGCAGAAATATGTGAAGTGATTCATTTCGGTAGGAGGAACGAGGAGAGGCAATATAAACTAGATGGCACAACTCTAAAAGGGGTACAGGAACAGAGAGATCTGGGGGTATATGTGCACAAATCATTGAAGGTGGCAGGGCAGGTTGAGAAAGTGATTAAAAAAGCATACAGGATCCTGGACTTTTTAAATAGAGGCATAGAGTACAAAAGGATGGAAGTCATGATGAACCTTTATAAAACACTGGTTCGGTCACAACTGGAGTATTGTGTCCAGTTCTGGGCACCGCACTTTAGGAAAGATGTGAAAGCCTTAGAGAGGGTGCAGAAGAGATTTACTAGAATGATTCAAGGGATGAGGGGCTTTAGTTATGTGGATAGACTGGAGAAGCTGGAGTTGTTCTCCTTGGAACAGAGAGGGTTGCGAGGAGATTTGATAGAGGTATTCAAGGTGATGAAGGGTCTAGACAGAGTAGGTAGAGATAAATGGTGGAATGGTCAAGAACCAGAGGACATAGATTTAAGGTGATTGGCAAAAGAACCAAAGGTGACATGGGGAAAAACGTTTTTACACAGCGGGTGGTTAGGATCTGGAATGCACTGCCTGAGGGTGTGGTGGAGGCAGATTCAATCATGGCTTTCAAAGGGGAACTGGATGAGTACTTGAAAGTAAAAAAATTGCAGGACTACACGGATTTGGCGGGGGAGTGGGACTAGCTGGATTGATCTTGCATAGAGCCGGTGTGGACTCGATGGGATAAATAGCCTCCTTCCGTGCTGTAACCTTTCTATGGAGTTGAGCTGAGAAATGAAATTATAATTATCAGTGTACATGACATGCACCTTGGTATTAGCGCAACAGTAAAGGATCATCCATCTTAGCCTTCCCTTCCTCCTACAATCTACAGACTTTTAGAACTCAAGCTTGATATCACCTGGTCAGTATTTCATCCTCTATCCCACTCTTTTCCTCCCGTTGGTGGTGTCCTGCACTATGGTCAATGGTGTTTCCCCAAGGTTGCTTTGTATCCTCACCCCTGTCAGGCCTGGTGCAGAAAAAGGGAAATCCACTACCTTAAACATCCACTCCACCCACCACCGAGTACCATGGCTGCAGTGTGTGCTATCTACAGGATGCACTGCAGTAACTTGCCAAGACTTCTTCCACAGCACCTCCCAAACCCAAAGGACGAGGGCAGAAGGTCCATGGGAACACCATCACCTCCAAGTTCCCCTCCAAGTCACACACCATCTCAACTTGGACATATATCGGTCGTTCCTTCATGGTCGCTGGGTCAAAATCCTGAATCTCCCTACCTAACAGCACTGTGGGAGCACCTTCACCACACGGACTGCAGAGGTTCAAGTCGAAGGCCCACCACCACCTTCTCAAGGGGCAACTAGGGATGGACAATAAATGCCGGCTTTGCCCATATCCCCATAATGAATTGTTTTTTAAAGTGACAGTTTGATAGTGCGGCTGACCCCTTTTACAGTAGAACGCCTATCTCTCTCCAAGCACCTGCTACCAATGGGAGAATGAGAGGGGAGGAAGGAAGGAAGGAGAGGGAGAAAGAAAGAATTGCATTTATATAGCACCTTTCACAACCCCAGGATGACCCAAAGCACTTTACAGCCAATGAAGTATGATTACTATTGTAATTTAGGAAACACGGCAGCCAATTTGCACACAGCAAGGTCGGACAAACAGCAATGTGATAAATGGCCAGGTAATCTGTTTTAGTGATGTTGGCCGGGGGCCAGGACACCAGGGAGAACACCCCTGCTCTTCTTCAAAATAGTGCCATGGGATCTTTTACCTGAGAGGGCAGACAGGGCCTCAGTTTAACGTCTCATCCGGAAGACAGAGCAGCACTCCCTCAGTGTATGCACTAGATTTTGAGCCACGGCTGATTCCAGTGCTCTTAAAAATCAAAGGCTGCAGATGGTGGTACGAGCTGAATTAGTTGCAGACTGACTTATTCAGAACTGACTGTTTAGTAATTGCCTCGGAAGGGCACTGAAGTGCTCAAAATGGTGCAACAGCACCTCTTACAGGCAAGTAGAGGCATTTGCTTGAATTAATTGGAATAGTTTAAAACAGATTTGTTTGCACGTATGTAGGACTATATTTCTATGTGTCTACACTTGTGCCCTCATTTACTAACTGATAACCCATAATAAGCGATACTTTTTTAATAAATATTTTGAGCGCTATAATTTCTCATCAACATAGTTTCCTTTTGCATCGACTTCAATTAGTTAAATGACTGGATAATCTGATGGTGGTTGAGGAATAAATATCAAACACCAGGGAGATCTCCCCTGCTCTTCATCAAATAAAGCCATGGGATCTTTTATATCCGCATGAGAGGATAGACAAGGCCTCGGTTTAACATCTCATCCAAATGACGGCACCTCCAACAGCACAACACTCGCTCAATACTGCACTAAGGTGCCAGCTGGGATTTTGTCTTCAAGTCTCCTGGAATGGGATTATGGACCCACCACCTACTGACTCAGAGGTGAGAGTGCTCCAACTGAGCCTCGGTTGACACCTTGAAAGCGAAATATAAAGAGGAGAATAATCTCTACAAGTCCTGCAGGGAGAAAAAAAAAAGAGGGTCATTGTGAACACTCAAAAAAAAACAAGCTGAAAGGATGATCAGAGAGGCAAGGAGCGACCTCGAAAAAATCATTACAGTAACAAATTAATTCAGTATTACCAAAACAAGATGATTGTCAGAGAAGAGATGTGGGGAGGTACCCAGCAGATTGGAAAGATATTTAAAAAGAGTGACAAAACAAACAGAGGCAACGATGACAGGTTCTGACGAAAGGTCTTCGACCTGAAACGTTAACTCTGTTTCTTTCTCCACAGATGCTGCCTCACTTGCTGAGCTTCTCCAGCATTTTCTGTTTTTATTTCAGATTTACAGCATCCGCAGTATTTTGCTTTTGATTTGAGAGGCGGCTATGAACCTGCATTTCGTATTACACAGAATTACATCCAGCACATAAACAGGCCATTCAGGGCAATTGGTCTATGCCAGAGTTTATACTCCAAACGAGTTTCCTCCCCCTCTACTTATCACTTCCCACCCTGTCCTCCCATTCTAATTACCTCTTCCCAACCTGTCCTTGTAAAATAATGGAATCGATTATCAGGAGTAAACTTGAGGATTATCTCTACAACAGTTTGGTACACAGCTGTCAACGCGGCTTTAAATGGGGAAGGTCCTGCCTAACCAATCTCTTGATTTACTTGAGGAACTGACAACCCAAGTTGATGATGGTACAATATCATGTACTTAGACATTCAAAAGGCATTTAATAAAGTTCCACATGAAAGGTTACTAATTAAGCTCAGAACTGTGGGGATTCAGGGCAAAACTTTGGGTGTGGATAAGAAATTGGCTGAAGGGCAGAAAACAACGGGTCACAGGGGTGATGACAGGATGGCAGGAAGAACTGAGTGAGATGCCCTAAGGCTCACTATTGGGAACACTCCTGTTTCTAACCAATGGATGGAAAATCTCAAGAAGCAATCTCATGTTTTACGTGCGTGCACTCCCAAGGGGCTCTGCTCCACGCCGGGAGAACGCTATCACAGAATTTACTCTTCGATGCACAGAGGCGCTGTGGTCAATTATAGGTTCATTATTGTTGTTGGAAGTGTCTGTAGTTTAGCAATAGCTTGGCTCCTGTCATTGTTATCTCAACAACCTCTCCAGGCTATCTGAAGATCCGAAAAAGAGCAAGAAATAAGTGGCAGTCTTTCTCTCTTTGTGTACTTAATTTGATCCAGCCATGATTTCTTTTAGCATTTTAACCAGTTGTGACGTCTGCAGTGTGACAAATGCACACAAGGTACGAATCTTTTGTAGATAGACAGAAGAGGAAAATTGTTGCCCAATGCATTATCCACTCATTGATGGGACACCACTATGAATAGCTGAGATTGAGCACAGCCAACATCAGAGGCACAGAATCAGACTATAATGGTGGAAGGTGATTTTTAATAGTGCTGGCTGCTGAAATCATCAATCACATGTCTTCTGGTATCATTTTGGTCATGACATGCTCGCAGGGAGACAAGATACGTCTCTTTCTATCAGCCCAAAGGATGCAATTTCTCAGCCTCAGTCACTGGTGGCTCTTCATTTACTTTGTGTCAGGGCCTAATGTATTGGATATAATGTTTGTTTATTCCCATCTGCTCCTCACAAGGTCACAACATTTTTTAAAGTGCATAGTTGAAGACCATAAAAATTGGGAGACTGCCATAAAGCAGCAGCCTTGCTTACATTGCTTGACATTGTTGTCACTGCACATTTTATTCATGATGCAGTCCCTTTTCACTGACTAACTGCATTATCTAAACCCTGAACTATTCACTCAGAAGAGATGTGTGAAGAAAAAACAGACCTTAGAAGAATAGATAAGAGCTGTTTCAGCTCCTGAAATTTGAATTAGAACCAAACACCCATACAGCGTAAGACAATTAGCATGTAGATCATTACAAACACAGTTAACTGTGCAGTCATATTAAGTCAAGAAATATAATACCCTGCACAACATATTCCTTGTACGTATTTCTGTACATAATTCTGCCCTGTCCCCTTTTTTAAAATGTTTTTTGTCAATGGGCCCTTAAACATGCATATTGGATAACCCCCGAAAACTGGCGCTGGGCGATTAACCCACGCCCGATCATTGTGATGCAGGCAGCATGTAACATTCGTGCTGCCTGATGATTTCAACGATTGCTGCGTGCAGGCAGCGCTACCTGTGCTGTTGATTGGCTGCTCGCACCAGCAATGGGCCCCGATATCGGGAGTGGCTAGCATTACTTAAAGGTAGCCTGCACCTCTTAAAGGGGAGGCACACTGTGGCTGCAGGAAGTCCTCTGGGAAGTAACTGTGCTGCAGGATAGTGAGGAATGGCTGTCCCTGGGAGAGAGCGTGCACCAAGGTTCTCGGACGGTGCACTAGAGGCCTTGGAGGAAGAGGTGATAGAAGGAGGGCCGTCCTATATCTGGAGTGGGGCAGGAGGCCCTCCAGACATATGCTCAAGAGGCAGTGGGAGGAAGTCACACACGAGGTAAATGCCAGGAGCTTCGCATCACGCACGTGGATGCAGTGCAGGAAGAAGTTCAATGATTTGACACAAGTGGTCAAAATGAGTGAGTTCAACTGTCAAGTGGCATCTCCTACCAATTACACCACTCACTACACCACCACCCCCAACACCCCCCCGTCACCCACCTACCAACAAACTCAATCATTATACAACTCTTCAAATCAGATGCTGCATCTCACCCTCACACATCACCATGCTTGCAAGCCACACACCCACAACTCACAGGTCACACACAGTGACAGCTATTCAAACATGACAGCCACATCACCCAAACATCTTGCAGGACACTCACTGACACACTTCCCTCTTTTTTGCAGGAGAAGGTGGCGCATAACAATAGGAAGCGGGAAAGAACTGGGGGAGGACAGGCTCGCCTACGGCTCCAATGGAGGAGACAGTGCTGTCCATCATTGGAAGGGCCATCACTGAGGCTGTGGCCACTGGCAGTGCTGGAGGTATTGATGTTGAGGGTCTCTGCATAGCTAATCCTCCTTCTCGCTTCCCACTTCTACCTCAGCCCACAATCTTTTCTGATTCACATGCTGCAGATGGTGTCAGCACGGACGTCTTACTTTCTCCTCTCCCCGCACCTCAACTCAACCCGTGCCCCTTTGTCATTTCAGATACCCAAGAACTGGAACCGGCACAATCAGAGGAGGCAGAGGGAGATGACAGTGATGATGCAGACACACCGTCACTCGATCTTACACTCATAGCGACCAGCTCAAATACTGACACTGCACCTAGTTTAGAGACTAGGATAGGGGAGGGATCTGCACGTGGTGAGACACCGGGCACAAGTGGACAGGATCCAGAGCGGGGGGGAAAGGATATCGCAGGTGCGAGCTCGCCGGAGAGTGAGATCGTACTCGAGTCAGATGAGGACTTCGATGGACCAAGCTACAGAAGAAGTCTGATGGGCGTTCACAGACAAATGCTTGGTGCACTGGAAAGCCTGCCAGAAAGCCTGCGCACAATGTCAAGGGTCAAGCTCCAACATGGCTCAGGGCTTTGCGCAGAGCTTGGAGCCCATCCTTTCAAACATTGAACAGATGGTCACCACCATCAGCGCACCTGTGGAACCCACCATGATGCAGCATCTGATGACCGATGTCAGTTTCCATTGCAGCACAAACATCTGCCATCCAAGGTCTGACTGCTGCATTTGGAGCCCAGACTGCTGCCTTGGAAGCTCAGACTGCTGCATTACAGGCTCAGACTGCTGCTATTGTGGCTCTGGGTTCCACTGTGGAATGGGGCTTCCAGGGCATCACAGCACTCCAGCAAACTTTTCTCCAGCAGATCACCAGGATTGCTGAGGTGCAGCCCCAGGAGAGTGACAGTGGCTCCATGGAACACGAACCTGCTGTCCTCTCTCAGGATGACAGCATTCCTGTTCCCACCCCTGCCACTCGGCCAGTGCCCTTGCTGTTGCCTGTCAGCCAGCCAGGCCAGACTGCTGCAGTCCAGGCCGAAATAGTGCAGTCTGAAGCCGGGCCCTCCCAGCTCAGAGCTGCTCGGGGTCGTCCTCCAAGGCCATCTGCACGTTCCTCAGTTGAAGGTCAGCAGCCTCCCACCACCCATGCTCCAGCCACTGGGGATGCGCCTCATAGGAGCACTAGAAAAGGTAAAAGCACACGAGCAACAGGCAGTAAGGGAATGCACAGGGATGAATAATCTCAGTTTGTTTGAATCATTTCATGTGTAAATCTATAAATGTGGTTATGAATTTGCATTTGGTGGTGGTTTTCATCTCTACGATGAGCTGAGGGAAGAAGCAATGTGTAATCATAAGGAGGATGATTTGATGATCATGTGGAAGAGGTAAGGTAAGGAGTGTGGAACTGTCGGTGAATGGGGAGATGTCGTTGAGGTTATTGGTATCGCTTATTAATCATCTGATCACGCAGAGTCCTGGCAGACAGAAGATTATGACGTAAATCAGTGTGCAATGCTTCCTCCTCTACATGTTCATTAGGTCCACATTTACCAAGATATCATCCTGCGCAAATCTCAGATGCCATTTTCGGGGCTTAGGAGTCCTTGTAGCGCCTACAAAACGGGCGCTACACGGTCCAATTTTGCCCCCGCAAACTCTATTGTTTCTTAGATCGCGTTATACCACAACAACAACTTACTTTTATATAGCGCCTTTAACATAGTAAATTATCCCAACGTGCTTCACAGGAGCGTTACCAGACAAAATTTGACACATAATGAGTTTTTAGGACAGGTGACCAAAAGTTTTGTCAAAGAGAGAGGTTTTAAGGAGCGATTTAAAGGGGGAGAGGTAGAGAGGTAGAGAGGCGGAGAGGTTTAGGGAGGGAATTCCAGAGCTGAATGCACGGCCCCCAGTGAAGGAAATCAGAGATGTGCAAGAGGCCAGAATTGGAGAAGCGCAGGGATCTTGGAGGGTTGTAGGGCTGGAAGAGGATACGGAGATAGGGAGGGGCGAGGCCATGGAGAGAGCTGAACATAATGATAAGAATTTTAAAATCGAGGCGTTGCTAGACCAGGAGTCGATGTAGGTCAGCACGCACTAGGGTGATGGGTGAGCGGGACTTGGTGCGAGTTAGGATACGGGCAGCAGAATTTTGAATGAGCTCTAGTTCACAGAGGGTGGAAGGAGGGAGGCCAACCAGGAGAGCGTTCCAAAGATTTTCAACCGTGGGGGCTACAGATCTTGGGGTGGGGCGTGAAGAGATATACAAAAAACATTTTAAAAGTTGGGGGGGCAGAATAGAAATATGTAAATAGTTATCTGTGTTTGTAATAAACCCTTGTGGGGTCGGATATGGTATCGGCTCCCGGGACTCAGTAACAGGGAGTGACTTTCCATCCAGTCGCTGGTGCACTTCCCACCCAGAACGGGCCTCCAGAAAACCAGCATGGGGTAGGTGTGGAGAAGAGGGCTCCAGATTTCGAGATTTTTTTTCATTGATGAGAGCAGAATCACACGGCTGCACACGCTACCTTCCAGTAGCTGGTGTACACAGTATGTGTTCTTTGTTATGGTCCCTGGGTCTTGCTGTCATTTACCTAGATATTGGGCAGGAGAAGATACACGCTGGGATGATAGGGGACATGAGGTCCAATTATAAGGGTGCATAGTGACGCTGAACCGGAGAATGTATCTAGTATAAAAACCTAAAACTGTGAGAAGTCTTTGTCACTCATTTAACTCATTGGGAATTCCACTATTGTCCCTTGTGTATTCTCTATAGCCTATTGGCAATATCAGCAGATGAACATTTAATGCATTCATATCACATCCCTCCGTCTGCTACTTTCGCAGAGATGCTAACCTATTTATTTGAAACGGGAAAACGCCTCTGCTAAAATCATGGACAGAGGGGTGTCATACATATACATTATGTTTTCATCCATGAATAAGCACCTACCCACTAATATCACCACTGGTAATTGACAGACTTGTATCTCCATTAGCCAGGACGTGCTAAAGGCAATAGGAGATGATTTTTTTTTCTTTGTGCTATATATAGCGAACGTACAGCGTTTTATAGACACATTTATGATTTCACTTCACATATCACCTAAAGAGAATCTCCCCCCAATGCTTAGCCTTTAATTGCATGAGAAGGCCAGTTAAACTGAAAGAAGTGACTTTAAGTAAAGCAAGACTTAAATCGCTGTCCAAACAGTGGGATTTTAAATTGGAATTGATCTTATCAATAATAAATTACATGCCAGCGAATGGGAATGATTCTGCCAATGGGAAAATGTTAAGCTGAAGTGAGGGTTGCTACTTACCCAGGCTAATCTTAAGGAATGTCTACTGAACATGTTAAATAGAGTAAAGATCTTTAGTTTGTTCATGTAAATTGGCAAGTAGAGTTAAGGTAATTTCATTCATTTAATTTACTATTTATTAAAGAACTCCAGAAAGAGAAAAAAAGATTCATAAAATAATTTGTTGCTGCAGTCAAAGGTCATCACCTCTGTTCAGACACAATAGTCTCTGGTTTTCCACATGATAGAACAACAATTTTTGCCTCAGGTCCTGTAATGTGAGAAAGTCTCTTGAGCTTTCTACATGAGAAGTGACATTATCCAACATGATTACAAATGAACATCACCATAGGTCTGAATGATCCATTTTTTTGGTCAGCCAGATGCCAAGCTATTGAGCAATCTAGACAGGTGAAGTTTCTGCTTGCGCAAACTTACTCCCCACAGGGACACGCCCCACTTAACTAAGTCCACACAGCTGATAGAATCATAGAAGTTACAACATGGAAACAGGCCCTTCGGCCCAACATGTCCATGTCGCCCAGTTTATACCACTAAGCTAGTCCCAATTGCCTGCACTTGGCCCATATCCCTCGATACCCATCTTACCCATGTAACTGTCCAAATGCTTTTTAAAAGACAAAATTGTACCCGCCTCTACTACTGCCTCTGGCAGCTCGTTCCAGACACTCACCGCCCTTTGAGTGAAAAAATTGCCCCTCTGGATCCTTTTGTATCTCTCCCCTCTCACCTTAAATCTGTGCCCCCTCGTTATAGACTCCCCTACCTTTGGGAAAAGATTTTGACTATCGACCTTATCTATGCCCCTCATTATTTTATAGACTTCTATAAGATCACCCCTTAACCTCCTACTCTCCAGGGAATAAAGTCCCAGTCTGTCTAACCTCTCCCTGTAAGTCAAACCATCAAGTCCCGGTAGCATCCTAGTAAATCTTTTCTGCACTCTTTCTAGTTTAATAATATCCTTTCTATAATAGGGTGACCAGAACTGTACACAGTACTCCAAGTGTGGCCTCACCAATGCCCTGTACAACTTCAACAAGACATCCCAACTCCTGCATTCAATGTTCTGACCAATGAAACCAAGCATGCTGAATGCCTTCTTCACCACCCTATCCACCTGTGACTCCACTTTCAAGGAGCTATGAACCTGTACTCCTAGATCTCTTTGTTCTATAACTCTCCCCAACGCCCTACCATTAACGGAGTAGGTCCTGGCCCGATTCGATCTACCAAAATGCATCACCTCACATTTATCTAAATTAAACTCCATCTGCCATTCATCGGCCCACTGGCCCAATTTATCAAGATCCCGTTGCAATCCTAGATAACCTTCTTCACTGTCCACAATGCCACCAATCTTGGTGTCATCTGCAAACTTACTAACCATGCCTCCTAAATTCTCATCCAAATCATTAATATAAATAACAAATAACAGCGGACCCAGCACCGATCCCTGAGGCACACCGCTGGACACAGGCATCCAGTTTGAAAAACAACCCTCGACAACCACCCTCTGTCTTCTGTCGTCAAGCCAATTTTGTATCCAATTGGCTACCTCACCTTGGATCCCATGAGATTTAACCTTATGTAACAACCTACCATGCGGTACCTTGTCAAATGCTTTGCTGAAGTCCATGTAGACCACGTCTACTGCACAGCCCTCATCTATCTTCTTGGTTACCCCTTCAAAAAACTCAATCAAATTCGTGAGACATGATTTTCCTCTCACAAAACCATGCTGACTGTTCCTAATTAGTCCCTGCCTCTCCAAATGCCTGTAGATCCTGTCCCTCAGAATACCCTCTAACAACTTACCCACTACAGATGTCAGGCTCACTGGTCTGTAGTTCCCAGGCTTTTCCCTGCCGCCCTTCTTAAACAAAGGCACAACATTTGCTACCCTCCAATCTTCAGGCACCTCACCTGTAGCGGTGGATGATTCAAATATCTCTGCTAGGGGACCCGCAATTTCCTCCCTAACCTCCCATAACGTCCTGGGATACATTTCATCAGGTCCCGGAGATTTATCTACCTTGATGCGCGTTAAGACTTCCAGCACCTCCCTCTCTGTAATATGTACACTCCTCAAGACATCACTATTTATTTCCCCAAGTTCCCTAACATCCATGCCTTTCTCAACCGTAAATACCGATGTGAAATATTCATTCAGGATCTCACCCATCTCTTGTGGTTCCGCACATAGATGACCTTGTTGATCCTTAAGAGGCCCTACTCTCTCCCTAGTTACCCTTTTGCCCTTTATGTATTTGTAGAAGCTCTTTGGATTCACCTTTGCCTGATCTGCCAAAGCAATCTCATATCCCCTTTTTGCCCTCCTGATTTCTCTCTTAACTCTACTCCGGCAATCTCTATACTCTTCAAGGGATCCACTTGATCCCAGCTGCCTATGCATGTCATATGCCTCCTTCTGCTTTTTGACTAGTGCCTCAATCTCCCGAGTCATCCAAGGTTCCCTACTTCTACCAGCCTTGCCCTTCACTTTATAAGGAATGTGCTTACCCTGAACCCTGGTTAACACACTTTTGAAAGCCTCCCACTTACCAGACGTCCCTTTGCCTGCCAACAGACTCTCCCAATCAACTTCTGAAAGTTCCTGTCTAATACCATCAAAATTGGCCTTTCCCCAATTTAGAATTTTAACTTTTGGGCCAGACCTATCCTTCTCCATAGCTATCTTAAAACTAATGGAATTATGATCACTGGTCCCAAAGTGATCCCTCACTAACACTTCTGTCACCTGCCCTTCCTTATTTCCCAAGAGGAGGTCAAGTTTTGCCCCCTCTCTAGTCGGGCCATCCACATACTGAATGAGAAATTCCTCCTGAATACACTCAACAAATTTCTCTCCATCCAAGCCCCTAATGCTATGGCTGTCCCAGTCAATGTTGGGAAAGTTAAAGTCCCCTACTATTACCACCCTATTTTTCTTGCAGCTGTCTGTAATCTCCTTACATATTTGCTCCTCAATTTCCCGTTGACTATTTGGGGGTCTGTAGTACAATCCTATCAAAGTGATCTCTCCCTTCTTATTTTTCAGTTGTACCCATATAGACTCAGTGGGCGAACCCTCGGATATATCCCCTCTCACTACTGCCGTGATGTTCTCCCTAATCAAGAACGCAACTCCCCCTCCTCTCTTACCTCCTGCTCTATCTTTCCTATAGCATCTGTACCCTGGAACATTGAGCTGCCAGTCCTGCCCCTCCCTTAGCCATGTTTCAGTAATAGCTATAACATCCCAGTCCCATGTACCCATCCATGCCCTGAGTTCATCTGCCTTGCCCATCAGACTTCTTGCATTGAAATAAATGCAGTTTAATCTAGACTTCCCTTGGTCTTTGCCCTGCTTTCTCAGACCATCTGTCTGGTCATGTTCTGTACACTCTCCCTTACTGCCTTTTGTTTCTGTCACCACTTTATTTCCCACTGACTTCCTGCATCGGTTCCCATCCCCCTGCCACATTAGTTTAAACCCTCCCCAACAGCACTGGCAAACACTCCCCCTAGGACATTGGTTCCAGTCCTGCCCAGATGCAGACCGTCCAATTTGTACTGGTCCCACCTCCCCCAGAACCGGTTCCAATGGCCCAGGAATTTGAATCCCTCCCTCTTGCACCATCTCTCAAGCCACGTATTCATCTTAGCTATCCTGTCATTCCTACTCTGACTAACCCGTGGCACTGGTAGCAATCCTGAGATTACTACCTTTGAGGTCCTACTCTTTAGTTTAACTCCTAACTCCCTAAATTCAGCTTGTAGGACCTCATCCTGTTTTTTACCTATATCGTTGGTGCCTATATGCACCACGACAACTGGCTGTTCACCCTCCCCCTCCAGAATGTCCTGCAGCCGCTCCGAGACATCCTTGACCCTTGCACCAGGGAGGCAACATACCATCCTGGAGTCTCGGTTGCGTCCGCAGAAACGCCTGTCTATTCCCCTTACAATCGAGTCCCCTATCACTATAGCTCTGCCACTCTTTTTCCTGCCCTCCTGTGCAGCAGAGCCAGCCACGGTGCCATGAGCTTAGGCATAGGTCGTCGAAAGCCAAGACTTAGGGACACCCAAAAGTCCGCAGGTTCCCGCCGTTTGACTGATCAAGACCATCCTACCCATTAGATCATTGGCTTGCAGGGTTATCTGGTACCTAAACAAAAGAATCCCAGCTTCCAGTTACCTCCAGATCCCATTAATGAGCCAAGGTGGCTGGTCTATCATTATTAGTGCCCTAAAATACCGTGGACCTCCATGGCTCAGATAATGGATCGATTAATGTAAACCAAATATTATCACTTTAGTTAACAAGAGAAAGGAAGAAGAAACTTGCATTTATATAGCTCCTTATCACATCTCTCAGAAACGTCATAAAGCACATAGGAACATAGGGACAGGAGTAGGTCATTCAGCCCCTTGAGCCTGCTCCGCCATTCATTTAGATCATGGCTGATCCGTACACGTCATACAATGAGTTACTTTGATGTATAGTCCCTGTTGTTATGTAGGCAAACACGCAGCCATTTTCACACAGCAATAACCCACAAAAACAGCAATAAGGCGAAAGACCAGTTAATGTATTCCCAGTGGTGTTGGTTGAGGAAGGAATGTTGGCCAGGGCAATGGGCTCTTCATCAGATAGTGACATGGGATTTTTAACATCTATCTGAACCACCAAAGCAGGGTCTCACTTTAATGCCTCATTTAAAGGTTGGCGCCTCCAATAACGCCTGGAAGGGGCTTGAACCCATAACCTTCTGCCTCAGAGGTGAAAGTGCTGCAAAAGGAGCCCAGCTGACACTTGTAACATGACAGAATTCACTTTATATTACTGATTTAAAGAGTGCCGTTTTTTTTTTATTCGTTCATGGGATGCAGGCGTCGCTGGCGAGGCCGGCATTTATTGCCCATCCCTAAATGCCCTTGAGAAGATGGTGGTGAGCCGCCTTCTTGAACCGCTGCAGTCCGTGTGGTGAAGGTTCTCCCACAGGTGCTCACCCATCTTTATGTGTAGAATAGAAAACTATTCACCCGCCCCACATATCTGCATTTCTCGAATTAGACATATGAACATACAAAAACGACGGTAGGAGAAAAAGCAGCTGGTTCGTCAAGCCTTCCCCACAACGACATGGCTGGAGCTTCATGACCAGACACACCACCCGTTCCCCACCCCCTCCCCACAGCCATGTAATCCACTGGGAGAGGTAAAAAAAAAAGACAGAGAAAAAACCCAGGGCCAATAAGGGAAAAAGTGCTCTGGAAAATTCTTCTCCAACCCCCTCGGGTGATCGAAACCAGTCCAGGAGATCACATGGACCATGTGTTATCTGTAAGGACACTTACCTTCTATATGATGCGATCTCCGCCCCCTCTTGAAGGTGGGCAGCGAGTCAGCACTCAGCACATCAGTCAACAATGCATTCCACACATGAAAAGAAAATCTGAAATAGACCCAGAAAGGGATGGGCAGTAAATGTTGTTCCTTGCCAGCGACGCCCACATCCCATGAATGAATTAAAAAGCGGTGGTGTAAGTGCACAGCCAGGATGTGAAAGAGAAAGGTTAGCACTTTGTGTGAGTGATGACAGAGTCCCAGCCGATGCATTAACCTGCCATTTTGTTTCAGATGATAGTAGACCCGTTGTACATTTCCATTGTTTTGTGGGTTTTTATCGCTGCAGGTCTCCCATCAGATCAATGACAGCCCTCAGGAATTTAAACCCCAATTGACTGTTCTCCCGAATTTGCTGTGAAATTAAATGCAACTGTGTGTATTGGAATTAAAAAGGATAGAAGGGTAAAAACCTTGTGATTGTTTTATCTCCCACGTATCCCATTATGTGCAGGCACCTCGTTGTGACAGTTCCTTTTTTAGTCAAAGTGTTGCTTATCTGGAATAAAGTGTAATTTTGTGCTTAATTTAACCAGGCCCATTCTTAGCTGCATTATTAACTTAATGAAATAAGGACATATTCCTGCAAGGATATAATGTGACACACTCAGAATCTGTGGGAATAAAGGAACACAACAGGAAAGCCCTACATAAAAATAACCAGGAGACAAGCTCCCAATCTCTCAGTGGATTGCTTCACTCTCTGATATGGGAATAAGGGTTAATTGTACGTTTTTTTTAAAAAAATCATTCTCAGGATGTGGGCATCTCTGGCAAAGCCGGCATTTATTGCCCTTGAGAAGGTGGTGGTGGGCCGCCTACTTCTTGAACCACTCCCGCAGTGCTGTTAGGTCGGGAGTTCCTGGATTTGGGCCCAGCGGACAATGAAGGAACAGCGATATATGTTCAAGCCGGGATGGTGCGTGACTTGGAGGGGAACTTGGAGGTGATGCTGTTCCCATGCACCTGCTGCCCTCGTCCTTCTAGGTTTAGCACTCCCCACATCGAGGTCCTTACACCGGGGGCTCACTTTTTGTAAACTTGAGCTCCGATTCTAACCTAACTCATCAGAGGCCCGTTTTACACCTGGTCCGATTTTACGCTGCGTCGACTTAGATGGAGCGTAAAATTGGTCGGAGTGTAAAAGGGGCGTCCGATCTGAACCCATTCCATTACCACCAGGTGGGCTGGGTTAAAACGGGGGCTAAAGTTTTATCTTTTTTAATGTTGACCTACGTATCAAAGCAGTGGAGAGCAGAAAAGGATGCAAGGTGATCTGAGAGGGAATGGTGGATGTTCATCTATGGCTTGTTGGAACTAACTGCCTGCTCCAAAAATTCTTAAGTTCTTATGCCCTCTGCACTGCACCATATTTTACAGGCTCAGTCCATTTATAGTGGACAACATCCTATTACAGCAAAAGACGGTGAAACAAGTTTTTTTTTTTTTGCAATGCATTTTACATGACAGGGAGACAGAGTAAGATTGAGTTATTTTCTTTGCACTGCATTTCCAGAATAATCACCGTAAAAAGATTTATAGATAGAGTTTTTTTGTTGAAACTAGCCGCAAGCAATAAATATTTCAGCAAAATTCTTTTCAGCTTTTAGAATATCCTGCCAAGAAGATGAACTTGGAAGAATATTCCAGGCTGAGAAAACGATCGATGTCTATTTTATGATCCTTTGCTGAAAAGTTGCTCTTTTTTTTTGTGTGTTATTTTATACGAAGAGTGAGCACAATTGACTTATTTTTTTTTAAACTGGTTCTCAGAGAACACAAGAAGGGCTACATAAGGTGATGAAAGAGTGGGGTCGATCAAAGAAAACAGTGATACTAAACACCTAGGTTGCCAGACAGCTGTTGCAGGAAAAACACAGGCCCGTTTGGGCCTTGAAAAAAAATATATACACAAGCGCAGGGCACCGTGTGGGCGGGAGAAACAAAAAGCTGTGTTTCCGACACACTGTCGGGGGGACACCCGGAGCTTTGTTGAAACTGCTGAGGGGAAGAGCAAGCTCGTAGCGCAATGTTGGGCATCGTTTACCTCAACTGTGAAATGAATTCATCTCACATTTATAAAGCACCACATCTCAGCAACTTCTCAAGGCACTACACGCAGAACGAATTATTTTGATGTACAGTGACTGACGTTATCTCGACTAATGCGGCAGCCATTTTGCACACTGCAAGATCCCAAAAGCAGCAATAATTCCGTTAATCTGCTATTTTGTTTTTGGTGGCATTGGCTGAGGGTGTTCAGAAGGGTATCCTTCTGTGAATGCTGTCGTGGAATCTTTAACTTCCATCAAAACAGAGCCTCTGACCATGCAGCACTCCCCCATTACTATAGTGGTAGTGTCATCTAAGATTATAAGCTTAGACTCCTGGTGCAGGCTCGAACCTACAGTGTTTTGGTCCAGAGGCAGGAATGCTCGCAACCTGAGATCAGCTAACATAGCGTAGACCTCTCTGGCTGCTGTACTCTGAACGCATAATTCACCACTCTTTGGAACCCGCTGGTCTATAACATTCAGCTCCACGCTGGGCTGTGTAGTTACCGACCAAACTACAGGGAAGCAGCGCCTTTTTCAGAAGCACCAACTGGTTCCATCTATACTTCAATCACTGCTGATGAATATTGACATTCATGAATGAATCGATTAATACAGAAAGTGGTCAAATGTTGATTGGAGTGCCTCAAATCTCAACCTTCCATTGTTAAAGGAAAAATCTGACCAAGCACATTATTAAATGTCTTATAAAGACACAACTAAAATGTCACTGTTTTATTGTTAGACCTCTGGAGCTTAATCAAAACTCTAAGCTTAGTGCCTTTAGAGACTGTTAACAGAAGTCAAATCTTTTACCCTTTTCTCACTACTCATTTCTAACAGGTTTACAAGCAAAATAATGGGGTCCACAGGATGACAGTAAATGTCCCATGTTGTAGTGCGTCATTTATTACTGTCTCTGATTACTGTCTTAGAGGAAAGGCTTCAGTTCTCTAAATGAGAGTCTGCCGCAAGCCCGCTGTCATTGCAAACCGGGTGGTAGAAAGAGAGGGGTAGATTTTCACCTTTACCCGTAGGCAATAAACATCACCTGGACAGAGCACGGAAAGGAAGATTTGGCAGGGAGGATCGCTGGGCCAGTAACAGAACCTGCCTGATTCGCCTTCCGTTGAAATTAACGGAAGCAAAATCCAGCAGATTTTCCTTTCTGCGCTCCGCTTTAGCCGACGCTTAACACTCAGGCAGTAAAGAAAGAACTTGCATTGATATAGCGCCTTTCAAGACCTCAGGACAGCGCACAGTAAGGTCCCACAAACAGCAACGTGATGATGAGCAGATAATCTGTTTTAGTGATGTTGGTTGAGGGATAAATATTGGCCAGAACACCAGGGAGAGCTCCCCTCCTCTTCTTCGAAACAGTGCCACGGGATGTTTTACGTCCACCTGAGAGGGCAGACGGGGCCTCGGTTTAACGTCTCATCCCGAAAGACAGGCGAGAGTGCTACCCGCTGAGCCACAGCTGACGAAAATCTATCACAGAGCGTGAACCTCCTGCACGGTAACACTTGCGTAAGTTTGGACAAGGTAAGGGCCCTTGCACCAGCCTCGTGTTGAATATGGTTGCCTTCTAGCAACAGTGAGGATTTGACTGCCCAAACAGTTTCAATGGCAACTTTGCAGCGCACCCTTATGGAACTTTTTTGCAAGCATATATTTTCCTCCAGTAGTGATTGATGTTTAGATACAGCCTGTTGGGTTTGCATAGAATGTAAAGTAGTTGTCATTTACAAATGTTGGAAGAACTGAGCTTGATGTGGCCCATGCTTATGACTTATTTAATAGAAAGTACAGTTCTCTTCACACCAATGGTAACGCAACAAGAGTCAAGCATGAAACGTATAACAAATTACTGGCCAGCATAGCAGAATGCCCCAAAGTGCTTCACATAAGTGACAGACCTGGGGGTGTATGTACACAAATCTTTGAAGGTGGCAGGACAAGTTGAGAAGGCTGTTAAAAAAGCGTACGGTATCCTGGGCTTTATTAATAGAGGCATAGAGTACAAAAGCAAGGAAGTTATGCTAAACCTTTATAAATCAACGGTTAGGCTCCAGTTAGAGTATTGTGTCCAATTCTGGGCATTAAACTTTAGGGAGGTTGTCAAGGCATTAGAAAGGGTGCAGAGGAGATTTACTAGGATGGTACCAGGGAAGAGGGACTTCAGTTATGTGGAGAGATGAGAGAAGCTGGGGTTGTTCTCCTTAGATCAGAGAAGATTAAGGACAGATTTCAAAGAGGTGTTCAAAATCATGAATGGTTTTGATAGAGTAAAAAAGGAGAAACTGTTTCCAGTGGCAGAAGGGTCAGTAACCAGAGGACACAGATTTAAGGAAATTGATAAAAGAACCAGATGAGGAGAAGTTTTTTTATGCAGCGAGTTGTTATGATCAGGAATGCATTGCCTGAAAGGGTGGTAGAAGCAGATTCAATAATAACTTTCAAAAGGGAATTAGATAATTACATGAAAAGGAAAGAATAGCCGGGCTATGGGGAAAGGGCAGGGGAGTGGGGCTAATTGGATAGCTCTTTCAAAGTGCCAGCACAGGCACGATGGGCCGAATGGCCTCCTTCTGTGCTGTCCCATTCTATGATTCTATGGTAAGGGATTGGACATCAAACAGGAATTGGGAGAAGAGTTATGGGGAGATGATTGTAGATGTGGCTAAGGAGGTAGGTTTTGAGGAGTCTTTCGAAGATGGAGATGTGGCAAGGCTGGGAGTTTGAGAGAGAAAGCTCCAGGATGCAGGACTGAAATAGATGAAAGCTCTGCTACAGCTGGTGGCAGGTCGATCAGTATGTGAAAGAGGAGGATGAGGCTTTTCAGCTGTAACTCTTCATCAGTCTTGGCACGATCAAGCGGCAGAAGGCTCTTGGGGTTTTTGGCAGAAGCAGAATAAGATGGATGAATGATTTTTTTTGTCATTGATACCAGTAAGGTGGCAATTTAATGCCATACAGTGCGAAAACAATGTTATTACAGCTCCATTATAACTGCTTTGTTTTCTTTCATCCCACAATTGAATTCAGATTTCAAGGAAAACTCAAGAGCAGAGTGTCAGAGTGCTGTCACCCTGATTTGGGTTTGTTAGTTTTAATAAAATAAGATCAATTCATCTTTTATTCATAAGGAGAGCCCTAACACTTAATTGTAGGCTATATATTCACAGCAATGTCTTGTTCAAAAGTCACTCTCATAATTCTGCAGTGCACTTCACCATGAAATGATAGGACATGTATCGGCACCTCTGATTCCCACAAAGTGAGGTCTTGATCCACACAGTTACCATGTAGAAGCCTGGCATTCCCTCCACCGACTCAGGAGGTTGTGGGTTCAAGCCCCTCCCCTTCCAGGAGTTCAGCACTGAAACCAGGCTAACTATCCAGTGCAATACCAAGGGACTCCTGTTCTGTTGGAGGGGCAGTGTTTTGTATAAGATATTAAATCAAGGCCTCATCTTTGTGGTTCAGGTGGATTTTAAAGACTTTGCATCTGTCTGTACCAAGGAAGAAGATGCTGCCAAACTCACAGTGAAATAAGGAGGTAGTTGAGATACTGGATGGGCTAAATATTGATAAAGAAGAGGCACTAGAAAGGCTAGCTGTACTTAAAGTAAATAAGTCACCAGGTCCAGATCGGATGCACCCTAGGTTGGAAAATCCGGAGGTACTGGCCATAATCTTCCAATCATCCTTAGATACGGGGGTGATGCCAGAGGACTGGAGAATTGTAAATGTTACTCCCTTGTTTAAAAAAGGGTATAAGGATAAACCCAGCAACTACAGGCCAGTCAGTTTAGCCTCAGTGGTGGGAAGCTTTTAGAAATGATAATCCGGGACAGAATTAACAGTCACTTGCACAACTGTGGATTAATTAGGGAAAGCCAGCACAGATTTGTTAAAGGCAAATCGTGCTTAACTAACTTGATTGAGTTTTTTGAGGCAGTAACAGAGAGGGTTGATGAGGGTAATGAGGTTGATGTCATGTCTATGGACTTCCAAAAGACATTTGATAAAGTGCCACATAATAGGCTTGTCAGCAAAGTTGAAGCCCATGGAATAAAAGGGGCAGTGGCAGCATGGATACAAAATTAGCTAAGTGACAAGAAACAGACAGTAGTGGTGAACGATTGTTTTTCAGACTGGAGGGAAGTAAACAGTGGTGTTCCCCAGGGGTCAGTGCTGGGACCACTGCTTTTCTTGATATATATTAATGACTTGGACTTGGATGTACAGGGCACAATTTCAAAATTTGCAGAACTTGAAAGTGTAGTGAACAGTGAGGAGGATAGTGATAGACTTCAAGAGGACGTAGACAGGCTGGTGGAATGGGCAGAGAAGAGGCAGATGAAATTTAACACAGAGAAGTGGGAAGTGATACATCTTGTCAGGAAGAACCAGGGGAGGCAATATAAACTAAAGGGTACAATTCTAAAGGGGGTGCAGGAACAGAGAGATCTGGGGGTATATGTGCACAAATCGTTGAAGGTGGCAGGGCAGGTTGAGAAAGCAGTCAAAAAAGCATACGGGATCCTGGGATTTATAAATAGAGAAATAGAGTATAAAATCAAGGAAGATATGTTGAAACTTTATAAAACACTGGCTTGGCCACAACTGGAGTATTGTGCCCAATTCTGGGCACCGCACTTTAAGAAGGGTGTGAAGACCTTAGAGTGGGTGCAGAAGAGATTTACTAGAATAGTTCCAGGGATGAAGGACTTCAGTTACGTGGATAGGCTGGAGAAGCTGGGGTTGTTCTCCTTAGAGCAGAGAAGGTTGAGAGGAGATTTGACAGAGGTGCTCAAAATCATGAGGGGTCTAGACAAGGTAGATAGAGAGAAACTGTTCCCAGAGGCGGAAGAGTCAAGAATCAGAGGACACAGATTTAAGGTGATTGGCAAAAGAACCAAAGGTGACATGAGGAAAAACTTTTTTACACAGCGAGTGGTTATGCACTGCCTGAGAGGGTGGTGGAGGCAGATTCAATCATGGCTTTCAAAAGAGAATAGGATAAATACTTGAAGGGAAAAAATTGGCAGGGCTACGGGGAAAGGGCAGGGGAATGGGACTAGCTGGATTGCTCTTGTAGAGACAAGGCACGGACTCAACGGGCCAAATGCCCTCCTTCTTTGCTGTAACCTTTCCCCTGGTTCTTCCTGCCCAGATGTATGATTCTACAAAGATCTCATGGCACTATTCAAAGAAGAGTTTCTTCTCGTGCCCTGGCCAACATTTCACCCTCAAACAACAAATAGACAAATTTTCATTGCTGTTTGTGAGATCTTGCTGACCAATTTGTCTGTGTAACAACAGTGTCTACACTAAAGTAATTCATAGCATGTTTTATCATATCCCACATCCTTGTGGGATATGATAAAATGCTGTATAAATGTAAGCCAATCTTTCACTCATCTTATTGGGACATTGCTGGTACACGATGGCTGCTGTGTTTTACTGCATGACCTCTTTGAAGGTCGATCAGTGCACCATCAAATGCCATAAGTCTGTTCCATAAATCCACAACTCCATGGGAGGGGGGAGGAGAGGGGGAATAGAAGACACTTTTAATATTTGGTCTTGCTTGAAGCTTGATAATTATGTACAAATGTCCTGCAGTTCTGTGATCACAGTCTAATTTATACAGCCTGCTTGCATCTATGTGATCCAGGTCTCTCTTGGCTTTAAAGACTAAAATCATATTTTCTTGCTATCTACTTTCCTCCCCAGAAAACAAATTTCATTTCCGCGAGTCTCTCTTCGTACAACTCTTGAGGATTTAAATCATCTTTGTTGCTTTTCTTTCAACTCTCTCCACATGAATTAATTGTTCAAATTCCACTGAGCATTATTTTCAGTGCACCGCTATAACAGGCTTGTAAAACATTCCTGTCTACACTATTTTAGCAAAGTTGTTAACCCATCAGCCTGTTAGCTTTTAAACAGGTTGAAATAACTCACCTCACGGTTTAATACGAACGTGTTAACCAGTGCACTAAAAATAAAGCTCAGCAGAATTTCAACAACAATGTCTTGTTGGAAAGGCTCAAGCTGTCAGGAAATGCGTCTATGCCAGATTCATCAGCCGCACTCGGAAGACAGTCCAGAATGTCACCCGAGCACAACGCAACGCCATCAAACCTCTCAAGACCAACCGCAACATCGTCATCAAACCAGCGGACAAAGGAGGAGCCATCGTCATACAGAACAGAACGGACTATTGCAAAGAAGCATACCGACAACTGGACAACCAGGAACACTACAGACGGTTACCCGCAGACCCGACCAAAGAACACACCCATCAGCTCAACAAACTGATCAAGACCTTCGATCCAGACCTTCAAAACATCCTACGCACTCTCATCCCACGTACTCCCCGCGTGGGAGACTTCTACTGCCTCCCAAAGATACACAAAGCCAACACACCCGGACGTCCTATCGTATCAGGCAATGGAACCCTGTGTGAGAACCTCTCTGGATACATCGAGGGCATCCTGAAACCCATCGTGCAGGGAACCCCCAGCTTCTGTCGCGACACTACAGACTTTCTACAAAAACTCAGTACCCACGGACCTGTTGAACCAGGAACACTTCTCACCACGATGGACGTCTCGGCACTATACACCAGTATCCCCCATGATGACGGCATCGCTGCGACAGCATCAATACTCAACACCAACAACAGCCAATCTCCAGACGCCATCCTACAACTCATCCGCTTCATCCTGGATCACAATGTCTTCACCTTCAATAACCAGTTCTTTACCCAAACACACGGAACAGCCATGGGGACCAAATTCGCACCCCAATACGCCAACATTTTCATGCACAAGTTCGAGCAGGACTTCTTCACTGCACAGGACCTCCAACCAACACTATACACCAGATACATCGACGACATTTTCTTTCTATGGACCCACGGTGAGGAATCACTAAAGAGACTACACGATAACATCAACAAGTTTCATCCCACCATCAAGCTCACCATGGACTACTCCTCAGAATCAGTTTCTTTCTTGGACACACGAATCTCCATCAAAGACGGGCACCTCAGCACCTCACTCTACCGCAAGCCCACGGACAATCTCACAATGCTCCACTTTTCCAGCTTCCACCCTAACCACGTCAAAGAGGCCATCCCCTATGGACAGGCCCTGCGAATACACAGGGTCTGCTCAGACGAGGAGGAACGCGATGGACACCTACAGACGCTGAAAGACGCCCTAGTAAGAATGGGATATGATGCTCGACTCATCGATCGACAGTTCCGACGGGCCACAGCGAAAAATCGCGTAGACCTCCTCAGAAGACTAACACGGGACGCAACCAACAGAGTACCCTTCGTCGTCCAGTACTTCCCCGGAGCGGAGAAACTACGCCATGTTCTCCGCAGCCTTCAACATGTCATCAATGATGACGAACACCTCGCTATGGCCATCCCCACACCTCCACTACTCGCCTTTAAACAGCCACCCAACCTCAAACAAACCATCGTTCGCAGCAAATTACCCAGCCTTCAAGAGAACAGCGTCCACGACACCACACAACCCTGCCACGGTAACCTCTGCAAGACATGCCAGATCATCGACACAGATACCACCATCACACGAGAGGACACCACCCACCAGGTGCACGGTTCATACTCCTGTGACTCGGCCAACGTTGTCTACCTCATACGTTGCAGGAAAGGATGCCCCAGAGCATGGTACATTGGCGAGACCATGCAGACGCTGCGACAACAGATGAACGGACACCGCGCAACAATCGCCAAACAGGAGGGTTCTCTCCCTGTCGGGGAACACTTCAGCAGTCATGGACATTCAGCCACCGACCTTCGGGTAAGCGTACTCCAAGGCGGCCTTCGAGACACACGACAACGCAAAATCGTCGAGCAGAAATTAATAGCCAAGTTCCGCACCCATGAGGACGGCCTCAACCGGGATCTTGGGTTCGTGTCACACTACACGTAACCCCACCAGCGAACAAATGTTATCTGTTTTTAATATAACGGGTCATTGACTGTCTTCCTTATCTCTCTCTCTCTCTTTTTTTTGGGGGGGTTGTATATTCAGTGGCCTTTTAGATGACACCTCTCTGTCTGCTCACTGTGATTGCCTTGGCAACGGGCAGTAATCACCAGGCTTTGTTCTGTGATCTTAAAATGCAAAGGATTCGAAATTGTCTTTTCCACACCGCCTGAGGAAGGGGAAAGCCCCCGAAAGCTTGTGGGATTAAAAATAAAATCGTTGGACTATAACTTGGTGTTGTAAAATTGTTTACAACTATCCCATGACACCATGCAGACACTGCGACAACGGATGAACGGACACCGCGCAACAATCGCCAGACAGGAGGGTTCCCTCCCAATCGGGGAACACTTCAGCAGTCAAGGACATTCAGCCACCGATCTTCGGGTAAGCGTTCTCCAAGGCGGCCTTCGAGACACACGACAACGCAAAATCGTCGAGCAGAAATTGATAGCCAAGTTCCGCACCCATGAGGACGACCTCAACCCGGATCTTGGGTTCATGTCACGCTACACGTAACCCCACCAGCGAAAAAAAGTTATCTGTTTTTAATACAACGGGTCATTCTCTGTCTTTCTCTTCCTTTCGGATGTTTCTCTCTCTCTCTATCTGTCTTTTGTTCTGGCCGTTTGTATATTCGGTGGTCCTGTATGTAATGTCTTTCTGTCTGAACACTTTGATTGCCTTGACAACAGGCAGTTGGAAAGATTATCTGTAATCACCAGGCATTGTTCTCTGACTATAAATGCAGTAACCTTCAAGGAATCCCACACTTCACCTGACGAAGGAGAAAGCCTCCGAAAGCTTGTGGGATTAAAAATAAAATCGTTGGACTATAACTTGGTGTTGTAAAATTGTTTACAATTGTTAACCCCAGTCCATCACCGGCATCTCCACAACATTGTTGGAAAGGGGCAGATTGTGTTATAAAGGTGCAGCACATATAGGAAAACCAGACGGGAGAATTGCACACCCGTTTACATTAATGCACTGCACCCAGGCAATCCCGGGGATGAGGGGGCGGACATATGAGGAGAGGTTGAGTAAATTGGGACTCTACTCATTGGAATTCAGAAGAATGAGAGGCGATCTTATTGAAACATATAAGATTGTGAAGGGGCTTGATCGGGTGGATGCGGTAAGGATGTTCCCAAGGATGGGTGAAACTAGAAGTAGGGGGCATAATCTTAGAATAAGGGGCTGCTCTTTCAAAACTGAGATGAGGAGAAACTTCTTCACTCAGAGGGTGGTAGGTCTGTGGAATTTGCTGCCCCAGGAAGCTACATCATTAAATAAATTTAAAACAGAAATCAACAGTTTCCTAGAAGTAAAGGGAATTAGGGGTTACGGGGAGCGAGCAGGAAATTGGACATGAATTTAGATTTGAGGTTAGGATCAGATCAGCCATGATCTTATTGAATGGCGGAGCAGGCTCGAGGGGCCGACTGGCCTACTCCTGCTCCTATTTCTTATGTTCTTATGTTAATACACCCAGGTGTAGGAACAGGAAATTCTGCCCCAGGTTGTCCCAAGTTGTAGACAACATTTTAAAAGTGTTCTCCTCCATGAGTCATGCAGAGTTAAAATCAACTGTTTTCACTTGTCATCAACGGAGTGAGTATTGACACCAATGAGCCAATGAGTTGGAGACGGGCCAGGACTCACAGCAAACAGTCTATCTTAAAGCAAACAGTGTCTATTTTACAGCAAACAGAGCCTATTTACTCAGCAAACAGAGTCTATTTAAACAGCCACTACCCACTATAGCAAACAGAGGCTATTTAAATAGAGTCACTACAAACTACTGGGGCAAAAACATAGTATGAGAATAGATTGGCGGCTAACATAAAAGAGAATCCAAAAGTTTTCTATAGGCATATAAATAGTAAACGGGTAGTAAGAGGAGGGGTGCGGCTGATTAGGAACCAAAAAGCAGATCTACACATGGAGGCAGAAGGCATGGCTGAGGTACTAAATGAGTCATCTGTCTTTACCAAGGAAGGAGATGCTACCCAAGTCACAGTGAAAGAAGAGATAGTTGAGATGCTGGATGGGCTAAAAATTGATAAAGAGGAGGTACCAGAAAGGCTAGTTGTACTTATAGATATAAGTAAGTAAGTTACCCAGTCCGGATGGGATGCATCCTAGGTTGCTGAGAAAAGTAAGGGTGGAAATTGCAGAGGTGCTGGCCATAATCTTCCAATCCTCCTTAGATACGGGGGTGGTGCCAGAGGACTGGAGAATTGCAAATGTTACACGCTTATTCAAAAAAGGGTGCAAGGATAAACCCAGCAACTATAGGCCAGTCAATTTAACCTCAGTGGTGGGGAAACTTTTAGAAATGATAATCCGGGACAAAATTAATAGTCACTTGGACAAGTGTTTTGTTTTATGGTTGGAGAGTTGTGGGTTGGGCTGCCCGAGTTTCTGATCGACGTTGTTTGACGTGCCCACCTGGAAAGCAAAGTTGGAAAATAACCTCATGGTCTCAACACGGATAGCTGTAACTCAGTGCAAAATAATGTCGCAATGTGGAAACGTCTGCTACCTACGAGTAACCAGACAAAGTCCAACAGTGCGTCAACAAATAAACTCACCCATGATGCTAACCATTGGTAAAGTACCTGCAACATTCTAGTGTCAAGAGGTAAGTCAACGTATACTGTTAAGCCTCTTACAGCTTCCACAGCTCAGTGACCTAAAAGATGCCATCAAAAGTGATGTTTCTCCACTAGCGGTGCCCTCAGCTGAAAAATGAGCAGTGATTGAATTCCTGGGGGCAGATGTAGGAACAACTGGAACAGCTGCTGAAAATGCTGTGCTGTTTCCAACACCCAACTGGTCAAGTTGGTACCTCTTGTCGACAATTATGTCAACGGCCCATCTCTCTTCAATAAAGATTCCGTACTCCTTTTCATGATGAGCATTTAGCACCATGACTCGGTAGTCAAATCCAGGTCTTGTAAGGGAAACAGTTGAAGGTCCTCTGTGCTATTAATTCCAGCTGATCTTTTGTGAGGAGGCTCCAAATGAAGGTTAGGTTCCTCCCACCATGGAGGATAGAAAACTGGAAGGAGAATTGCCCCAAAATTATTTCCTCACAGCTGGCTGAGATCAGAACCAGCACAAACTTGTGAGCAGATCGATTTTAAAATTCTAATCCTTGTTGTCAAATCCCTCCATACCCTCACCCCCACCCTATCTCAGTAACCCCCTCCAGCCCGACAACCCTCCGAGACCTCTGCGCTTCTCAAATCCTTGCCTCTTGCCGCGTCCCCGATTTTAATCGCTCCATCATTGGCGGCCGTGCCTTCAGCTGCCCAGGCCCTAAGCTCTGGAATTCCCTCCCTAAACCTCTCCCCCTCTCTACCGCGCTCTCCTCCTTTAAGACCCTCCTTAAAACCTACCTCTTTGACCAAGCTTTTGGTCACCTGTCCTAATATCTCCTTATGTGGCTCGGTGTCAAAATTTGTTTGAAAATCACTCCTGTTAAGCACCTTGGGACAGTTTACTACGCTTAAGGCGCTATATAAATGCAAGTTGTTTTTGTTGTTGTTGATAGATTCCCTTCTTTAATGCATGAAATTCATAACCTGATAATCTCCCAATGTAGCAAGTTCCCATTTGGAGAGAGACATGTTTGGGGGAGGGATGGGCTGTCACACAAGGAAGAAATGGCAGAAAAAGTCAGTATTCAGGTCACCCCAGGCTACTTAGGATGAGGTCACGGTCGCCACTCTATGGAGGTATTGGAAAAGCCTGAGAGCAGCTTGCTTTTTCCCTTGGAAGTTGGGCCTCAAAGCCTGTAACTCGTCACCAACTCCATCCTCCTCCTCGGCCATTGTTTTCGGCTGAACCAGACTGTTCGCAATTTCATAATCTAATTTAACCCCGAGCTGAGAATCTGACCCCTTAGTCTCTCTGTCACAAAGACCGCCTACTTCCCCCTCCATAACACTGCCCGCCTCCGCCCATCCTCAGCCCCGTTTGTTGCTGGAAGGCTCGTCCAAACCTTTGTCACCTCCGTACTCCGTAATCGAGTATTCAAATGCTCATCTGGTCATAGAGTGATCCTACACTCTCCGTAAACGTCAGCTCATCCAAAACACTGCGGCCCATATCCTATCCGGCACCAAGTCCAGCTCGCCCATTGCCCCGTCCTCGCTGACCCACATTGACTCCCAGTCCCCCAATGACTCAAATTGAAAATTCTCATTCTTACGTTTGAATCCCTCCTTATCTTTGCAGCCTCTACAAGCCCTACAACCAACCCTTGAACTCTCCATTCCTCTGATTCCAACCTCTTGTGCATCTTACCACCCTTCTCCACGCCATTGTCAACTGTGCCTTCTGCCACCTTGGCCCTGTGCTCTGAAATTCCCTCCATACACCCCTTCAGCTGTGAACATAAGAACATAAGAAATGGGAGCAGGAGTAGGCCATACGGCCCCTCGAGCCTGCTCTGCCATTCAATCAGATCATGGCTGATCTTCGACCTCAACTCCACTTTCCTGCCCTGTCCCCATATCCCTTGATTCCCTTAGTGACCAAATATCCATTGATCTCAGTCTTGAATATACTCAACGACTGAGTATCCACAGCCCTCTGGGGTAGAGAATTCCAAAGATTCACAACCCTCTGAGTGAAGAAATGATTCCTCATCTCGGTCCGAATGGCCATCCCCTTATCTTGAGACTATGACCTCTAGTTCTAGACTCTCCAGCCAGGGGAAACAGCCTCTCAGCATTTATCCTGTCAAGCCCTCTAAGAATTTTACATGTTTCAATGAGATCACCTCTCATTCTTCTAAACTCCAGAGGATATAGGCCCATTCTACTCAATCTCTCCTCATAGGACAACCCTCTTATCCCAGGAATCAATCTAGTGAACCTTTGTTGCACCACCTTTAAGGCAAGTATATCCTTCCTTAGGATATACTCCAGGTGTGGTCTCACCAGAGCCCTATATAATTGCAGCAAGATCTCCTTACTCTTTTACTCCAACCCAATTGCAATAAAGGCTAACATACCATTTGCGTTCCTAATTGCATGTTAACTTTCTATGATTCATGTACAAGGACACCCAAATCCCTCTGACTACCAACATTTCTTAGTCTCTCACCATCAGGGAAAAAATTAAAAAATATTCTGCTTTTCTATTCTTCCGACCAAAGTGGATAATTTCACATTTCCCCACATTATACTCCATCTGCCACCTTCTCCTCCGCTCACTTAACCTGCCTATATCCCTTTGCAATCTCTTTGCCTCCTCCTCACAGCTTACTTTCCCGCCTAGCTTTATATCATCAGCAAAACTTGGATATATTTCTTGGGACTTGGAACCTCTCTCTGCTTCATTAAGACCTCCCGTAAACCCACCTGTTTGATCAACCTTTTGGCCAGCTTTTCAAATATCTCCTCTCTCTGTTTGATGAGTCTCGGTGTTTGATATCTCTCCGTGTTTGATCTCTCTCCATGTTTGATAACTCTCAAGTGTCTGAAACTTCTCAGAATGCTTTTAAGGAAGCATTGGAAATAATAGAGATTTTAAAAATTGCATACATTGGAAATCTGAAATGAAAAGAGAAAGGGCGTGAAATTTTTTGCGACATCCCCCGCTCCCACACTGTTCCATCCCCATGGCCGGGGAGTCCAGAACCAGAGGTCACAGTCTCAGGATACGGGGTATGCCATTTAGAACCGAGATGAGGAGAAATTTCTTCACTCAGAGGGTGGTGAACCTGTGGAATTCTCTACCACAGAAGGCAGTGGAGGCCAAGTCATTAGATGTATTCAAGAAGGAGATAGATATATTTCTTAATGTTAAAGGGACCAAGGGATATGGGGAAAAAAGCGGGAACAGGGTACTGAGTTAGACGATCAGCCATGATCATTTTGAATGGCAGAGCAGGCCCGAAGGGCCGAATGGCCTACTCTTGCTCCTATTTTCTATGTTTCCATGTAACTTTAGCGGAGTAACACTTTAACACGCGTCAATAGGGATTCCCTCAAACTTTCGCCGAGGCTACAGTGCCCTAGTGAGAGAATCTCCAAGGAAAGTACCAGCAAGCTGCTGGAAATACATATTACCCGTCAGCACCTGACAAAAGGAAACGAGAGGTTTACCATGTGGAGCACAGACTAACTTCCTCAGGGCTGGGATTTGTGAATCCAAGACATTAAATTTTTATTTCTCCTTTCAGATACTGATAAAAGTGTTGCATTTTCTGGCATTCCTTTAAAAAAAAATACCCTCCAGTCCCTCTGACTAGAGTTGTATAACAATTAGAGTTGTTACCGATCACCCGGTGTCTTGATGGTGCCCCGATGTTTGTGGGAGGAGCTGTTGGCCCTGAAGATGCCTCCATCGGCTCTGCCAAGCGGGAGCAGGTGCGTGAGGTGGCTGCAACCCATCAGCTGAGACAGAAGATCAAAGGAAGCGGAGAGGGCTCTGTCCTTTTGAAGCAAGCCCCTGACAGTCTTCCGTAGCAAGGCAATTAAAGCAGACAGTAAAATGAATTGCTTTTTTTTACAGCAGATCTCTGTTCTGAGGGGAGTTGTGAAGTTAAGAACCCCACTTCAGGTTGTTGCAGTCCTTCCATGCAAGATACCCTGCAGCACAAGACAATCTGAGCTTCAGCATTAACAACAACTTGCATTTATGTAGCGCCTTTAACGTAGTTAAATGACCCAAAGCCCTTCACAGGAGGGTTATCAGACAAAATTTGACACAAGCCACATAAGGAGATATTGGGACAGACGAGGTAGGTTTTAAGGAGCATCTTAAAGGTGAGCAGAGAGGCGGAGAGGTTTAGGGAGGGGATTCCAGAGCTTAGGGCCTGGATGACTGAAGGAGGGGCGATGAAAATCGGGGATGCGCAAGAGGCCAGAATTGGAGGAGCGTAGAGTTCGCTTCAACATTATACAAATACAAAAGGACGCACCTTTAGTTAGAGCCATCGAGTGGGTCGAAGCCCGAATCCCACCAGGCTTACACCGGCAATTGCACCACGGAGGCTGCGATGTTACCATCAAAGGAAAAACCATGCTTTTTTTTTTCTCCCAAACAGCATTTTGTCTGCTGGCAAGAGAAAAATAAAATGGAGAGATTGGCAATTCGGGATTTAAAACACGTTACGTCTGTAATGAATTTTATAGCAGCATCATGGAAAGTAATGGAATTTCTCCAGCAGCTGCTTTTTTTTCATTTCTGTGCAGAGGGAGAGAGAGAGAAAGAGAGAGAGAGAGACGGCCGCTCCCGAGAGATGGGCTGTAGAGAAGACACTGGAAGCAACATCTGTACACGCGTGAATTATTGATGTGCGAAGTGTATAATCTGGTGACGCCTACAAGTAATAATTCTGTAACATTCCTCTTGCTTTTCTGAGACCGAGCTCTATAATTTAACCGGCCGTCTGTGATTTATCTCTAACCCTGCTAGACCTTAACCTACATCCTACCTCAGGTAAGGGGCCAGAGGTTGAGAACTGCGGTAGTTTCTGTGCATAGGGACAGGAGTAGGCCGTTCAGCCCTCTCGAGCCTGTTCCACTATTCAATTAGACCATGGCTGCTCTGTCCCTCAATTCCATTTACCCACCTTAGCTCCATATCCCTTGATACCCTTACCTAACATCAGCGATCTCAGACTTGAAAGCTCCATTTGACCCCATAGCCTTTTGGGGGAGAGAATTCCAGATTTCTACTACCCTTTGTGTGAAAAAATGCTTCCTGATTTCCCTCCTGAATGGCCTGGCTCTAAGTTTAAGATAATGTCCCCTTTTACTTGATGTCCACACCAGAGGAAATAGTTTCTCCGTATCTACCCCATCGAATCTCGTTAACATTTTAAACACCTGGATCAGATTACCCCCTCAATCTTCTCTACCCAAGGGAATACAAGCCAAATTTAGGTAACCTGTCCTCATAATTTTAACCCTTTAAGCCCCAGTATCATTCTGGCGCATCTACGCTGCACCCACTCCAAGGCCAATATATCCTTCCTGAAGTGTGGTGCCCAGAACTGAATGCAATGCTCCAGATGGGGTCTGACCAAGGCTCTATCTGTGTTGTCTCTGACTGCAGCGAGCAACTATCCCCCAACCACCCCACCCACCCCCCCCCAAACATTGTCCTTTCAGCAGTACCAGGAGGCTCCTGCGCTTCTGATACTCCTTTCAGAGGTGCCTCTGGAAGCCACACAAGATGTGGCACGGAGCTTCGGCTGACACCTCAGCTGCTCCTGTGCTTGCACATACTTTGCTCCCTTATTATCGTTGCCAATTCTGAGCACCACACTTTAGGAAGGATGTCAAGGCCTTAGAGAGGGTGCAGAGGAGATTTACTAGAATTGTACCAGGGATGAGGGACTTCAGTTATGTGATGTGGAGATGCCGGTGATGGACTGGGGTTGATAAATGTAAACAATCTTACAACACCAAGTTATAGTCCAACAATTTTATTTGAAAATCACAAGCTTTCGGAGGCTTCCTCCTTCGCCTGACATTCACTTGACGAAGGAGGAAGCCTCCGAAAGCTTGTGATTTTCAAATAAAATTGTTGGACTATAACCTGGTGTTGTAAGATTGTTTACATTCTTTTATGTGGAGAGACTAGAGGAACTGGTGTTGTTCTCCTTAGAGCAGAGAAGGTTAAGGGAAGGTGTTCAAAATCACAAAAGGTTTTGATAGAATAAATAAGGAGAAACTTTCTCCACTGGCAGAAAGGTCGGTAACCAGTGGACACAGGTAATTGGCAAAAGAACCTGAGGCGACATGAGGAAAACACTTTTTACACAACGAGTTGTTATGATCTGGAATGCACTGCCTGAAAGGGAGGTGGAAACAGAATCAATAATAACTTTCAAAAGGGAATTGGATAGATACTTGAAGGGGAAAAATTTGCAGGCCTACAGGGACAGGGCATGAGAGTGGGACTAATTGGATGGTTCTTTCAAAGAGCCAGCACAAGCACGATGGGCCGATTGGCCTCCTTCTGTGCTGTATCATTGTATGATTTTATAAATACTGCACTGGAGTGTCAGCCTACATTTTTTATACTCGAGTCTCTGGAGTGGGACTTGAACCCGCGACCTTCTGACTAAGAGGGGAGAGTGCTATCAACTGAGCCGTGGCTGTACAATGAAATGTTACATCATTGAAGCATAATAAACAGAGCTTTTCTCTGCTGTACCTGACCTGCAAGTGCTTGATGCTGACACTGGATGCTTGAAATGGAAAGTGTTCTATTCCTCAGCATTTAAACCAATCACCTTGATTACTTGAACAAAAGAGGAGGTAACATAAGCTGGCTGGCAATTTAAATTGTTATCGTTTTCATATCTTCCCACTCGCAGAATAGCTGAAGGATTCGGAGGCTGATTCACAGTCTGACAGGCCGCGACATGAACGCACCATCCGTGGCCATAACCATCTTTTTATACCAGTCGATAGCCTGGTTAGTCCTATGCGGAGGGCGGTCTGACAACCCACACAACGAGGGGGAGGGAGCCACCCAGCGGATCTGAGCGTCCCGCTGGATGTCAACCCAGAATTCAGAGATAAATCCCTGGGCTCCACTTGCAGTGACCACCTGGAGTAGGGTCCAATCTCTGCACCTTCGGACTCAGAGGCGGGACTTCTACCACGAGGGCAAAGCCTCGCTCCGGCACTTCGGTAATGAGTCTGTAATCTCACAAGATTTTTTACTTATTTGACTTGGAAAGGATTTAGGGTTAACTTTTATTATGATGTTGCTATACAGTAAAATTCAGTTCACACAGGGTTAACGCCCAGAAAACACAAGTTATCTAATTTGTTGATTAGGGTCATTAGCTGGGACTTTACACAGTGATGTGAAATGATGTGGTAATAGATCTGTGACGTTATGTGATGTGATGTTATTTTAGATATGTCATGTGATGTGAAAATCCTCATCCTTCATTTCAAATCCCTCCATGGCCTCACCCTTTCCTATCTCTGTAACCTCCTCCAGCCCAACAACCCTCCCAGATCTCTCCTCTGGCCACTTGTGCATCCCCGATTTCCATCGCTCCACCATTGGTGGCCGTGCCTTCTGCTGCCTCGGCTCTAAGCTCTGGGTGTTCCCTCAATAACCCTCTCTCTCCTCCTTTAAGACGCTCCTTAAAACCTGCCTCTTTGACCAAGCTGCGCTCATATCTCATTATGTGGCTCGGTGTCAAATTTTGTTTGGCTACGCTCCTGTAAAGTGCCTTGGGATGTTTCACGATGTTAAAGGCGCTATATAAATGCAAGTTGTTGTTGTTCTGGATATTGGGCAATAAGATGAACTCCAGATCAGTGGGAGCAACAGATCTACTTATGGGAGTGACCGTAATGCTAAACCCAAGACAATATCGAGGGCAAGGCCTGAAACTTGGAACTGTTCCCATATTCCAAGAATTTTATTGAAATTGCTAAGTCGTACCATATGCATTCTGAAATGCAATATGTGACATAAGAAGTGAACAATCTAAATTAATCCCATAAAATGTCTTCCGATAACGGTCAATACAGTCCTCAGCAGGTTCTTCCCTAGAATAGGAAAATTCTGACTGGTCATCCCTGGTGGCTCAGTGAGTAAATGCACAGCCCGGTGCAATACTTCTCAATATCTTTGCCTAAGACACTTCTTTTGGACTTAAATTTGGTCACCCTTCCTAATTTGGCCTCAACACCCTTGGGCTAGAGAAGGAAACCAAATCAAGCACAATGCCCGTTCACTAATCATTGCCAATTATTGCTAATACAATGGTCAATTGCCTGTGAAATAAAGAAAGGAAGACTTGCAATTATATTGTGCCTTTCACGACATCAAGAGGTCCCAAAGCACTTTACAGCCAATGAAGTACCTTTGAAGTGTAGTCACTGTTGTAATGTAGGAAATGCAGCAGCCATTTTGCACACAGCAAGTTCCTACAAACAGCAATGTGATAATGACCAGATAATCTGTTTTTTTTAATGAACTTGGTTGTGGGATAAATGTTGACCAGGACATCAGGGAGAACTCCCCTGTTCTTCTTCGAGGTAGTGCTTTTATGTCCACCTGAGAAGGCAGACGAGGCCTCGGATTAACATCTCATCTGAAAGACAGCATCTCCAACAGTGCAGCAATCCCTCAGTACTGTACTAGAGTGTCAGCCGAGATTTTTGTCACTGGAGTGGGACTTAAACCCACAACTTTCTGACTCAGAGACGAGAATGCTACCCACTGAGTCATGGCTGACAGATTTAGCTGTCATTCCCTCTGGTTGAACACTCATTGCCTGGGCTTCACACATGAAAAAAATAGTCCTTTTGCATGAGATACCAGACGGCAGCCAGCACTCATGAGCATGGCGTGAGTCGGTGCCTTCAGGAGAGTCGCTGAAGACTCTGCTGTAACAGTAGTAGTTTCAGCAGAATGATGGTATTAGTATAGCACTGAAACTTCAATCCATCACTTCAGAATCAAAAGAACCATAAAAGCAAATAACCGGCGAGCCACTAGAAATTTCAGCTGTCTGTTCACTCACTCTTCCAAACATCCTAGATAAGTAAAGCAGACAGGAATGTGCAATAAATAACTTGCGCAGCGATTTTATTGCTGACACATGCATTGGGAACTGTTCTTGACATTGTGAGGCGTTCTATCTTACACAGCCTCGCTGGCTCATAAAGAACGTCTCGGTTCTCAATTTCATAACAGCTGCTCGCATTGGGAGCTACAATTCTTTCTCGGTACGACTGCCGCAATGTAGCTCAGTGCTGTCAGCTATCAGGCTCAAGGACCATTCGATACTTGTGGTCCTTGTCTGTAACGCTTGAGGCCATATCAGAGGTAGAAACTTTTGGTTCTCTGCAGTGAGACTGACGACTTGTCAAAAAAAAAAAGCCACTGGACGATGGGGATGGTGGGGAAAGGTGGTTTAGGGAGGTCAGATGCTTTTGTAGCCCGTTCAATTTTCTCTCTTTGGTCAAAAGATGTCTGTTATGGAGACTGGTGCACAGAAATTCCACACCGCCCTTGCAGCCATCCTTGCTGAGCTCCTGCCCGCTACTTTGACCTGCAGCTGACCCCGCACCAAATCCTGGACCGCTCTGGCACGGCTCAGTCAGGGCAGCGTAGGCAGAGCCCTGGGAGTAGGACATCTATCTACTCTTTCGATGGATGCAAGGCTGAGGTGAAAATAATAGAAGCTGTAATATAAAAAAAGAATGGAAAATCAATTTAAAAGTGTTAAAGACTTTGAATCTGGACTCACCCCTGGCGTGTGCTGAGCTAGGTGATCAATAATGACAATACAATTGACCTCAGTACCTTGAGGTGTGGGAGTGGAAACAACATCGGTCGCTGGTCCTGCTTCTCATCGCTGGTGACCCAACCACCCCCCCCCTACCCGACCCCCTGCCCCACACTCCTCCTCCGAGAACCTGCATGTCGGTGGACAGGACATGAACAGAGGATCAGGCTGAACTGTGACGTCAGCCTCCCCTCATCATCGAATATTCTGCTGATGCTTATCGTAAGCACCCGAGGGAGATTCCATATTGGTTGTGTGATGGCTTTATTGATATGGAATAAGTAAAGTAATTACAATCACTTTAACAATGGTACAGAGGAATAAGCAAAATGATATTACCCTGGGTAGAGATGTAACCCCTGCCTCTTCCTGGTGTTCTATCTTTCTCCCTGTTTCTATCCTGTCTCCTTTCCTGCCGTGCCGTGTGTTCACCCTGTGGCCCAGGTTCAGCGACTCCACTATCACCTCTTTCTTGTATCGTTCACTTTACTTTTCAGGTGAACCCATTTAATTAATATGTAAACTCACCTTTGGATGGTGTGAAGATGGTGATCTCACCCATCTGCCCTTACTTCCCTGGATCAATGGCCCTCAGGCTGTGATCAAATGGTCAGCAGCCCAAACAAAATGGTCCTCTTATCAGTACCTCACCCAATGTGATCATACTGGTTTCAGTTTACTGTTGCATCACCCGAAACTCACTCCACCATCAGAATCACCCAAAACTTATTCTAGCTTGATGTTGTTGCGACCGTGCCTTCAGTTGCTTAGGCCTTAAGCTTTGGAATTCCTTCCCTAAACCTCTCCGTCTCTCTACCTCTCTCTCCTCTTTTAAGGCGCTCCTTAAAACCTACCTCTTGGACCAAGCTTTTGGTCACCTGTCCTAATATCTCCTCATATGGCTCGGTGTCAAATTCTGTTTGATAATCGCTCCTATGAAGCGCCTTGGGATGTTTTACTACGTTAAAGGCACTATGTAAATGCAAGTTGGTGGTTGTTGAAACTTGTTAACCCCATGTTTGCTCCAAGCTGCTTTCTTATCACCCTGCTGCCTTACATTATCAAGGCTCGCATTCGTACAGTGGCAACTTGAACAGTTTGCTCAACATTAATATGTTTGTATGAAATTCCTCTAACTAATATTTTGACAAATGCGTTAACAAACTCACTAGAAATCCCTCCACGGCCTCACTCCATCTCTACCACTAAAATATCCCCAGTCGCTACATCCCAGTTTGTACCCAAACCCTTCTGAGTGTGGACTACTGCAAGTACCCACTGCCCCATCCCCACTTCCCTCTGCTCCACCATCAGTGATCGAGCTTTCAGGCATTGTAATCCCAAACTCTGGAAATCTCTCCCTAAATCCCTCCGTCTTGCTACACGCCTCCTCATTTTCGAAACCCTCCTCAAAACCTATCTCTTCAGTCGCCTCCCCTTAGCCCGTCTCCCAGTTCCAGCTCAGGGCCTGATTTCCCCCCTTCCCTTGTACAGAACCTTGGGACATCTCACGATGTTAAAGGTGCTACAATGTGGGGATGTTGCTGTTGAAGTTGTTGCTAAAATAGAGGACAGGCAGGGGAGGGATAACATAATAATCCACTGGTGCATCCATTACTTATTTAACACAGAGCACAACTTTAATCCATTATCAATACAAAAGACTCCAGTAATTAAATTCTAAACAGCTGCGGTAGTTCTTAAATACAATAAGAAAATACGTGGGAATGTGACTCTCCGCATATTGAATGGAGCTCAGTTTCCTTCACTGAAGTTGTGAGCAAACTATAAACTGACAGCTGGTAACATCTGTGGTCAATGAAGTGTTTTTGCAATTAGCAATCCGTCCATTTGCTCTAATTATGTGTGTTTAACAAATTCCCACTGTTTGAAATGCTTGAAAGATGTCATTCTGCGAGGTCAATTTTGATTTATGATGGCATTAACAGTGTCATGTCCGAATAAGCACTCAAATTGGTGTGGTAATAACAAACTGCTTTTATTTCCAGCCCCTCTGGGATATTTTGTCAAAGAATAACAAAAGTAATAAGAGCTCATGGTGTAGGGGGTAACATATTAGCATGGATAATGGATTGGTTAGCTGACAGGAAACAAAGAGTAGGCCTAAATGGGTCATTTTCAGGTTGGCAAGATATAATGAGTGGAGTGCCACAGGGATCAGTGCTTGGGCCTCAACTATTTACAATCTATATCAATGACTTGGATGAAGGGACTGAATGTATGGTTACGAAATTTGCTGATGACACAAAAATAGGTAGGAAATAAATTTAAAACAGAAATAGACAGTTTCCTAGAAGTAAAGGGAATTAGGGGTTACGGGGAGCGGGCAGGAAATTGGACATGAATTTAGATTTGAGGTTAGGATCAGATCAGCCATGATCTTATTGAATGGCGGAGCAGGCTCGAGGGGCCGATTGGCCTACTCCTGCTCCTATTTCTTCTGTTCTTATACACAAGGAGTCTGCAAAGGGATATTTGACAGATGGAGTATAATGTGGGAAAATGTGAACTTGTCCACTTTGGCAGGAGGAATAGAAAAGCAGTATATTATTTAAATGGAGAGAGATTGCAGAACTCTGAGGTACAGAGGGATCTGGGTGTCCTAGAACATGAATCACAAAAAGTTAGTACGCAGGTACAGCAAGTGATTAGGAAGGCAAATGGAATGTTGTCATTTATTGCAAGGGGAATGGAATATAAAAGTAGAGATGTTTTGTTACAGTTGTACGGGGCATTGGTGAGACCACATCTAGGCAATTGTGTGCAGCTTTGGTCTCCTTATTTAAGAAAGGACATAATTGCTTTCAGAGAAAGTTCACTCAACTGATTCCTGGGATGAGGGGTTATCTTATGAGGAAAGGTTGGACAAGTTGGGCCTGTATACATTGGAGTTTAGAAGAATGAGAGGTGATCTTATTGAAACATGTAAGATCCTGAGGGGACTAGAAGGGGTAGATGCTGAGAGGATGTTTCCCCTTGTGGGAGAGACTAGAGCTAGGGGCCACAGTTTAAAAATAAGGGGTCTCCCATTTAAGACGGAGATGAGGAGAATTTTTTTCTCTCAGAGGGTCGTGAGCCTGTGGAACTCCCTTCCCCAGAGAGCGGTGGAGGCAGGGTCATTGAATATTTTTAAGGCTGAGTTAAATAGATTCCTGATTAACAAAGGAGTCAAAGGTTATAGTAGGTAGATGGGAAAGTAGGGTTGAGGTCACAATCAGATCAGCCATGATCTTATCAAATGGCAGAGCAGGCTCGAGGGGCCGAATGGCCTACTCCTGTTCTTAATTCGTATGTTCATAATAAAAGAGAAGACATTGGAGTGTAATTGCTATAATGTGCTTACAACAGTGGGGGGAGAGGGAGTGTTTAATTAATAATATGCAAGTGCTGTACATATCAAACAATTCCTGTGAATTAGACGGTTATGCTGATAGGGATAGAAGAAGAGGGATGGTTGGAGGCTTGTGTGGAGCGTAAATACCAGCATGGAACAGTTGGGCTGAATGGAATGTTTCTGTGCTGTACAAACTATGACTTCATTTATTTTGGCCTTTGCTGCTCCCTGTAAAACAAAATACAAGGTTAACTAACCTAAAAGATGTATTATAACAAAATCAAAATCGTGATACTTTTTTTTTCCTATCATAGAATAGAATAGAAGTGATACTTATTAAAAAGTTGAGTTACTAGCAATAGTGGTCATACCCCTAGGTAAGAAAATAGAGCATGAAACGAGAAAAGGCCATTTGGCCCGTCAAGCCAGTCCTTCCCATGACGACTTGCACTTATATAGTACACGTAGCATAAAAAAACATCCAAAGGTGCTCCTTAAATAGATAAGGAAATGGACGGCAAACCACATATGGAGAGAGCTTAGTCAAAAAGCTGTGTTTTAAGACTGGGTTTTGAAGGTGGAGAAAAGAGAGGTGGAGGTGTTCAGGGAGGAAATTCCAGAGAGTTGGGGCTGAGGCGAGTAAAGGGTCTGGCACTGATGGTGGGGCAAAGGGAGAGGGGCACGCACAAAAGAGCCAGAGGGGCAGAAGGGGATTTCAGGCTGAATGAGGTGGCATGATAGGGTGCAGCGGGACCATGGAGGGATCTGATGGCAAGTATAAGGATTTTGATTTAATGCAATGAGAATAGGGACCCAATACAGGTGAGGGGTAATGGGCAAACAGGACTGAAGGCAGGACAGGATAAGGTCGCTTGAATTTTGGACAAGTTGGTTTTTTTGGAGGGTGGGGGATGGGAGGCCAGCAAGGTGGGCATTGGTAAAATGGAGTCTAGAGATGGCCAAAGTGTGGATAAGAATTTCAGTGGCAGAGGGGAAGAGGTAGTGATGGAGTCAAGCAATGCTACGGAAATGGGAATAATGGCAGTGGGCGGGTGTGAAATTTGAAGCTCAGTTCTGTGTAGAACAGGGCACCAAGGTTTCACACAACTGCGGTTCAGCCAGGGAGAGTAGCTGGGAGAGGGATGGTGTCGGTGGGTAAAGGTTTGCTGCAGGAGCGAAGAAACGATAGCTTCGGTCTTTCCCACGTTCAGCCTGAAGAAGCACGCATGTTGAGATCCACCAGCTCTTCCACCCTCATTCCCAGGCATAAGTCTCTGCTGGGGGGGTGGGGCATGCTGATGGTAGGACAGTGACTTGAACCAAGAAATACAAGTGGACTCAGGTCACTCCAGGTGTGCTCTGACTGCCCGGCACCCAGATTTGGGGAGGACCGGGAAAATAGTTATTTTTTACTGGGCACACTTGTAGCCTTTAGAGTTGCTGTTGTTTTATTGGTTTTTCGTGCCGGAATAACCAGCAATTGCATGATAGATTTAGACTCACTGCCTTCTCTGAGCTGAGGAGTGCAGCAGACGCAAATCTGTAAAGATATTGCAGGTTGAGTTAAAATTACCCCCACTGAGTCTGGGAGAGTGTGTCAGGAGAGTGGGGAGATCCTGAGAGTGGGGAAGTCAAGGGCACTCAGAGCAAACAGCAAAAAGCCAAAGTGATTAAGATTAGAAGTGCCAAACCATACTTATTTTATTATGGGATATGGAAGATTCCCTCCTGTCCAGTCCCTATGTGAACGAATGGTTCATTTCTCCAATTGCTTTTTGGGCTCGTCCACAATTTGTCCTGAATGAGAGCCTACAGGTTTGCGAAAACTGTAGCTTATCATTTGTCCACATGGTTCGCCTATTGTTTCACCGATGGATCCTCAGCACCTGGTCATAGATGTTTTCTGTAAGAAATTCGAGTCGGGGAAACATGTTCTAACCACCATCACCCAACATCAGCATCAAGCTCCTCCCTCCCACCCATGTCAGGTATAACACAATCTGCTGCAGAGTAAAGCTCCCTGTACTACACGGATGAAACATCCTCAGTTACGTGGAGAGACTAGAGAAACCGGGGCTGTTCTCCTCAGAGCAGAGAAGGTTAAGGGAAGATATGATAGAGGCGTTCAAAATCATGAAGGGTGACGATAGAGTAAATAAGGAGAAACTGTTTCCAATGGCGGAAGAGTTGGTAACCAGAGGACACAGATTTAAAGTAATTGGCAAAAGAACCAGAGGCAACATGAGGGAAAAAAAAATAATTATGCACTCCTTGAAAGGGTGGTGGAAGCAGATTCAATAATAGCTTTCAAAAGGAAATTGGATAAATACTTGAAGGGAAAAATTTTGCAGGGCCATGGGGAAAGAGCAGGGGCGTGGGACTAATTGGATAGCTCTTTCAATGAACCGGCACAGGCACGATGGGCCGAATGGCTTCTTTCTGTGCTATATTATTCTATGATTCTATACTCTACCACAACAATGGCTCTAGTCTTGGAAGAGCGATTCCCGATGCTGTTGATGTTTTTATTGCTCTATTCACGCCGACCAGACAATGTGGTGTCCAGGAGACTGCCGAGAGATTAAATTCCACAGACAGTTCTTCAAGTTAGTGTGAATGCCTGATGTGTACAAGCATTCGTAAAACGTGCCAGGGATCTTACTGGTCTCAGTTGATTATAGTGTTTACTCTCCTAGCGCCTCTTATTGCGAATGTAATAGCTTCAGCTGCCCTTGTTTTTATTTGTTCTCAGGGTGTGGGCAATGCTTACAAGGCCGCATTTATTGCCCTTCCATAATTGCCCTGAACAGATGCTTTCTTCTTGAAACACTAGTTTGTATAGAATGTAGAACCAAAAAAGAAATTTTATAGCACAGAAGGAGGCCTTTTGGCCCATTGTATCTGTGCCTGCCATTTGCGAGTGCAATTCATAACTAATCTCATTGCCCACTCTCTTCCTATAGCCATGTTCCTATAGCCATGTTCTTTGCTTCAATTATTTATCAATTTTTCCCTTAAAAGAGACAGAGGTCCCACCCTTTACGAGGCTGGACTTATAATGGGAAACCAACAGAAACCTCGAGAAATGTTGGCAACTCTGCTTGGTCAGTAGGATACTTTGAGAAAGATCCCTGGGGTTTTGCTTCCTCAAAGGATATCAACAGCGTTGCCTTATTAGTGAGGGGTCTTGTTGGCTTTGCTTGCTGTGCTTTGTGGGGCATCGGGATGGATTGTTCTTAGTTCCTTGCCCCATTCAGACCTTCTTGGGGGGGGGTCCTATGTGCAAATTGGGTTTTGTGGGCCTCCAGGAAAGGCTCCAGGCTGCCTAGCACCTATCGCGTTCCTGACAGACTTTGTTCAGGGGTAGATTTTCAACTTGCCGCCTGGGTGTAAAACTGGCATCACGGATCGGCCACCCGTTATAGAAACCGCCCGATTTTAGTTTCCACTGTAGTGTTACGCCCAAGTGTCAAGTTAAAACTCTACCCCAGTGTATCATTTATTCTGACTGGTATATGTCCCACAGATATTGTACCCACATGTTTGGTGTGTGTGTGTGTGTGTGTGTGTGTGTGGTTCCAAAATGGGGAATGCATCCCATTGTAACTATCAGTGACAGATGTACTATCGTGGGTGGTACCTCACACATTCTGATGTGTGTGGTAATTGTGAGTAGGAAAGAATTTGTATTTATATGGTGCCTTTCATATTCTCACGCTGTCCAAGTGCTTTACAATCAGTGAATTACTTCTGAAGTGCAGTCACTATTGTTATACGATCCATACAAAATTGACGGGCAGGAAAAGGCCAGCTGGTCTATCAAGCCTGTCCCACACACCATGATGGCCAGACCATGATGGCTAAACATTACTTACCCGTCCCCCCCCCCCACACCCCGCAGCCATGTAATCTCCTGGGTGAGGCAAAAAACAAGAAAAAACCCAGGGTCAATAAGAGAGAAAATGCTCCAGAAAATTCCTCTCCGACCCCCCCTCAGGTGTTCGAAATCAGTCCAGGAGATCACATGGACCAAGCATTATCTGTATTCCTTCTATATGATGCGATCTCTGCCCCAGTCAGGAACTGGTCCAGCTCCCTCTTGAAGGCAGAGAGTCCGCACCCACCACACCAGCCGGCAACGCGTTCCAGAGGCTCACAATTCTCTGCGAAAAGAGGAACCGCCTAACATCCAGGCTATTCCTACTCTTCCATAGTTTAAACTCGTGTCCCCTGGTCCTCCCCAACCTGTTAAACTGGAATAATCTCTCAGTAGGGACGTTATCCAGCCCTTTAATTATTCTATAGACATCTATCAGGTTGATCTAAATCTACACTGCTCTAAAGTAAATAGACTGAGGTCCTTGAGCCTATCTGAGTAGCTGAGGTTATTTAAGCAGGGAATCGTTCTTGTAGCTCTCCTCTGGACCTTTAACAAAGCTGTTATATCACCCACTATACAGAGGGACCAAAACTGGGCCCAGTATTCTAGATGTGGTCCGACCAGCAACCTGTACATTATCGAAATGGTGTCCTTTGATTTATACTGAATGGTTCTATTAATACAACCCATCACCTTGTTAGTTTTAGCTACAATTTCTCTACATTGGTCATGAATCTTTAGTGATCTGTGCACAATAACATCTGAGCACAAGATCTTTTTTGTGCTCAACCTCTTTCAGTATTTGTTCCCTGCAAATAATGTGCGTAATCTGTGTTGGCCCTACCAACATGCATGACACTACATTTATCTAAATTAAATGCCATTTGCCAATGTGTGGCCCATTCCCCTAGCACATCTAAACCTTTTTGGATTTGATTGCACTCCTCCACTGTCTTAACCCTTGCGCAGATTTTGGTGTCATCTGCAAATTTACTTACCGTACTCCCAACACCGCTGTCCAGGTCATTAGTAAAGACAGTGAAGAGTAGCGGGCCCAGGACCAGTTCCTGGGGACACCACTAGTAACATATCTCCAGGCTGAACCACATCCGTTAACTACAACTTTTTGGCTGCGGGATTGGAGCCAATTCCTAATCCAGCTTGTCAAATTTCTACTGATAACACAAGATTCTATTTTGTGAAGTATCCTATTGTGAGGTACCTGATCAAAGGCTTTCTGAAAGTCCAGGTAGACAATATCTACCAGATTACCCTCATCCACTATCCTAGCGACTTCCTCAAAAAACTATCAAATTTGTTAGGCACGACCTATTTTTTTTTCAGAATCCATGTTGTGTTACGTAGTGCCTTTCACAACCTCAGGGCGTCCCAACGTGTTTCACAGACACTGAAGGACTTTTGAAGGGTAGTCACTGTTGTAATGTAGGAAACATGGCAACCAATTTGGACACAGCCAGGTCCCACAAACAGCAATGGAATAAATGGCCAGATCACCTGTTTTAGAAGTTGGTTGAGGGTAAATATTGGCCAGGACACCAGGAGAACTCCCCTGCTTTTCTTCGAATAGTGCCATGGGATCTTTTACTGAGAGGACAGACGGGGCTTCGGTTTAACGTCTCATCCGAAAGACGGCATCTCTGACAGTGCAGCACTCCCTCAGGGGAAGAGGACAAGGGAGAAAACTGACAAAGAAAATGAGCAAGAATGAAAGAAAATAACCAAAAGCAAAATACTGCGCATGCTGGAAATCTGAAATGAAAACAGAAAATGCTGGAGAAGCTCAGCAAGTGAGGCAGCATCTGCGGAGAAAGAAACAGAGTTCACGTTTCAGGTCGAAGACCTTTCGTCAGAATGAAAATAACCATTGGGCCCAGTGTGCTTTTTGACACCAGAGTGTTGCATCTTTCAGCACATAATAGGTTACAACGCATTACAAATTACCTCTTCTTTTTCTCAAACACACATTCTTCCCTGCAGAACGCTATTGTCTCATTCCATTAACTTCTTCATTAGTTCCAAAAGCCTATCAGCAGTGACAAACCAAAAGAGCAATTAAACTTCCAAATGTTTCTGTCTAAAAACTTGCGGATAATATTTGTATGTCATTCACTGCCATCTGTGTGTTACCTTCACTTGATTTCTGTCTAAATCAGAGTCTATTGACATTTATTTTGTAAAACAAAAATGGTTGATATAAATGAAGCAATCAGCACGTGAATGGTTTACTAAAGCTCTCCGACGATAAACTCTGCATCGCAGTAATGTATGAAAAATTAGATAAACACTTAGAAGAGGAAAGTATTAAAGGTTTTGGAGAAAGAGCAGAGAAATGGGATTAAGGTAGATAACGGTATCTATTGCAGCTAGGTACAGTGGGCAAATCGCCTCCTTCTGTGCTGAAATTTGATTCTATAAATCATATTTTCTTTTGATTATGGATTCTAGCTCCACTCCGGACCAGAGCACATAATCTCGGCTGACACTTCAGGTCAGTACTGAGAGAGGGGTGCATTTTCAGAGTTGCTGTTCTTTAGATGAAAGTAAGGAATCTTACAACACCAAGTTATAGTCCAACTGTTTTATTTGAAAATCACAAGCTTTCGGAGGCTTTCTCCTTCGTCAGGTGAGTGTGGGATTCGTATTCCATGGGAGGTTACCGCATTTATAGTCAGAGAACAATACCTGGTGATTACAGATAATCTTTCCAACTGCCCGTTGTCAAGGCAATCAAAGTGTTCAGACAGAGATGTTACCTACAGGACCACCGAATACACAAACGGCCAGAACAAAAGACAGAGAGAGAGAGAGAGAAACATCCGAAAGGAAGAGAAAGACAGAGAATGACCCGTTGTATTAAAAACAGATAACTTTTTTTCACTGGTGGGGTTACGTGTAGCGTGACATGAACCCAAGATCCCGGTTGAGGCCGTCCTCATGGGTGCGGAACTTGGCTATCAATTTCTGCTCGACGATTTTGCGTTGTCGTGTGTCTCGAAGGCCGCCTTGGAGAACGCTTACCCGAAGACCAGTGGCTGAATGTCCTTGACTGCTGAAGTGTTCCCCGACTGGGAGGGAAGCCTCCTGTCTGGCGATTGTTGCGCGGTGTCCGTTCATCCGTTGTCGCAGTGTCTGCATGGTCTCGCCAATGTACCATGCTCCGGGGCATCCTTTCCTGCAACGTATGAGGTAGACAACGTTGGCCAGAGCGGAGAAACTACGCCATGTTCTCCACAGTCTTCAACATGTCATCGATGACGACGAACACCTCGCTAAGGCCATCCCCACACCTCCACTACTTGCCTTCAAACAGCCACCCAACCTCAAACAGACCATCGTTTGCAGCAAATTACCCAGCTTCCAGGAGAACAGCGTCCACGACACCACACAACCCTGCCACGGCAACCTCTGCAAGACATGCCAGATCATCGACACAGACACCACCATCACACAAAAGGACACCACCCACCAGGTACATGGTTCATACTCCTGTGACTCGGCCAACGTTGTCTACCTCATACGTTGCAGGAAAGGATGCCCCGGAGCATGGTACATTGGCGAGACCATGCAGACACTGCGACAACGGATGAACGGACACCGCGCAACAATCGCCAGACAGGAGGGTTCCCTCCCAGTCGGGGAACACTTCAGCAGTCAAGGACATTCAGCCACCGATCTTCGGGTAAGCGTTCTCCAAGGCGGCCTTCGAGACACACGACAACGTAAAATCGTCGAGCAGAAATTGATAGCCAAGTTCCGCACCCATGAGGACGGCCTCAACCAGGATCTTGGGTTCATGTCACGCTACAGGTAACCCCACCAGCGAAAAAAAGTTATCTGTTTTTAATACAATGGGTCATTCTCTGTCTTTCTCTTCCTTTCGGATGTTTCTCTCTCTCTCTCTCTCTCTGTCTTTTGTTCTGGCTGTTTGTGTATTCAGTGGTCCTGTAGGTAACATCTCTCTGTCTGAACACTTTGATTGCCTTGACAACAGGCAGTTGGAAAGATTATCTGTAATCACCAGGTATTGTTCTCTGACTATAAATGCGGTAACCTTCCATGGAATCCGAATCCCACACTCACCTGATGAAGGAGAAAGCCTCCGAAAGCTTGTGATTTTCAAATAAAACAGTTGGACTATAACCTGGTGTTGTAAGATTCCTTACATTTGTCAACCCCAGTCCATGACCGGCATCTCCACATCACAGGTTCTTTAGATGAGGCATTGAACTGAGGCTCCCCCTCCTCACGCACCCCACCACCAAATCTGCCTGCTCAAGTGGGCTATAAGATGCTATGGCTCTATTCAACGTAGAGCTGGAAGTTTTCCAGGGAACCTGCCCAACATTCTTCCCTCAATTTACACAATGCAAAATCAGATTAATTGGCATTCATCTCATTTGCTGTTTGTGAGACCTTGGTGTACACAAATTGACTGCAGCATTAGCCTAGCTAACAGTGAATGCTAATAATAATATTAATAATAAATTATTAATTGGCTGTGAAGCACTGTGAGACATCATGAGGACGAGAGAAGGTGCTATGTAAATGTAAACTCTTAGTTTCTAGTTGGTTCAGACAGTATGTGATTGAGAGACCTGCAGATCATCACTAACGTTAAAAAGAGTAGAAGGGAAGATGAGATAGATTGAGTAGAAATGGTTAGGCAACACGAAGGATTTGGTGACAAAAAGTCTTTAGATTGCAGCAGGAAGGAAAGATTGAGGGAGTTAAGGAGTTCCATAGTTTTGAGGTCCTGAATGAGTTGGAGTAGATGTGATGAGTCTTGATAGCAACACAGTGAGAATACAGTGAGGAGGAAGAGTATGTAGGAAGAAGGGAGGAAGATTCAGAGGAGCACTGACCAGAGTATCAGTGAAATAAAGAACTAGAAAAAAGGTTGCGCAGAGATTGCGTGGTGAGAGAAGGCCCACCTATCAGGCAAGAAGCTCAGGCTCTGTAAATTTCTGTAATAACACTTTATAAAACCTTTTTACGCAGCGAGTAATTATGATCTGGAATGTGCTGCCTGAAAGGGCGATGGAAGCAGATTCAATCATGGCCTTCAAAAAGGAATTGGATAAATATTTGAAGGGAAAAAAATTGAGGGCTACAGAGAAAGAGCGGGGGAATGGGACTAACCTGATTGCTCTTAGAAAGAGCCGGCACAGGCTCGATGGGCTGAATGGCCTCCTTCTGTGCTGTAACAATTCTATGATTCTATAATATTCATCTTTATAAACAAAGAAGAAATCTTTTTTCGGAGGCACACATGCTGATCCCGGGTGTATTTTGTAGACTTGAGTATCGCGTGGTTTTATGATTTGACTTTTGAAAGTGGGGAACTTCCTGAAGTTGCTGACTTGTAGCTGTGATGTTGTGCACAATCCACACTGCCCCTTAACCAAACATAAACTCAGTATTACACCGAATTTAACACAGCGAGAATGGAGGGAGGAGGAAGAGCAGGTAGGACAGCAGATCTGAGCTTAGGAGGAAGAAGGGAAAAGAGAAGAGCAATGACGATTGTAGAACTGGTGAATTGAAGAGAGACAAGAAAGGTCATGTGCTGAAAGATGGGATAGTGGTGAGAGAAGAATGGCTTAAAAGAGAAGCTTTCTCTTACCTCGAGTGGACTGCAGTAGCAGAAGTTGGATATTGTTCTAACAATGTGTCCCATCTCGGAGTCAAGAAGAGCGTCCTACATCACTGTGACATTTCCGTTTGTCACACTATTTACGGGGAGGCGGGGAGGGAGCTGGGGCGCGTGTCAGTGGCCAGGATCCCGGAAATACTGGGAAAGGCGGAAGTCCTGGTGAATTTAACAGGAGGACCTCAATAGAATTTTTTGACTCCGTTTCCCGCCCAGCAGCCGGCAAGATTGAAAGGCTGGCCAGGTGCTGGATGGGAAAGCCAGCAGTACAAGGCGGGGGGAGAGACATCGGCAAGCGAGGGAGACATCGGCGAGGATTGGCGGGGTGCAGGGGGGGGGGGGGTCGACCGATTGCGGGGTGTGGGGGTCGGAAGATCGGGGCAGGTTCGTATGAGGGGCCGGGGGGAAGCACTCCTGCTCTTCCTGGCCCACAAGCAGTGCTGGAAAAGCACAAACCTGCTGGATCCGCCTCCTCCCACGTCCCTTCAGCTGCCAGGCTTCCCGAGCCCTGGGAAACCCGGCCGGCCAGCGTTAGATTTAAATGGCTGCCAAAATCTGAGGAATGCCGCCTTATTTAAATATAGTAAGCATGGACCCGCCTCTCCAGAGCAGGTTACTCAGACGCCCCCTCCAACCCGCCGCGGTTAAACCGCAAACGGGCGTATTCACCGCGGGTTGGGTCAGGTTTCCCGTTGATAGAAATTTAACTCTCCAGCCACCTCCCCCCTAATCCTTTCCCGCCTATTGTGGGGGGGAGTTAAAACTCCCATTAATTGTCTTGTTTTACAGAGATAGTGCCAATTAGAGATGGATTCAATGACAGGATTTTTGCTGTGGGCAGACGTTAACTGGGAACCGAAGAGGAACGAGACATTTCACAGCAGACACGTAAAAACAGCTTTGCCATCAAGAGTTTCTGTCTTGAATATCACAAATTGAACGACGGCCAGCGAAAGAGAAAGGGAAAAATGACAGCAGAAACGGCAGGCTGTCTCAATCATGGGGGAAATGCTCGACCCACCAGGCGTGCAAATGGCACTACGAATCGGCCGGATCATTTGAAAGGAAAATCGGGCCGTTTCTATAAACGGGCAGCCGATCCATAACACCAGTTTTACTCCCGGTTAGTGTGTTGAAAATCTATCCCCATATCTAGTGACAAAGTTTCCAAATCACAGGTTTAGTAGAAAAGCTGAAATGCAGCTCTCACTTGCTTAAAGATGCCCAAAGATATTTACACTGTGGCGGAGTTCCTTTCAAAGCATGTTCCAAAATAGTATTCCATCCTGCGATTGAGGGAGGTTCCGTCTTTTGGATGAGACCGAGGCCCCGTCTACCCTCTCAGGTGGATGTAAACGATCCCGTGGCAATATTTTGAAGAAGAGCAGGGGAGTTCTCCCCAGTGTCATAGCCAACATTTATCCTTCAACCAACATCATTAAAACAGATTATCCAGCCATTATCACGTTACTGTTTGTGGGATCTTGCTGTGCACAAATTGGCTGCCGCGTTTCCTACATTACAAAAGTGACTACACTTCAAAAGTACTTCATTGGTTGTAAAGCACTTTGGGACATCCTGAGGTTATGAAAGGCGCTATATAAATGCAAGTCTTTTAGTTTTTCCCAGTTATTCCTCCTCTCTCTGATTCAGAGTTTCGTATTCTATGGATGCTCCACAGCAAGTGTTTCTGGAACTTGGTCAACGCTGGATGGAGCCAATCAACAAAGGGTCTTTGACAAAAATGTTACCCAAGGCCTTGTAATAATACAGTCATCGGTTTTTATATTTGTACGTCAATATTCTAATCTTCCTTTATCGAGCTTTTTAGTGGAGCTTTTTTTTAATTATTTCATCGTTTGATAAACCATTTTTGAATTTCAGTAGCTGTCTTTCTTTTAGTGGAACCGAGCCTGGAGGCTTGTACTTCTACAAACCTGCAGTTGAGAAATTCTCTAAGCGATAAAGAAATCAAAAGAGATACAGTAGATGAAGCTGTCCTAGCGTAATGGGATGGAACTTTATATGCTGAAGGAAATGGAGCTTGCACATGGACATCACATAAACAATGTTGGTCGTAGCATATTATGTTCAAAATAAATATGTGAACGCACAGTCTAAACATTTTTGTGACTTCTGTGTACAAAACTAATTACTTCTCATCACCACCAAGGAACTGGATTGGAAAGATGCACAAGTCTATGAGCCAAATATCCATTAGCAATATTCTGAGACTAATTTGTAGTCTCTTCTAAAAAAGAAAGACTTGATGTTCACTAGTGTAGTAGATTAACATTCTTCACCTCTGCACTGTAGGAATGAATTCAGTTCTGGGTTATAGGATGAATGTTGCCTCTATTCCCCCTCTCGCTGCCAGTTATAAAGACCTTAAACGGATTGAATTTGGACTGTGTTAACCCATTGAATTATGGACACCATTCCACAAATCAAACTACCCATAATTGGCAGTGAGTTTGATTTCCAAGGTGGAAAAGTCACTATCTTGAGTAGCAAAGGCACGGTCATAAATATAGCTGAATTTCCACAATCTGATCACAGGCAGGTCATTTATGTACAGATTAAGAAGGAGTGGTGCTGGAACTGATCCCTGAGGGAGGCCATTGATTTGGTATCTCCTCGAGCTGGTGCTGGCGGCCATGTGTACTCTGAAACGTCAGCCCAGTGGGAGTAATCCAACAGAGCAGATGGCCCAATGTGGCAGGACTCTCGATATTTTCACCGGAAGGCCAGTACGCCAGACAGCATCATGGGCTGCTGTTGACTGCGGCCGTGGTGGAAACCAGCTTGATCTGAGTTCGGTGCCACGTCGATTACTGGAGATATATGCTGGAGGACCAGCCTGAGTGAGCAACTTGCTTGGAACCAATGGAAATGGGACTCGGGTGGTTTCTACAACAGATGGCTTATCTGTAACGCCAGTTTCAGGCCCAGATGGCAAGTTGGCATCTGCCCCCTTCCCACTCAAGCTGCATATTTATAATTTCCACTGGACAATTCCACTCTGGCACAATAGAACCTCTGGCACAAAGCAAAAACCCTGGCTGAGAACGAGCAGAATTACTGTACTGTGTTGAAAACATAATTTCTCGTAAAAGGTCAATGGTAGAAATATGTAAAGCAGTGCTGACAGCTTACCTCAATAACATCTGAGGCTATTAACAAGCTCTCTGCGGGTTGCACTTAAAGGGAGAAGGAAGTGTGAGCTGTGAAGCAATGACTTCCGGACTTAATTAAAGGTTACACATAACTTGAAGAGCAGCTCATTACCTTATTATTCGACAATTTATTGTAAATGTAAAATTGACTATCAAGAGGTGCCTTAATGTTTGTCAAATGGTACCTGAAAATAAATAATCTTCTGTATGTATCTGGGTTTTTAAAGTGATATAATTGTCTGTAAACTGGAGATGCTCAATTACAAAACATAAATTACATAAAATTTACAGCACAGAAACAGGCCATTCGGCCCAACTGGTCTGTGGCAGTGTTTATGCTCCATGCGAGCCAATGATCACAAGATAAATATGGATGATGAAGGCCATTTAACCCAACTTGGTTAACCCATTCATAATGATCCTAAAGATCCCCCCACTGCAGTACCCAATTGGTTCTTAAATGATCCCAAGGTTTTTACCCCCATTACTCTATCTGGGAGTCCATTCCATGTATTGATAAGAACGTAAGAACATAACATAACATAAGAACGTAAAATAAGAACGTAAGGTGACAAGGACACAATGGAGCTGATTTTGGCCTCCATTATAGGAATAGGAGTAGGCCATTCAGCCCCTCGAGCCTGTTCTGCCATTCAATTAGATCATGGCTGATCTGTATCTTAACTCCCTTTACCCGCCTTGGTTCCATAACCCTTAATACCCATACCCAACAAAAATCTATCAATCTCAGTTTTGAAATTTTCAATTGACCCCCAGCCTCAACAGCTTTTTGAGGGAGAGAGTTCCAGATTTCCACTACCCTTTGTGTGAAGAAGTGATTCCTGTCATCACCCCTGAAGAGCCTCGCTCTAATTTTAAGGTTGTGCCCCTTTGTTCTGGACTCTCCCACCAGAGGAAATAATTTCTCTCTATCTACCCTATCCAATCCTTTAATCATCCTAAACACGTCAATTAGATCACCCCTTAATCTTCTATACTCAAGGGAATCCAAGCCTAGTCTACGTTCCATGAAATGATAGGTTGTTAAAAATGGACAAAGATCAGTCCCACCAGCTCTTTTCCCATTCTGAGTCTGGCATAAATTTCCAGTCAGGATGGCAGAATTCCCAGCCAGGAATAGCCAAGAGTTTCATAACAATATTTAAATCGTGTAGAAGTGACATCATCTCGGCATCTAAGCCATTTCCTGGCCTTTTAGTTGGAAGTAGTCCTTTTCTTCATCTCGTTCATATATTAGTGTCCAGGGATGAAAGGCTGTGCCTTGGAATGTGAAGGGACAGCCGGTAGTTTGCACATGTGTTTTCAAATTGTTTTTTTGTTTGCCCCCCATTTTACAGGAAGAAAGCCTTCTGTTCCAGATATTGTCTACAGCTCATTCCACAGCAGATGAGGGTCATTTTCTCTTTTGGCTACGGGCAAAAAACTGGCAGTAGCGGATCGGCACAAAGCGTTTTCCAGTCAACGAAGTACATTTTTGAATGTGGTAATGTAGGAAACGCGGCAGCCAATTTGCGCACAGCAAGCTCCCACAAACAGCAATGTGATGAAGACCAGAGGAAAGGGAAGAGGCTTCTATTATTCTCATCAGCGATGGCGCCTCATGACACTGGCGTAATACTTTGTGATTTACATCATTGGGCTGGAAATTGCTCACATCGGCGTGACAACCACCGCAGCAGCTCCTACGAATAAAAGGTTCGAATTTACTTACCGTGGATCAGAGGCGGAGACTTGCGTGAATTGGAGGACTTCAAAAGAATTGCAACATCAGCCCGGCTTCTGAACAGCGTGGGCTGATGGGTATGGGAAATGGCTCGGAGAATGGAAGCCACGCCCACAAGCAGGCAAGTAAAACTCATTCATTTAAAGTGAACTTCTCTACGCTAGTGTAAATAAAAAATTTACATATCTTAATATAAAAAGCCAAGCAAATGATCTAATTTAATGAAACTTACAGAAGCTAAAAGTGAAAAAAAATGTTTTAATGAGCAAAAAATATTAAAATAAGAGTAATTTGACATTCCACATTTTTAAAATTTAATTTTTTTTTTTGTTTTGCAGTCATTAACAGTCTCCGCGTTTTTAAAAAGTAGTGTAGGGCTGATATTTTCCAGTGTACCTTTTGGTGGCGTAAGTATCTTCGTTCCAGCTGGGCAGATGGGTAAGTTTACGAATGTTTAATGATTTCTATGACTTTAGCGTAGGTGGCCCTTTAATTCGGACCTGTCAAACCCGACGGCGAGCCAATGGAAGCACGTTCACGGTTTCCTGGTTTAAATGCGCATTCGCGAACCTACTCCATCGACTCGCCAGCGGTCGGAGAAGACGCCATTATGGAACGGCGTCCTCGGGTGAGTAATTTCTGGGCCATTATGTTGCGCTTCTATAAACCGTAAAGAGCAAGCAGGACCCATTTGATCATACGGCGCTGTCCTTGGACGATAAACAGCGCAAGCACACGTGGGTTAAGACCGTTTTAAGACGCAGAGTAAAGCATTGAACAGGTCGACCTCTGGAACATTCTTTTCAATGCAGCATCCTCTCTTTGTATTTCCTTCTTACTTCCTGGGTTTTATCAGAGTTTGTACCAATCTTGAGGTCTCTCTCACACCAAATATTACCACTTGCAGTTGTGACTGATGTTGTAAGTGCTGTTCTGATGGATTATCGCTCACCAGGGACATACAGCTGAAAGCTTCATGGCCGCTTCCAAAATTGCAACGTTTCATTTTCAAGAAAGGCCTGTGGTGGACGCGACATTTACTATACTTACCTCAGATGATCTATTTCAACTAAAAGAAGCTCAGAATATCTATAAAGGTAATAGAAAGAAGTGCACATAATTTAATCATCTAATTGGGACTTGTTTCTGTCCTTCTTCAACCCCACTGAACCGTATTATTTTGACTTGGTTCCCATTTACAGAAAAACCTCAATAGTCCGAAGAACTTTATTGGGCTTGTCCAATCATGCATACCCATTGAGAAGATATATACAGCACCTTTTACAAAGCAGAGCTCCAGAGCACTCAAGGGGGCAGATTCAAATTGGAGGCTCAGTGCCCTTAAGTTCAGTTTCAATGAGTAGCACCAGTTTGAGGCACTTCAGCACTGGTTAGAATCAGACCCCCTTATTATCAAACTGGCTGTTGTGTCTATTTAGTAGTGCATCTTGTGACTGGGCTATGTGGGACAGGGAGGCAGTAGATTCAACTTCCAACCTGCCTGACAGCAACAACTGTGCTTTTCCTAGATGGTAAGTTACCTATTTCAGACAAGGCATCAAGCACAGCTCCAAATGAAGCAAAGGTGACTGGCTGAAGGATGGGGTAACTATTTCAGGTGAAACTTGTACAATCCTATCCACAGGTCCAGGATTCGTGCGGTCCACGGAGTGGGGGGGGGGGGGGGGGGGGGGATAGATCCGACTGCTTGCCTCTGTTTCACAGCCTTGTATCTGACTGGGTGGCCTGGGAGAAAAACCATGAGGGGTTCACCAGTACGTTCGAGGCCTTCTGCGACTAGTGGACTCCGCAGTTTATAAATTGCATCATAGGTGAGGGGAACACAATAATCAGAGAATCTTATCGCACAGAAAGAGGCCATTCGATCCATTGTGCTGGCACTTTGAAAGAACTATCCAATTGGTCCCACTTAACTGCTCTTTCACTGTAGCCCTGAAATTTGTATTTCCTTTTGAAGTATTTATCCAATAAACTAATTCACTGAGTGTTTATTTATTAGTTGTGGGGGGGAACTTGCAGTGATGTAATTGGTCAGGTGGCACTGGAATCAGAGCCATCCTATTGGTCTATTTTCAAATAGTCCTCGACATTTCTTACCAATGGGTGCAAACAACTTCGATGAGAAGTTCTAATTCAGATCACCAGAATCTGCGATTAAGTGGCTGAGCTCCATATCCAACCAAGAAAGACTTGCATTTACATAGCTCCTTTCACAACCTCAGGATGTCCCAAAGCATGTTACAGCCAATTAAGTACTTTTTGAAGTGTAGTTCACTGTTGTAATGTAGGAAATGTGATAGCCAGTTTGTTCACATCAAGCTCCCACAAACAGCAATGTGATAACCAGATAATCTGTTTTACTGATGTTGGTTGAGGGATAAATACTGGCCAGAACACCAGGGAGAACTCCTTTGCTAACAAAGTAATGCTTGATGGGAGTTCCTGAACACCGTGATAAGAGAAATCCCAAAAATCCACCTTTTTAAATCTAGGATATATCAAAGAAGCAATTCTGCCTCAGTACTTATTCTAACAACAGCTTGTTTTATCAATCATTCTATCACCATAATTCCTAATGTAATATTACCTCCTGTACTGTATATATTGATCATCTTTACAGACATGCACATAAAGAATGTGCTATTTTGCACCACATGCCAACCAGATTTGTTTCAAAGTGACAGCTGTACCATTACCATACTGATCTCCAGAAGTTGGAATTGCTCTGTGATCTCATGATAATAAGCGTTTGTTGCAAATTCCGCTATCCATTATTTTAACAGAGGCATTAATGCATTTATATTAAACAGATTACCACCTCTTATAGTAGCAGAGAAAGGAATTTGCTACTAGCACCTTCAGCCTCTGTACGATATATATGGCAGGGTTATGTGTCTTACTCCCTGTATTGAAGGCATGCCCTGTTCTGAATAATTTTTCTAAAGTTTACCACTGGCTGGATTGATAGAATAATTAATTTCCACTTGTAGCACATGGATTAAAGTGCTCATGTAAAATCCCTTTGCTTGCTATTTTAACACAAGTCGTTCCTGTTTAGAATGAGCAGATTAATGACTGTGAAAATAGACCATAAAGGAATTTTATGTCAACATATTAAGCAGTGCATTACTAGAGGGCATTAAGCTGCTAAGAGGTTCAAAATAAACAAGTTAATGACTACAGCACACACAGGAGATTTTACATAAATGTGTTAAGTAGTGGGCAACCAGAGGGAATAAGGATTGAGTATGGTAGATTCAGCCTGTTGGTGTTGTATTATGGAAAAATCAAAGATCAGAGATGATTTAAGAATTCAGCCTTTTTGTTAGATTCGCTGTTCTGGGAAGGTTTCATCTTTGGTTCTGCCACTGATCTTAAACATTTACAATCTGGAATCACCAGAGAAACCTCAGATGACTTGTGCTTTTTAAATGAAATCAAAAGTAACATTTTTCCAATGGAGCTAAGGGCTACACTCATACTGACCTATTAGCAACAGAGTAAACCATTGCCTACGCTTTCAACCTCTACCACCAAGAAGGGTAAGAGCAGCAAGGCCGTGGGAACATGTTCTCCTACAAGTTCCCCCCCAAGTCACACACCATCCTGACTTGGACACATATCATCGTTGGGTCGCTGACGACACAAAACTAGGTGGGATCGTGAGTTGTGAGGAGGATGCAAAGTGGCTTCAAGGCGATTTAGACAAGTTGAGTGAGTGGGCAAATACATGGCAGATGCAGTATAATGTGGATAAATGTGAAGTTATCCACTTCGGAAGGAAAAACAGAAAGGCAGAGTATTATTTAAATGGTGATAGATTGGGGAATGTTGATGTACAAAGGGACCAGGGTGTCCTTGTACACCAGTCACTGAAAGCAAACATGCAGGTGCAGCAAGCAGTTAGGAAGGCAAATGGTATGTTGGCTTTCATTGCAAGACGATTTGAGTACAGGAGCAAGGATGTCTTACTGCAGTTATACAGGGCCTTGGTGAGACCACACCTGGAATATTGTGTGCAGTTTTGGTCTCCTTACCGAAGAAACGATATACTTGCCATAGAGGGAGTGCAGCAAAGGGTCACCAGACTGATTCCTGGGATGGCAGGACTGTTGTATGAGGAGAGATTGGGTCGACTCGGCCTGTATTCACTCGAGTTTAGAAGAATGAGAGGGGATTTCATTGAAATGTATAAAATTCTGACAGGGCTAGACAGACTGGATGCAGGGAGGATGTTTCCCCTGGCTGGGGGGTCCAGAACGAGGGGTTACAGTCTCAGGATACGGGGTAGGTCATTTAGGACTGAGATGAGAAGAAATTTCTTCACTCAGAGGGTGGTGAACCTGTGGAATTCTCTACCACAGAAGGCTGTGGATGCCAAGTCACTGAACATATTTAAGAAGGAGCTAGATAGATTTCGAGACACAAAAGGCATCAAGGGGTAAGGGGAGAGAGCGGGAATATGGTATTGAGTTAGAGGATCAGCCATGATCATGTTGAATGGCGGAGCAGGCTCGAAGGGCCGAATGGCCTATTCCTGTTCCTATTTTTTATGTTTCTTTGTTTTCTATGTCAGTGTCCTGGAATTCCCTACCGAACACCACTGTAGGAGTGTTATCAGCGTAAGGACTGCAGTGGTTCAAGGAGAAGGTTTAACACCACCTTCTCAGGGCACTTAGGGATGGGCAATAAATGCGGCCTTGCCGGCCTCACCTGAGAACAAATATAACAACGTGCAAGTGCTGCAAGCTTGTTTTAGTGACACTATAACATTTTCTGATGCAAGTTCATTCATTGCTTTGTTGATGAACTGTAAAGCTGTGCCCCTTTAAATCAATTTATTATTTCAGTATTACATTCTAGCTTGTCAAACACAACACTTCATATCAAGGGATCAAAACTAACCTTGATTAATAAAGGGGAAACGGGAATGCATTACAAATTCCAGCTATTATCTGCGATCTCTATGGGGAGGGGAAAGTGGCTATGCTTGGAATTTTTATTTCCGAGGAAACATAAGTGTGTCAAATGAATGATAGTTTAATATTACCTTTGTGGAGCTGGGTGCCCTGATATGTGCAACAACATATATTGTACCTCTTGAAGCAGTGTGGTAATCCAGGTTAGAGGACTTCACTCTGCTAGCCATAAGGGGTCAAAGTGTGGGCAAGGCCCATGGCAGGAAATCTCCTGCAATTTGATATTAAATAATCACATTAACACCATGCACTGATCTGAAGAGGGGGTGGGGGCCTGATACCTTGAGATTGGAGTTTTGACTGGAAAATTTTACATCATCTGTAATGAGGTGTCAGTGGTGGTTCTGTAGCTAGCATGCGCGCCTTTGAGTTAGTAGGTTATGAGTTCAAATCCCACTCCTGAGACTTGCACACAAAGTCTAGTCTGACACTCTAGTGCATGAATGAGGGAGTGCTGCACTGTTTGAGGTACCGTCTTTTGGATGACACGTTAAACCGAGGCCCCGTCTGCCCTCTCAGGTGGACATAAAAGATCCCACGGCACTATTTCGAAGAAGAGCAGGGGAGTGTCCTGGGCAATATTTATCCCTCATGCAACGTCACTAAAACTGATTATCTGGTCATTATCACATTGCTGTTTGTGGGACCTTGCTGTGTGCAAATTGGCTGCCTCATTTCCTATATAAGAAAGAAAGACTTGCATTTGTATAGTGCCTACCTTGGCCTCAGGATGTTCCAACGTGATTTACAGCCAATGGAGCACTTTTTTACTTTTTGGCAATTTTTTCCCTTGTCCAATCTCTGCCCACCTATACCCAGGACTCTTCTGATGCCCTCTGCCACCATAACAGATTCTGGTTTTCTAGACCTAACCATCTCCTTTTTACAGTCCCTTAATGCCTCTTCAAACACCAATACACCCTCCCACTTTGTCTGCATCCCCAGCCAGATAGAAAGCGGGTACTAAAGTTAAGGTCTGAAGTTAATTCTTAAGGCCAGAGAAAGAAAAAAGAAACAAAAGACATGCGTTTGTATAGCGCCTTTTACGACCTCGGGACGTCCCAAAGCAGTTTACAGCCAATGAAGTACTTTTGAAGTGTAGCCACTGTTGTAATGTTGGAAATGCGGCAGCCATTTTGCGCACAGCAAGGTCCCACAAACTGCAATGTGATAATGACCAGATCATCTGTTTTAGTGATGTTGATTGAGGGATAAATATTGGCCAGGACATCAGGGAGAACTCCCCTGCTCTTCTTTGAAATAGCACCAAGGGATCTTTTATGTCCACCTGAGAGGTCGGCGTAAAAGATCCAAAAGATGGCACCTCCAACAGTCTCTCAGTACTACACTGGAGTGTCAGCCTGGATCAGGTGTGCAAGTCACTGGAGTGAGACTTGAACCCACAACCTTCTTGATACAAAGGTAAAGAGTGCCACCAACTGAGCCACAGCTGACGCCAACATAGGGTTCCAAAGTGTCTAACAGAAAGATAAGGTGCTGTTCCTTGAGTTTCACTGGAGGAGGCCAATGATGGAGAGGTCAAGGTGGGAGTAGGACAGACAATTAAAGTGGCAAGCAACCGGCAGTTTCAGGTCACACTTATAGACTTGCAAGCCACTCAGTTGTATCAAACCGCTCTGACCTACCATCATCACCTCAGGGCAACTGGGGATGGGCAAATAAATGCTGGCCTTGCCAGCAACGCCCTCATCCCGAGAATGGATTTAAAAAGAAATAAAGACATCCTATAAGTTTCAGTTGCTGTCACTGCACACTTTTAATTTACAGTTTCTCCCTGAGTTACTTGGTGCTTTGCATGCATTACGAGGCAATGAAAACAGAGAAAGGGCATGTTTGTTCCAGAGAATCAGAACAAATTTTTCACATGGGACACAGTCAAATGATGATGTGTTTTTGTGGGCAAAAGGCAATTAATGTCTTCTTCTGAAGCTCATTATTGCTATTGAATGATACAGAGGCCTAAATTATTACTGTGAGGTTTCATTCAGTCACTAGCTGGTTTCTCATTATCTGTAATCTAATTAATAGTTTGTTTTCCTAAGGGGACATGTTGGACCTAAGGTAAAAATAGCATTAAGTTGTACATTTGTTACTTGCCAGTGTCTCGTTTAGTTAGGGTGTCCTAGATCTGGAGGATAGTAATTGATGCCATTTTGAAAAAAACAAGTTCCATTGCTCCTTTAACACTGTTCAAGGGAATGTCCAAGGGAACAAATAGTTCCGACGAATTTGCCAGTTCATTGCTTCTTTTTTAGAAAAATAAATGGAAAATTTGCTGATTTTTTTTTGTTCTCGAATTTTATTCGGGGAAAAGGGGGTTGAGGTAAAAATCAGATCAGCCGTGATCTCATTAAATGGCGGAGCAGGCTCGAAGGGCCAAATGGCCTACTCCTGCTCCTATCTCTTATGGTCTTACCTGGAGAGTAGGAGGTTTAGGGGTGATCTTATAGAAGTCTATAAAATAATGAGGGGCATAGATAAGGTAGATAGTCAAAATCTTTTCCCAAAGGTAGGGGAGTCTATAACGAGGGGACATAGATTTAAGGTGAGAGGGGAGAGATACAAAAGGGTCCAGAGGGGCAATTTTTTCACTCAAAGGGTGGTGAGTGTCTGGAACGAGCTGCCAGAGGCAGTAGTAGAGGCGGGTACAATTTTGTCTTTTAAAAAGCATTTGGACAGTTACATGGGTAAGATGGGTATAGAGGGATATGGGCCAAGTGCAGGCAATTGGGACTAGCTTAGTGGTATAAACTAGGCGACATGGACATGTTGTAAACTTCTATGATTCTATGATTCTATGATACATGCTAAGCTTGAAATGTGCTCCTATCTGTTATGTTAGATCGTTACATTGTGCTGTGCTCTCCATTATAACTATCAGGAAAAACTGAATATTGAATGTAACTATCAGGAAAGAATTAATGGGCTGGAGCTCTTTTCTCTATTAGACCTAATTGAGGTCTTTAAAATTATGAAGGGGTTTGATAGGGTAGACGTCAAGAAGACATTTCCACTTGCGGGGAAATCCAAGACTAGGGGTCATAAATATAAGATAGAATCATAGAATCATAGAAAATTTACAGCAAAGAAGGAGGTCATTCGGCCCATCGTTTCCGCACCACCGAAAATGAGCCACCCAGCCCAATCCCACTTTCCAGCACTTGGTCTGTAGCCCTGTAGGTCACGGCACTTCAGGTGCACATCCAGGTACTTTTTAATAAATCCAATAAAGAATTCAGGAGAAACTTCTTTCTCCAGAGAGTGATGAGAAAGCAGAACTTACTGCCACACGGAGTAGTTGATGCGATAGAAGCATTTAATGGGAAACTAGATAAGCACATGAGGAAGAAAGGAATAGAGGGTTATGGCCTGTTTCCGTGCTGTAAATTCAATGTATGTAATTATTTGACTTCGCCAAGAGCTTGAAATGGCTTGAGAGTCCATGCTGGGCAGGATCTGAAAGATTTGGCCGGCTAGCTGTAGTTTTGGTATCCCCTGACACAGTCGGGTACCTAGAGGGAGTGGGCACACGATGGGAACGCAGCTGAATTGTACCACAAGACCTCACCGAAAATAAAGGCAATGCGCAACTTGATCAGCAAATTAGTCGGTTCGACCTGAGGAGCCAATGCGCAGACTCTAAAGCCCCGATTTTAACTCGGGACAGGAATCGGGGGATGCGGGGGTCGAAGTGGAGATTTTAACTCCCGGGCCTGATTTGAGCGCCCCGAGACACTGGCTTCCGCCCAAAATCATCAGGGATGATGCCACCTCCGACGGGCAGGAGTGGAAATTCACACGGTTTTGGGGGGTGGGGGGGCTGGGGGAGGATCAGGCTGCTGCCAGGGACCCACAGAGAGAGTCTCCGGCAAGGTAAGTGAGGAAGGGGTAGGGATAGGTTTAGTTCACGTTCAGGCCAAGGGGGGAATCAAGGTGAGGATCAAAGTATCCTTATGGAGACAGAAGGAGCCACTCCTGCTATACAAGGAACCTATAAGAAATAAAAAACAAAACACTGTTAATTCACAATTAATCACAATAAATTACAATGCGTAAATCAAGTGCTTGGCGCTTCACAGTAATTTATGCTGCCTCATTCACTTTTTTATTGAGAAGCTGAGGAGAAGGGCAAAGTTCATAGTGCAGGACGGTACTGCAGGTTGAAAAGACCAGGAGAGGAATGGCATTAAATTATGACGTACTGATTCGGTGATGCCAAGTTTGGGCTTTACAAGCCCGTAGGTTGTAGGTGAAGGGAAGACTGAAGAGATCTAGTTTTGAGGCCCTTGGGGAAAAATGACTTGGAGTGGAAGACTGTGTGATAACCATTGGTTTCAAAGAATGCAGAGAGGAGGAAGAGAGTGGAGGAACATGCAACGTTCATACAAATAATGGACATACGCACTAAAAGGACAGGAAAGGACCATCGGTGCCATCAAATCCACCCCATCCAGTGGTCGGTGTAACCTTGCAACATTGTAGTCCCATCACCTGGTAATGCTGAACCCTGGTAAAGGCAAAAATTTTGTGGTCGTTTCAGAAATACCTCCTTTCCAACTTTCTAAGGCTATCGAGCAAGCTCCATGTTTCCCACGACACATTACAATCTAAACTAACTAACTAACTACCGACGTTAACTGGCATTGTTGCCTTCTTCTCAGGAACTCATCAAATTCCCTTTTAATACTCACGCGTGCATAAAGAGAACAGGAGAGGAGAGGAGTAATAATAACGCAATGGTTTCCACTTATACAGCACCTCTTCGCATGGTGACACCTCAAACTGCTCCACAACAAATTACCTTTGTTTTAAACGACTGTAGTTACGTGGGCAAGTAAAAGGGAGAAAGACAACAGAGTATTTTGAATCCTCTTCGTTAACTGAAGGAGAGGCTGTGCTGACCGACTCTGGTATTACCAGTCCGCACGGAAATTGTCCACAGATCTTTACCTTCGCTCTTAAATCTGCCACATTCAAAGTAAATAAGTGCATGGGTAATGATCCAGAAAAATGATTTCTGCTTTTAAAAAATCAACCGAAACCTCCTTATTATCCTTCCCTTTATTAGTGCTGAATCAACTGAGGTGGCTACCTTCAGGCAATTTGATTACAAGAGAAATCGAGCATGAAGAGGAATGTTCCAGTCTGATAACATTCTTGTTAAGCTGAGAAGCCATTTGTATCATAACGAATTATCTGTCAGCACTCAAAACTGGCTCATATTGTGCTGCTGTTCTGGGCTCCGCGCATCACTTGGAGTGTCGGGAGGCTCTGATCATTAGATGGGTGCGTTGCCGTCTCTGATCTTTGTTCCTGACAACGGGCCAGAATTTGCTGGCAAAGTAATGGCGAGTTTAATGGCGCTCGCCATCATTAGTGTGTGAATAACCCAACAACTTGAGGTGAGGAAGAGATCCCCCGTGAGCTGCAAGATTTGCATCACTCTGCCATTAACTTCTCGAAAGCGGCAGCTCGCCCTCAACCTCCCCCTGAGTTTCATGAAGTTGCTGCATTCGTGCATTAATTACCAACTTAACACTCCGCAGAAAGTTAGGGCCAGTACTTAACAGCGTGAGGACCCTTTTAATGAGGAGATTTATGTTCCTGCAATGCCACTCAACCTCTCCAGCCCAGAAAGGGAACAATTGAAACTGTGGAGCCTCATTCCTGCGGGTAGTAAATTAAAGATTTTTTAAATTTTAATTTTTTTTCTTACTTTTCCTTTCAAATAAATTTAAAACAGAAATAGACAGTTTCCTAGAAGTAAAGGGAATTAGGGGTTACGGGGAGCGGGCAGGAAATTGGACATGAATTTAGATTTGAGGTTAGGATCAGATCAGCCATGATCTTATTGAATGGCGGAGCAGGCTCGAGGGGCCGATTGGCCTACTCCTGCTCCTATTTCTTATGTTCTTATGTTCTTCAGTCTCCTTTTTCTCTCTCTCTTTATCCAATCTTTCTTTCACTCTCTTTATTTCTCTTTCCGTCCCTAATTCACCCTCATTTCCTTCACCGTCATTCGTCTGTTTCTTTCTCTTTCCTTAAATCTCATTGGTTAAGGAGATAGGCTATTGGTCCCGCCGTTCATTAAGGTCCCCAGGTTTCCCCCGTTATCAACTCGCACTTCTGGAAATTTGCGGCGCAAAAGAATTTCAAGCTGAAAGGTGAGGAAAAGAAACCGAATAAAACAGGGCCACCCTGCGAGAAGACCCTCTCCAGCAAATTCAGGGCCAATATGTTCCATGAGGCCAATGGGTGAATAATATTGCTTTAAAAAAAAATAAAACAAGAACAGGTGCACATGCATACAAAATGATAAACTGTTGGCATTAGTCGCACATCATTAAGTGAGGGAACAGGAAATGGAGCAGAGAAAGAAAAAAACGAGATGAACAGAGTGTAGAACTAGAAATGTGATTCCTGTCAAAACGGTTTTTATGTTTTCCTGTGGGTGGATGTGTGCGCAGGTGGGTAGAGGTGACAGAGGCAATTATGAATCACTTGTACTATCAAGTCAAAGTACTGCAGGCTGACAGTACTAATGGCATGTAATAAGACCTCCTGTGTCTGATCAAAAAGCAAATCTATTGTTTAGTCCTTATACTCCCACTTTTTCATGGCTTCTAAGTAGTTTCCATTTTTCAAAGACACAGAAGTGGCAATATATCGCATCAATGCACTGCAGAGCGATACCCCTGAGGGGAGATTTTAAACCCCAAGAACGGGTGGGTTGGGGATAGGAGGGTGGTAAAAATACTAGTTTTTGCAATTGTGACTGCAACCCGTCTCCAGTGCACCCAGTTCTGAGTTCAATGTGGGCGTGTTTGGATGCACACGAGCAGTCGAATAGCATTCCCAATTACTGCCGGCAGGTGTGTCTTTAGCAGGTCAATTAACCTCATTGACATCGCTACGGTAGGTTTTTTATTATTTAATGTGACTCACCTTTAAATTTAACGCCTCCAGGACGGCTTTTCCAGGGCTCATGAATCTCATCAGGTAAAAGGAGGGGAGAAGGGCTGTTTCGTCAGGTAAGTGCCTTTATTGTGGGCCAGGAGGAGCAGGAGTGTTTCCTCCAGGCCCAACAAGCTTACCTACCACGATCGGACCCCACCCCGATTGACCACCCCCCGACCCCCAATGGCTGACCCCCAACCCATGTTGGCCAACTCTCCCCTCCACCCCCCCAACCGTTGGCTGACCCCCGCCAACAGCCGAGACCTCCACCCCCTGATGACCGAGACCCCTCCCCCTCCGACGGCCGAGATCCCCCCCACATCGACGGCCGAGACCCCCACCCGATGTCCGAGACCCCCACTCGACGTCCGAGAACCCCACCAGAAGTCCAAGACTCCCACTCGACAGTCAAGATCCCCCCCACCCCGACAGACAAGAACCCCACTGCGATGGCACCAGCCCCCATGAAGACCAACCCCTGCACCCCCCCCCCACCCACCCACCCCCCCCCCCAACAATGTCAAACTACCTGACATCTGCTCCCGGCTGCTTTCCATCCCGGAAGTAAAATAGTAATCGTTCAATTAGGTCGCGATTGTACATTGCAACCCGCCAACTTTACTTCTGGTTTTTATGCTCGGAAATCTTCCCTCCCCTCCGCCCCTCTCCCCACCCTGCTCTCTTCCTGGCTTCAGGTAAAAATCACGCCCCTGGTGTCTGTAGTACAGGCACACATCGACTACAGTCAGAGTGAAACCTCCAGTACACATCAACTACAGCTGTAGTTATACCCCTAATATCTATGGTATGGGCACATATAGACTCCTCAGGGCATCCTAAAGTGCTTTATAACAAATGGATTACATTTGAAGTGGCAGTCAATGTTGTTATATAGGCAGTCAATTTGTGCACAGCAGGATCCCACAAACAGCAAATGAATGAACAAATGATCTGTTTTTAGTGATGTTGGTTGATGGAGGAATGTTGGCCTGGACACCAGGAGAACACCCCTGCTCTTCTTCAGGTAATGTCATGGGATCTTAAAAATCCACCAGGCAGACGGGGCCTCAGTTTAATGTCCCATCCAAAAGACGGCACCTCTGACAAAGCAGCACACCTTCAATACTGCACTGAAGTGTTAGCCTAGCCTAAATTATGTAGAGGGGCTTAAAATCCATAAACCTCCCGAGTCAAAGGCGACAGGGTACGGTAGTGCAGTGGTTATGTTACTGAAATAATGATCCAAAGGCCTCGACTAATATTCCAATCCAAATCCCGTCATGGCAATTTTGAGAATTTGAATTCAGTTTAAAAAAAATCTGGAAATAAAAATGTGCAGATAAAAATGTGGAAACAGCACAAGATCGGCCGTTCAGGCAGTTTAACAAGATCAGGTGGTCAAAGTAACAAAGACATTAAACAGAGTGGGGGTAAATTTGTTCCTTCACCGCCTGGCCAGTGACCTGAAGGGGCAGATCGCTCGCCTGGTTAATGAAGCCTCCCAATTTTCATTCCATTGAGATGAACGGAATGAGAGTTGTGGCGGGTTCTACAATGGGCAGGCGATCCGTTCCGCCAGATTACTGCCCTGGGCCGTGAAGGTGGAAATCTAGCCTTCTGTATGGCGATTGCATTTAGCGACACAAAGCAGTTTCTGTGCAACGGTAAATTCAAACTGGTGGCAAGAGTAGATTGCTTCAAGGGGAAGGAAAGTCTTGTGGGGGAGGGGGTGGGTTACTATTTATTCAAAGGACTTTCCCTTTTATGAAAGGAAATTATAACGTCATCAAAATAAATTCTTTGCAAAAGAAGAGATTTTCCTGTCAGCGTGAAGCCCTCGAGTGTGGGGCTCCTTAACTGCAAAGCATTTCTACTGTTAACCAATTATGGGGAGCATCCTGGTGTGACTCCATTTCAAACAATTGGGAATGCATCTTCAAACCAGCCTGAGGGAAAAGTCTGACCACTGCAGAACTCCATGTGTGTAATTGAATCAAAGAGGCAGAGAATTCAAATTATTAAGTTACCTTCACTAGTTGTTGAATACTTTATCAGTGTAACACCACTCCGTCAACTCTTACACTTCATCTAAATTAATACGAGGGAATGCTGGAAATTTACACCGGGCCGATCAATATATGAATCATCCTCGTGTTCAAATCCCTCCATCGCCTTGCCCCTCCTTATCTCCGTAACCTCCTCCAGCCCTACAACCCTTTAAGAACTCTGCCTTCTTCCAACTCTGGCCTCTTGTGCGTCTCCCACTTCCTTCGCCCCACCATTGGCGGTCATGCCTTCAGCCGTCTAGGCCTAAGCTCTGGAATTACCTCCCCAAACCTCTTCGCCTCTCCGTCTCTTTCTTTAAGACGCTCCTTAAAACCTACCTCTTTGCCCAAGGGATTGGCGACCTATCCTAATATCTCCCAACGCTCCTCTGAAGCGCCTTGGGACATTTTACTACTTTAAAAACGCTATATAAATGCAAGTTGTTGTTGAAAGTGACATAGGGTATAACATTTCAAGTGTAAGCCTCCAACAGGACTCTTTCAGGTGCTGACCAGCCTGCTGTGCATTTCCTGCATTTATTTCAAATTTTCAGCTTAGAACCATAGAATCATGGAATCTAACAGCACAGAAGGAGGCCATTCGACCCATCATGCCTGTGCCGGCTCTTTGAAAGAGCCGTCCAATTTAGCCCCATAACCCTGCAAATTAGTCCTCTTCAAGTACATGTCCAACTGCCTTTTGAAAGTTCCTATGGAATCTGCTTCCACCGCCCTTTCAGGTAGTGCATTCCAGATCATAACAAAAAATTTCTCCTCATTTCCGCTCTAGTTCTTTTGCCAATTATTTTAAATTTATGACCCTTGGTTACCGACCCACTTACCAAAGGAAACAGTTTCTCCCTAATTGTTCTATCAAAACCCCTCATGATTAAATCTCCCGTTAACCTTCCCTGCTCTAAGGAGAACAACCCCAGTTTCTCCAGTCTCTCCACATAACTGAAGTCCCTCGTCCCTGGTGTCATTCTGGTAAACCTCCCTCTGCACCCTCTCCAGGGCCTTGACATCCTTCCTAAAGTGTGGTGCCCAGAATTGTACACAATACTCCAGCAGAGGCCAAACCTGTGATTTATAAAGGTTTGGCATGCCTTCCTTGTTTTTGTATCCAATGCCCCTATTTACAATGATGTGGAGATGCCGGTGATGGACTGGGGTTGACAAATGTAAGGAATCTTACAACACCAGGTTATAGTCCAACACCTGACGAAGGAGAAAGCCTCCGAAAGCTTGTGATTTTCAAATAAAACAGTTGGACTATAACCTGGTGTTGTAAGATTCCCTATTTACAAAGTATCCCATACACTTTCTTAACCGCCTTATCAACTTGGCCTTCCACCCTGCACTTGTGGGTTTGCTTTTTACCGCTATTACATCTGATGCAATCGTATTTGATAGTAATGGGGGAGGGGAATAACATTCTGCTTCCCGGGACCAATATCCCTCACCTTGAGGAGCACAAGGTTGGTAAAGAATAAAAGCAAAACAGGCCTTTCGCAGCGATACCCCGTGACAGCTTGCTGTAGAAGTGCTCATGTCTTTCAATCAGAAAATGCAGCTCAGCTTGAATTCTGATGATGGGCCCCACTTGAAACATTACATAGTGTTTACAGCACAGAAACAGGCCATTCGGCTCCATGGGTGTATGCTCCACACGAGCCTCTTCCCGCCTTACTTCATCTCACCCTATCAACATATCCTTCTTTTCCTTTCTCCCTCATGTGTTTATCCAGCTTCCCCTTAAATGTATCTATGCTATTCACCTCAACTACTCCTTGTGACAGTGAGTTCCACATTCTAACCACTCTCTGAGTAAATAAGTTTCTCCTGAATTCCCTATTGGATTTATTAGTGACTATCGTATATTCATGGCCTTTAGTTTTGATCTCCCCCACAAGTGCAAACCTCTTCTCTGCTTCTACCCTATCGAACCCTTTCATAATTTTAAAGATCTCTCAGCCTTCTTTTTTCTAGAGAAAAGAGCCCCAGCCTGTTCACTCTTTCCTGATAGTTCTACCCTTTCAGTTCTGGTATCAGCCTTGTGAATCTTTTTTGCACCTTCTCCAGTGCCTCGATATCTGAAACTTTAACCGTTCTTTCGCTTTTATTTTCTGATTTATTGCAGATTTCCAGCATTCCCTGGTTTCCCTTTAACCACTGCTAATAGATTTGCTGCCACATGACTTCCAAGGATGGCAGCCCTTTCGAAGCTCTATTTTTTGTTTCTCCCTTTCGTGCTTGTTCACCGTCTGTGTTGTCCCTTTCCCTTCTTGCCATAGATATATTTCTCTTATCAGCACAGGCTCTTCAGTTTCGACAAGTTCCTGGTGGATTCCAGCTGAAATGTCAGCTCACAATCGTCGTCACGTCATTAATATTCAGACTCTGGTTCCTGTTCTTGTCATTTGCTCTGTTACATGAATTCTCTGGACCCTTTGGTCTCCTGAAATCAGGAAAACCCAATGGTTGTGTCTGATGTTGATGAGGCCAAGTCTGCCTTCTTGTTTTAGATGATGAAGACACTTAAAACAAATTCATGGCCTCTTGCCCACCCAGAGGAAAATTGAGGTGCGACTGTCTGAGTCTCAGAATCACTGGGCTGACACCCTGACAGGTACTTGGGGGGATTTCTAACCCCCATGAACGGGTGGGTTGGGGGGGGGGGCGGGTAGGTAGTTAAAATAATCGATTATTGGAACGCGACTGAGGTAAGTGCATTTATTGCACTGCTTGTGGGCCAGGAGGAGCAGGAGAGCTTCATCCAGGCCCAACAAGCCGACATGCCATCGGACCCCCACAATCGGCCGAACCCCCACCCCGATGTATGAGAGCCCCCCCCCCCACCCCACCCAATTTCCGACACCCACCCACGGAAGTAACATTTTTATCCTTCAATCGAGTTGCGATCGCAGATTCCAACCCACCAACTTCACTTCAGGGTTTCCCGTCCGAAAAGCTTCAGCCCCGGCTGCGATTAAAAATCCAGGCCTTGGACTCAGAGCCGCAGAGTGAGGCCTAGTGATTTGCATATTGGGCCGGAATTTGATGGAAAAGTGACATCGTGTGAACCATGCACGCCCGTTGTTAATGGGCCAGCAAGAGACACCCCGTGAATTGCGAATCGTCACACGTTGCTGGACGATTTGCGCCGTTCCGCCGTTAGCTTTGAGAAAAATGGCATCTCGCCCTCAACCTCCCTGTGAATTTCATGAAGTTGCTGCATTTGCACATTAATGGCCCATTAAAACTCGCCACAGAAAGTTAAGTCTAGTAATTAATAGCATAAATACCCTTTTAACGACGTGATAATCGTTAACGACTGCCAATCAACCTCTCTGGCCCAGAAAATAAACAATTAAAAGTGTGACGTCTCATTCCTTCAGGTTGTGAATTGTTTTAGGAGATTTTAAAAATGTCAAATTTTAAATATTTAAATATTTAAAATATTTTCTTACTTTTCCTTTCTTTCTCTTAATCCAATCTTTCTTTCCCTCTTTATTTCTCTTTCTGTACCTGATTTGACATTGAACTCACCCACTCTAATCCACCTTCCTTCTCAGTCCTTCTTCTGTTTATTTCTCAATCCTTTGATCACATTGGTGAAGGAGATAGACCGTTGGTCCCGTTCGTTCACCATGGTCCCAGATGCCCTGTTGCCCGTGCCGTTATCAGCTCGCACTTCCAGCAACGCACGGGTTAAAAAAAATTCAAACTGAAAGGGTGCAGGAAAATGTCTAACGAACCAGGCATGCCGTCAGATGCCCCACTCCAGCAAATTCCAGTCCAATATCAGTGGGGTCAGAGGTGAGCATACCATCTGTTTACTTGACTGACAAAACAGTTCTGTTTTGCATTTGCCCCTCCAAGGATCTTCCCCCTCTTGTCGCCCTGCTCACCCTTTTTTGCCTTTGGTATACTGAAGCTGCTTTTGAGGAGATTTTTGAAGGAGGACAGAGAGAAAGAGAGAGATGGGCAGGGGGTGAGGTTTAGGGAGGGAAATCCAAAGAGTACAACCCAGTCGACTGAAGGCTTTGCCACCAATGGTGGGGTGAAGGGAGATGGCGGGGGGGGGGGGGTGGGGGGGGGGGTGGGGGGGGGGATGGTGGGTGCACATAAGATCAGAGTCTGAGGAACAGAGTGTTTGGGGAGAATAAAAGGCTGGAGGAGATTGTAGAAGTAGATTGTGGAAGGCCGTCGGGGGATTTAAAGACCAGGATAAGCCTTTTAAACGCATTGCATTAGGAGATGGGAAGCCAATGTAGATCAGCAGCGATGTGACATTAGTTGTAGATTGATAAGTAAGTTAGAGGGACATAAATATTTGTGACACAGAGACATTATTGTGCATGACTTCCAAGGACCTTGTCTTTATGGACCTCCTAGAACAGGCAGAGTTAATTATGACATGGCAGGTGCGGAGATAAATGCCTTTCACATCAAGATTTATTATCTGAATATTTCCATTAAGATTTATTAAACTCATGTCAGGATTTACCAAAACTAAAGATTTAAAGGCAAAAATTAATAACTGAGAATTGATAAATGGAAACTGAGATAATGTAAACATCTTAAATAAAGAAGCGATATAGGTTTTTAAGATGAGAATGTCCAATTTAATAGTCTTAGGTTTGCAAAGTGAAGATTCTGTGTTCTGAGTTTTGAGTTTGAAGGGTCTTCCTGGTTATTGGCGGTCAGGGTCCTTAATGGAGAAATTGCTCACACAAGCCACTCAGTAATGCTGCAGTTTCCTGTCAGTAGCTCTGAAATACCTACCATTCAGGAATGTAGGTCACCACATCAAAGCTCAACGATGACATTCACAGCCACTGTCTGAGGCTGAACCAGACACGTTCGCAACCTTGGCGTCCTATTTGACCCTGAGATGAGCTGCCAACCACATATCTGCTCCATCACCAAAACCGCCTACTTCCACCTCCGTAACATCGCCCGTCTCCGCCCCAGCTCATCAAACCCTCATCCATGCCTTTGTTACCTCTAGACATAACTTTCCAACGCTCTCACTGGCCAGCCTCCCATCTTCCATCCTACAGAAACTTTTTTTTTAATACATTGGATGTGAGCATCACTGACAAGGCCAACATTTATTGCCCATCCCTAATTGCCCTTGAGAAGGTGGTGGTGAGCTGCCTTCTTGAACCACTGCAGTCTATGTGGTGAGTAGGATTGTACAACTGAGGTGGCTTGCTAGGCCATTTCAGAGAGCAGATTAAGAATCAACCACATTGCTGTGGGTCTGGAGTCGCATATAGGCCAGACCAGGTAAGGACAGCAGGTTTCCTTCCCTAAAGGGCATTAGTGAACCAGCTGGGTTTTTACAATAATCCAGTAGTTTCATTGTCACCATTACTGATTCTAGTTTTTTATTCCAGATTTTTTATTTAATTAACTGAATTTAAATTCCCCAGCTACCATAGCAGAGATTTGAACTCATGCCCCCAGATTATTAGACTAAGGTCTCTGGATTACTAGTCCAGTAACATAACCATTATGCTACCGTTCCCAACATACACCTGAGCTCATCCAAAACTCTGCTGTCCGTATCCTAACTCGCATCAAGTCCTGTTCACCCATCACGCCCGTGTTCACTGACCTACATTGGCTCCCGGCAAGGAAGGCCGCGATTTTAAAATTCTCATCCTTGTCTTCAAATCCCACCGTGGCCTTGCCCCTCCCTATCTCGTCTAGCCCTACAAACCTCCGAGTTCTCTGTGCTCCTCCAATTCTTGCGCATCCCCGATTTTCATCGCTCCACCATTGGCAGCTGTGCCTTCAGCTGCCCAGGCCCTAAGCTCTGGAATTCCCTCCCTAAACCTCTCCACCTCTCTCTCCTCCTTTAAGACGCTCCTTAAAACCTACCTCTTTGACCAAGCTTTTGGTCACCTGTCCTAATACCTCCTTATGTGGCTCAGTGTCAAATTTTGTTCGATAACGCTCCTGTGGAGCACCTTGGGATATTTTAATACATTAAAGGCACTATATAAATGCAAGTTGTTATTGTTGTCTCGATAAGCTAGGTATCTTACCTTTGGAAGAAGACATTTCAGAGCTACACAAGCTATTTGACAGGATATAGAACACAAACCCAAATTGATTCTTTCAAATACTACAAGGGAGCAAAATAACCGGAGACAGATTCAGGGCTGTGAAGGGTAAGCTTAGGATAGATGACTGGAATGATTCGTTTACACAAAGAATGTGGGAAAGGGTGCCGGGAGTGGGGGGAATGCTGAAGTCAGGATGCTGGATTCATTTAAAAAGAAAACACAGTTACGTGCTTTAATGAGGAGAGAGCAGGGTTGGTTATCTGCAAGGTTGAGATCAAATGGGCCAAAGAGGAGACTTTGAAGGGCACACTCTGCCCATTTGTACATGAAAATTGCAAATGGAGTCCTACAAGTAGCATAGGACCCAAATTTGCATCGGTAAGGAGCCTCCTGACTGTTTTGGGCAAGTGTACTGGACACCCATTTATAGGTCCCTCTGAAAATTACATCAGGCTGCCTTGGGCGTCCAAGGGGCGGGGCAGGAGGGGGGGTGCAGAGGTGCGCCCCTTCCTGATTTTCCACTGCCGGCCGCCCATTTTGCAGGCGGGACACGGGCAGGCCTCAGTTGAAAATCACCTCCAGAGAGTCCACCCAGGACAGGCATCTCCAATGGCTTCAGTCTGATTGCGCAGCCTTGCATGTTTTGGTCCCTCTTGCCACAGAAGCCCTGAGATCCCCTTATCTGCCCAACTTCCTGTTTCCCTGTAGACTGCCCGGGCTAGATTTTAAACTGACGACCAAGGTGTAAAACTAGCGGAGCGAATCAGCCACCCGTTATGGAAACCTCCCAATTTTCTTTTCCATTCCACACTTGGAGTACTGTGCTCAGTTCTGGTCTCCATATTATAAAAAGGACATAGAGGCACTGGAGAAGGTGCAAAAAAGATTCACAAGGATGATATCAGAACTGAGAGGATATCCTTATCAGGAAAGACTAAACAGGCCGGGGATCTTTTCTCTAGAAAGGAGAAGGCTGAGGGGTGACCTGATAGAGGTCTTTAAGATAATGATAGGTTAGACGTGGAGAAAATATTTTCACCTGTCGAGGAGTTCAAAACTAGAGGCCATAAATTTAAAATAGTCGCTAATAAATCCAATAGAGAATTCAGGAGAAACTTCTTTACCCAAAGAGTGGTAAGTATGTAGAACGTGCTACCACAAGGAGTAGTTGAGGGAAATAGCATAGATAAATTTAAGGGGAAGCTAGATAAGCAGATTAGGTAGAAAGGAATAGAAGGGCATGCTGATAGGGTTAGATGAAGTAGGGAGGGAGGAGTCTCGTGTGGAGCATAAATGCTGGCATAGACCAGTTGGGCCGAATGGCCTGTTTCTGTGCTGTGGTTTCGATGTAACTCAATGGAAATGAAAATCAAGTGGTTTCCATAGTGGGCGGCTCATCCATAACGTCAGTTTTACGTCCAGACAGCAAGTAGAAAATCTAACTCCCCACTGCCCCCCCACCCCCTTCACTCCGTGACTCTGCTTTCCATTTTGAAATTTGTGAAGGAAAAACGGCTCCCATTTTAATCCCGATTATTTCTCGAAGGCAGAAACTCCACTTTCATTACAATGTGTCAGCCCTGGGATGAAATGTTTTATTGGCTGGTTGTTAAAGATCTCACGAGTAACATTCCTTCCTCAACCAATAATAATGATTAACTGGTCTTTCATCTCATTGCTGTCTGTGCTACACTGGAGGGGCAGAATTGAGGATTCATTGCCCTCATTGGAATTCATTGTATAAAGTGATTTGTAATGGTTTGACAATATCATGAGATACTAATATAATGCAATTATTATTTAATTTTCATCACTTCAAAGTCTCCTCTTTTCCAAACAGAACAAGATCTCATTCCATGATCTTTGCTCATAACATAGATCCCTGAGACCCACAATTAAGCTGGGTTTTGCCTCTGGATCCTCTGAACAGTATTGGTGCTGATTTTCCGTAGTGCTTCTCCCGATCGTTCACCATAACTTTGGCGGAAGTCCGCAGAAACCCCAGAAAAACAGGATAAAGGGAAATTCAACTCCAAAAAAAATCCTTATTATTAACATTCTTCTCAGGATCCCCTTTGAATATAAGGGTACTGTGGTAGCCAGGTATAGAGATAGACAGAGAGAGGTGGATAGATTAAGAAAGCCAGTTCAGACAAGGGTGAAGTGTTCAAAAACCAAGAGACGCAAGTTTAGAAATAGGATGTTAGGAGTAAGAATAGGGAATCGAACTGAACCTTACCAAAAAAGGGTAATAGACTTGTGGAGCAAGTTACCAGGGAGGGCTGTTGAAACCAATAGTATATAAATGGGTTGAAGAGGCAAATGGATAGGTAGAAAGCAGGTTGACCGCTGATATAATGCTGTATTTCAGAACCATGTGTAAATCATATTGTTAAAGGATAGGTTTGAGGTCTGTTGCAATGACAATCTTTGCTGGAATAGGAATGCAAGAAAGCCTTTGGTTTGAAGATATTGGCCCGTATTTTGCGCTGAGCGGTGAACGAACGGCCACCCGCAGCTCGTTAGATTAAAACTGACCCACAAACTATCCACGGGCTTTTGGGTGCCAATTTCCTGAAATGGGGAACCGAAAAAAGTGCAGGGTCCTCTCCCGGGCATCTGTGAGCTGTGTGAGCAGGACAAGGAACTGTGTATCCCCTTAACTAATCAGATTGAAGAATCGTTAATGAGCAGCGCAGACACAGAACCAAGAAGTTTAACCTAGAACAGTAAATTCAATGTAAAATCAGTTAGAGAAAGCGAACTAAAGAGAGGATAAGATAAATGGAATTAAAAGACAGAGATAAAAGAAGCATAAAGAAAATGTAAAAGAATTAAAGTTTATTTTTTTTAAATGTCCAACAACAATTAAAACCAGAAGAAATGAGACTCCATAATTTTTTTAAGTTAATTTTCAGTGCCAGTGAGGTTGTTTGCCAATCATTAATACTTACCACGCCATTAAAAGTTAGTTTAGACCCAGAAAACCAAACCTACCTTTTTTCTGTGTAGATTAGTTTGTTTCCAGCTGGGCAGGAGAGCAACTTCGCACAGGTCCAATCATTTCACCGGGGATCCAGCCGGCGAGCTGACCTTCCCCCACAGCTTTCAGACGAGCAGGGCATCTGGTAGAGCAACTTCCAGATTTCCGGGTTTAACTGCGTAGGTGCAGTCGCCGGAAGTTCCGATGTAATTTGCACTGAAACAACGATGAGCCTTGCTCGGCTCACCGTTATTTTAAGAGCAAATTCCGGGCCATTATTGTATATTTATGGCCGCTAATGTAAATCTGAAAGGTAATATTTTACAACCTACAGCCTATAAACTGCAGTCTGACTGTATCTGATTTATTTCACCCTTGGGCTAAATTCTGAAATACATATAATAGAATACTTTCTCATATTCCAGTGATCACGGAAATGGGCAATAGTCTCTGTTCTGCAATGCATACGGACAATGCCTATCGATACCGTTCGCAGCCTTGGCATCCTATTTGACCCTGAGATGAGCTTCTGACCACATATCCGCTCAATTACCAAGACCGCCTACTTCCACCTCCGTAACATCGCCCGTCTCCGTCCCTGCCTCAGCTTATCTGCTGTTGAAACCCTCATCCATGCCTTAGTTACCACTAGACTTGACTATTCCAATGCTCTCCTGGCCGGCATCCCATCTTCCACCCTCCATAAACTTGAGCTCATCCAAAGCTCTGCTGCCCGTATCCTAACTCGTACCAAGTCCCGTTCACCCATCAACCCTGTGCTCACTGACCTACATTGGCTCCAGGTCTGGGAATGCCTCATCCTTAAAATTCTCATCCTTGTTTTCAAATCCCTAAATGGCCTCGCCCCTCCCTATCTCTGTAACCTCCTCCAGTCCTACAACCCTCCGAGATCTCTGTGCTCCTCTGATTCTTGCCTCTTGCGCCTCCCCGATTTTAATCGCTCCACTATTGATGGCCGTGGCTTCAGCTGCCTAGGCCCTAAGCTCTGGAATTCCCTCCCTAAACATCTCCGTCTCTCTACCTCTCTCTCCTCCTTTAAGACGCTCCTTAAAACCTAACTCTTTGACCAAGCTTTTGGACACCTGTTCTAATATCTCCTTATATGGCTCAGTGTCAAATTTTGTTTGAAAATCGCTCCTGTGAAGCAACCTGGGATGTTTTACTACATTAAAGGCGCTATATAAATGCAAGTTGTTGTTGTTGATAGCACTGACTCAAAATCTGGCTGACTCTTTTAACAGGGAAGAGCAAAATCTACTTTCTAGCACATGATTTCTTTTCAGCTAATCAGCTTTAGTGTTTTTAATTTGACATTATCCAGTTGATAATTTTAAGCAAAAAACAAAATTGGCAGGATTGTACTCGCATTTATTTTACTCCAAAATTACCAATAAGAAGAATTTCATCCTAAGGTTGTGACGATTGCAAGTTAAGTTTCAAACTCTTTTTCATAGTCATTTTTAATTTCCAAGCAATTTTCCTCTGTGGCTTAGAATCATAGAATCATACAGCACAGAAGGAGACCATTCAGCCCTCTGGTTCTTCTGCCAATCTCTGTCCTCTAGTTATCGACCCTCCTGCCAGTGGAAACAGTTTCCCCCTTATTTACTCTATTAAAACCCTTCATAATTTTGAACACCTCTATTAAATCTCCCCTTAACCTTCTCTGCTCTAAGGAGAACAATCCCGGCCTCTCTATCCTCTCCACATATCTGAAGTCCCTCATCCCTGGTATCATTCTAGTAAATCCCCTTTGCACCCTCTCCATGGCCTTGACATCCTTCCTAAAGTGTGGTGCCCAGAGTTGGACACAATACTCCGGCTGAGGCCTCACCAGTGATTTATAAAGGTTTGGTGTAACTTTCTTGCTTTAGTACTCCATGCCCCTATTGAAGCCAAAGATCCTGTCTGCTTTGTTAACAGCCTTATCAACTTGTCCTGCCACCTTCAAAGACTTGGACAGCCCAGCTGTTTGGTAACAAGTGTAAACCAAATGCTGTCTCTCCAACGGGATAATGCAGAATAAAGGGTTTGGGGAATAACAGAGAACAGAATTTATCATGGAGACAAAAGAAAGAACTTGTGTTTATATAGTGCCTTTCACATCACCAGGACACCCCAAAGCCAATGAATTCACAGCCAATGAATTACTTTTTGAAGTTTTTCGCACAAGCAGCAATTTCAAAAATGGCCAGTTAAGTGAGGGCTAATCTTGGCCAGGAGCTCGGAATAGTATAAATGATTAGAGATTACTTTTATTGTTATCTTTCACCCCCATCCATCATCAAACATTCTATCAAGATAGATTTTTTAAAATTTGTTCTTTGGAGTATTTGTTACCCATCTCTATCTCAAGGAAGTTATATTACAAATGTAAGGAATCTTACAACACCAGGTTATAGTCCAACAGTTTTATTTGAAAATCACAAGCTTTCGGAGATTATCTCCTTCATCAGGTGAGTGAGTGAAAGGTTCTCAAATCGCATATCTTATATTAGGCTGGGACACCATCACACCAATCAAAGGTGTTGTTGGTGTTCAGACAGGTTAGCCACGGAAAACAGTACATCCCAGTATACTGAATACACAATGGGTCAGATTACAAAGCCAGAGAGAGAAAGAGACCTGAAAGGCAGAGAGAGAGAGAGAATGTCCAGTTGTATTAAAAACAGCTAACTTTTTTTTCCTGCTGGTGGGGTTACGTGTAACGTGACATGAACCCAAGATCCCGGTTGAGGCCGTCCTCATGGGTGCGGAACTTGGCTATCAATTTCTGCTCGACGATTTTGCGTTGTCATGTGTCTCGAAGGCCGCCTTGGAGAACGCTCACCCGAAGATCGGTGGCTGAATGTCCTTGACTGCTAAAGTGTTCCCCAAAGGGGAGGGAATGATGCCACAATTGTACAGAGCCTTGATCGGACCCCATCTGGAGTATTGTGATCAGTTTCGGGCACCGCACCTCTGGAAGGATATATCAAAGCAGATTCACCAGAATGATACCAGGGCTGAAAGGGTTAACTTATGAGGAAAGGTCCCTTAAACTTGGGTTGTTTTCCCTTGAGTCTAGGAGGCTGAGGGGTGATCCAATTGAGGTGTTTAAAATGATAAAAAGATCCAATAGGGTAGTTACAGGGAAGCTATTTCCTCTGATGGATGAATCTAGAACAAAAGGACACAATCTTAAAATTAGAGCTAGGCCATTAAATCAGGAAGCACTTTTTCACACAAAAGGGAGTGGAAATTTGGAATTCTCTCCACCAAAAGGCTGTGGATGCCGGGACAATTTAACTTTCCATGACTGAGATCGACAGATTTTTATTAGGCAAGGGTATCAAAGGATGTGGATCAAAGGTGGGTATATGGAGTTGAGGTTCAGATCAGCCGTGATCTAATTGAATGGAGGAACAGGCTCAAGGGGTTGAATGTCCTACTCCCATTACTATGTTCCTAATTGCCCTGACAGCATTACGAATCAACCATATAGTGTGGGACTGGAGTCACATGTAGGCCAGTTACAAGCAGCAGGTTCCCCTTCCCTGAAGGACATTAATGATCCAATTGGTTTTTATGACAATCCAGCCGCTCCCATGGTAATTTTTTTTCTGGTAATAGCTGACAAACTACCAGATTTATTGAACTTAAGTAGTGGCATTTGAACTCATGGCCTCTGGATTGCTCTCCAATACATGTCCTTCCTTACCCCCACTCATATGAAATGTCACGCATGTAGCCCGCAGCCCGCACTTATACTTTCCTGTTAAAGTTATCGAAGGTAACTTTAACAAGATAAGTAACGTGACTAACTACATGCAAGAGATTGCAATAATTATTTTAAAAATAGCACAAACATAATGATACAGCCAATTCAGCAACCCTGGTTAAGAACATAAGAACATAAGAAATAGGAGCAGGAGTAGGCCAATCGGCCCCTCGAGCCTGCTCCGCCATTCAATAAGATCATGGCTGATCTGATCCTAACCTCAAATCTAAATTTGTGTCCAATTTCCTGCCCGCTCCCCGTAACCCCTAATTCCCTTTACTTCTATAAGAAACATGCAGGATCAAAGCATTGCACGATAATCCAGAATATTGTGCGTAGACAATGATATCATTGGCCCAGAACTTCCTGGAGCAAGGCATCTCATGTTGTGCACCATGAGTTGGATTTTTTTTCCTCACCCTTCAACTCCAATTATTTTTGCACCACAAATTGCTGGATGTGCGAATTGATAACGGTCAATGAGGCATCTGGGACCTTGGTGAACGAAGGGACCAACCGTCTATCTCCTTAACCGGTTAAATTTAAGGAGAAAGAAACAGAGCAAAGGGTGGAGCAGGAAAGAGGGTGAATTAGAGTCAAGTTTGATAAAGAAAGAGAAATAGAGAGGGAAAGAAAGATTGGATTAAGAGAGAGAGAAAAAAGAGACAGAAAGGAAAAGTAATTAAAATAGAATTTAAATTTTAAAAACCTCTAGAAACAATTTACTGCCTGCAGGAGTGAGACTCCACAGTTTCAATTGTTTCCTTTCTGAGCCTCCGAAGTTGAGTGACATGTCAGGATCACAAATCCACCGTGTTAACAGGATCCTTATGCCGCGAAACAGCTGCCCTAGCTTTCTGCGGCGAGTTTAATTTGTACGGTAAGGGAGCCTGACGACTGAGCGGCATAAATGGTCCAGCAATTTGTGGCGATTTGCAGCTCACACTGTATCTCTTCCTCACCACAAGTTGCTGGGTTTTTTTAACGCACTAATAACGCCGAGCACATTAACCTCGCCGTTATTTTTCCGGCATATTCTGGTCCATTGTCAAGATCAAGGATATCCAGAAAGCAACAGTTCTTAAAAGGTTGCTGTTGCCACTTCAAGACAACTGTTTTTAGGCTTCAGGTCAGCAATGGACAATGCGCAAAAGTATGTGGTGAGAACAGCCACTTTGATGGGGATTACTGATTCATACAGTTCCTCCTATACCATCACTGATACTTACTGACCCCTAGAGTTCCTCCTTTACCATAGAATTCCTTCTGCATCATCACTGGTACGTACCAAATAACATCAATGGAAGGTAATGAATACTATTGACTCATGACCATAGAGTAGCCCTATTGACCCATAGAATTCATCTTGTTACCATCACTGATTGATTAAGGAGAATATTGCAGTGCTGGAAAGAGAGGATGTCCTGGAGGAGTCAAGGACAGAATCTATTTGGTTAGAGTTAAGAAACAATTAAGGTGCCATTACACTATTTGGGTGTATTCTATAGGCCACCAACTAGTGGGATGGAAATAGAGGAGCAAATTTGCAGGGAAATTACAGAGAAGTGCAAGAACCACAGAGTAGTGATAACGGGGGACTTCAACTATCCTAATATAGACTGGGATAATAATAATAATATAAGGGGCAAAGAGGGAGAGGAATTTTTTAAGTGTGTTCAGGACAACTTTCTTGACCAGTACGTTTCCGGCCCAATGAGGAAGGAGGCATTGCTGGACATGGTTCTATGGAATGAGACGGGCCAAGTGGAGCAAGTGTCAGTGGGGGAGCATTGAGGGAGCAGCGATGATAGTATCATAAGGTTTAGAATAGCTATGGAAAAGGACACGGACCACTCTAAAGTAAAAATACTCAATTGGAGGGGGGCCAATTTTAGTGGGATGAGAACAGATCTGGCCTGGGTAAATTGGAATCAAAGATTGGCAGGCAGAACTGTAATTGAACAGTGGGCGGCTGTTAAAGAGGAGATGGTTCGGGTACAGTCTAGGTACATTCCCACGAGGCACATAGGTAGGGCAACTAAAGCCAGAGCTCCATGGATGACAAAACAGATACAGAATAAGATTGAAGCAGAAAAAAGGGGTGTAAGACAAATGTCAGATTGATAACGCAAGTGAGAGCCAGGCAGAATATAGAAAGTTTAGAGGGGAAGTGAAAAAGGAAATAAGAGGGGCAAAGAGAGAGTATGAGAATAGACTGGGGGCCAACATAAAAGGGAATCCAGAAGTCTTCTACAGGTATGTAAACAGTAAACGGGTAGTAAGAGGAGGGGTGGGGCCGATTAGGGACCATAAACGAGCTCTACTCATGGAGGCAGAGGGCATGGCCAAGGTACTAAATGAGTACTTTACATCTGCCTTCACCAAGGAAGGAGATGCTGCCAGAGCCTCAGGAAAGGAAGATTTAGTTGAGATACTGGATGGACTAAAAATTGATGAAGAGGTACGAGAAAGGCTAGCTATGCTAAAGTAGATAAGTCACCCGGTCCGGATGGGATGCATCCTAGAATGCTGAGGAGAGTGAAGGTGGAAATTGCGGAGGTACTGGTCATAATCTTCCAAACATCCTTAGATCCTTAGTGCCAGAGGACTGGAAAATTGCAAATGTTACACCCTTGTTCAAAAAAGGGTGTAAAGATAAATCCAGCAACTATAGGCCAGTCAGTTTAACCTCGGTGGTGGGGAAACTTTTAGAAACGATAACCCAGGACAGAATTAACAGTCACTTGGACGAGTGTGGATTGATCAGGGAAAGCCAGCACGAATTTGTTAAAGGCAAATCACGTTTAACTATCCTGATACAGTTTTTTTGATGAGGTAACAGGGTGGGTAGATGAAGGCAATGCAGTTGATGTGGTGCATATGGACTTTCAAAAGACAATTGATAAAGTGCCGCATGGTAGGCTTGTCATCAAGATTGCAGCCCATGGAATAAAGGGGGCAGTAGCAACATGGATATAGAATTGGCTAAGTGACAGGAAACAGAGAGTAGTGGTGAACGGTTGTTTATCCGACTGGAGGGAGGTGTACAGTGGTGTTCCCCAGGGGCCGGTGCTGGGACCACTGCTTTTCTTGATATATATTAATGATTTGGACTTAGGTGTACAGAGCACAATTTCAGAATTTGCAGATGACACAAAACTCGGAAGGGTAGTGAACTGTGAGGAGGATAGTGATAGACTTCAAGAGGATATAGACAGGCTGGTGGCATGGGCGGACACGTGACAGATGAAACTTAACACAGAAAAATGTGAGGTGATGCATTTTGGTAGGAAAAATTAAGAGAAGCAACATAAGCTAAAGGGCACAATTCTAAAAGGAGTACAGAAACAGAGAGATCTGGGGGTATATGTACACTAATTATTGAAGGTGGCAGGGCAGGTTGAGAAAGCGGTTAAAAAAGCATACGGATTTCTGGGCTTTATAAATAGAGGCATAGAGTACAAAAGTATGGAAGTCATGATGAACCTTTATAAAACACTGGTTCGGCCACAACTGGAGCATTGTGTCCAGTTCTGGGCACTGCACTTTAGGAAAGATGCGAAGGCCTTAGAGAGGGTGCAGAAGAGATTTACTAGAATGATTCCAGGGATGAGGGACTTTAGTTACGTGGATAGACTGCAGAAGCTGGGGTTGTTCTCCTTGGAACAGAGATGGTTGCGAGGAGATTTGATAGAGGTATTCAAAATCATGAAGGGTCTTGACAGAGTAGATAGAGAGAAACTGTTCCCATTGGCGGAAGGGTCAAGACCCTGAGGGCATATATTTAATGTGATTGGCAAAAGAACCAAAGGTGACATGAGGAAAAACTTTTTTACACAGCGAGTGGTTAGGATCTGGAATGCACTGCCCGAGGGGGTGATGGAGGCAGATTCAATTATGGCCTTCAAAAGGGAACTTGAAAGGAAAAAAATTTGCAGGGCTACAGGGAAGTGGGACTAGCTGGATTGGTCTTGCACAAAGCCAGCGCGGACTTGATTGGCCGAATGGCCTCCTTCGTGCTTTACCCTTTCTTTAATTCTATGTACATGGTGGAAAATTGAAGTAAATTGAAAGATTCATCACAGTTACAGAACAATGATAAATAGCCTAATAAGTCATTTCCCAATCGCAAGTGACTACCAGTTGATGCTGTCAATAGGAATTAATTAAAAGGCCTGAAATTTACAATCAAGCTTCATTATCACAAACTCATGGAGATCAGCAAACTGCAGAGTCCCAGCGTCAATTTGAGGAGCTGGGTCAGTTGGCAAACTGTTGGCCGACTGTTTGGATCTCCATTCCAGCTGGCCTTCAGATCAAGGGAGCTGCCAGTTCCATTTTGCACCTCTTGAGTTCTAAGCAATGTTACCTCAAAAAGTTGGAGCCATAGAGGTGCAGAAAATCTCTCTTTGCTGAAGACAAACCAAGGCCATAAGCCTACTTGCTCTTTAAAGGGATGCAGCAGCAAAGCGCAAGACTGGAAGGGGTATGAAGAATTATCTGAGATTATCTCGTCTTGCTGAAAGTTTGCGAAGATAAGCCTTTGCAAACCTCAACCAGCTGTGGACCTGCCTGACTTACTCATTAAACTAGATTATTATCAGCCTATTTTAACTGAGTCTAAATGTCATTTTTAAATGGCAATTTCTCTGGTCTATATTAAGTGAAAATATTGGGTGACTAGCCCTCCATAGCATTTCAGATATTAGACTTTGGTGCTTCTCTCATTTAGAAGAATAGAGGGTAAAGGCAAACGCTGTAATTATTGCAATGGGTTGGACAATACATTGTTCCGACAAGAGCTTCAGCTGTGACTAAGTGAAGCAGAACAACACCAGTAGAGTAGGTATTATTAGTTTTTATTTGAGTGCCTTTCAAACATAAGGGAATTCTAGTAGGGATTTAATGGACTTGATAAGTTATAGGATCTGACATCATTTATCTATCAAAATGATGAACTGGAATTATTTTTCCTACAGGGTGAATTCACTATAGAACTAACTTTTATCTCACTGCATTGTCAAAATCTCTGCTATAGTATTCTGCCCCATACTAAGTCCCACTATCTCATCACATCACCCCTATCCTTACTGGTCTACATTGGCTCCCCACTCCCACTCATCCACAAATCCATCCATTGTAATGCCGCACCTTACCTCTGCAACCTCCTCCAGCCTTATACTAGACATCCAGTACTAGATGAGCAGAAATTTCCTCCAATTAAACATTGGGAAGACTGAAGCCAATGTTTGTGGTTCCCGCCACAAACTCTGTTCCCTAGTCATCGATTCCATCCCATATATTGCCGTTCCTTCATCGTCGCTGGGTCAAAATCCTGGAACTCCCTTCCTAACAGCACTGTGGGAGAACCTTCACCACACGGACTGCAGCGGTTCAAGAAGGCGGCTCACCACCACCTTCTCAAGGGCAATTAGGGATGGGCAATAAATGCTGGCCTCGCCAACGACGCCCACATCCCATGAACGAATAAAAAACAACTCCCTGGCCACTGTCTCAAAGCTGAAACAAACTATTTACAACCTTGCCATCCTATTTGACCCTGAGCTGAGTTCTGACTCCATATCCTTTCCATCACTAAGACTGTCTACTTCCACCTCTGTAACATTGTCCATCTTCACCATTGCCTCAGCCCACCTGCTGCTGAAAGCCTCATCCATGCTTTTGTTACCTCCAGAATTGATGATTCAAATGCTCTCCTGGCCGGCCTCCCAACTGCCACCCTCCATAAACTTGAGCTCATCCAAAACTCTGTTGCTTATATCCTAACTTGTACCAAGTCCCATTCACCCTTCACTCCTGTGCTCGCTGATCTAGATTGGCTCCCAATCCACCAACGCCTCAAATTTAAAATTCTCCTCCCTATCTCTGTAACCTCCTCCAGCCTTACATTCCTCCGAGATCTCTGCGTTCCTCCAACTATGGCCTCTTCTGCATCCCCGATTTCCTTCACCCCACCATTGGTGACTGTGCCTTCAGCTGGCAAGGCCCTAAGCATTGGAATTCCCTCCCTAAACTTCTCCGCCTCTCCACCTCCCTCCCTTCCTTTAAGACGCTCCTTAAAATCTAGCTCTTTGTTCAAGAGTTTGGTCACCTGTCCTAATATCTCCTTCTTCGGCTCGAAAATCTTTGCAATCTGATTACACTCCTGTGAACTGCCTTGGAACATTTTACTACATTAAAGGCACTACGTCAGTTCCTCTGACTCTGACCACTTGTCCATCCCCCCTCCCTTTGCCTTACCATTGGTGTCAGGGCCTTTAGCTGCCTGAGTCCTACACTCTGTGATACCCTGCTTAAACCTTTACCTTTCCACCTCTCCTCCTTTCAAAACCCATCTCTTCGAGCCAAATACATAACGTGCTGACCCAGAGGGCATAGTGCTACCAACTGAGCCAAGTTGGCACGCATAAAGGAGATGAGTTCCAGAAATGAACTTGAGATAAGTCTTCATCCAGGTCCTTAAAATGTTTTAGAGGTAAGCAGACAAATTGTGACCATGTAACAGAACAATATTCTGAGAAGACTGGGTGCAGATTTGAAGGGCAAATCAAGCTAGAAACAAGACTAGAGATTGGAACAAATTACCCCCTCTTCATCGAATCGGTGATACATGAAACAGACTCCAGCAAAGCATATAATGCTGGTAATTAATTATTAGGAACGTAGGGACAGGAAGAAGCCATTCAACCCCTCAAGCCTATTCCGCCATTCAATTGTACCATCCACAGGATGCACTGCAGCAACTCGCCAAGGCTTCTTCGACAGCACCTCCCAAACCCCTGACCCCTACCACCTAGAAGGACAAGAGCAGCAGGCACATGGGAACAACACCACCTGCACGTTCCCCTCCAAGTCACACACCATCCCGACTTGGAAATATATCGGCCGTTCCTTCATCGTCGCTGGGTCAAAATCCTGTAACTCCCTTTCTAACAGCACTGTGGGAGAACCTTCACCACACGGACTGTAGCGGTTCAAGAAGGCGGCTCACCACCACCTTCTCAAGGGCAATTAGGGATGGGCAATAAATGCTGGCCTCGCCAGCGCCGCCCACATCCCATGAACGAATAAAAAAAAAATTAGATCACAACTTAATTTACCCACCTTGATTCCATATCCCTTAACACCCTTACCTAACAAAAATAAACTGGATAAACAACTACTTAGGAATGGCATTAAAGGGTATAGGAACATGTATTAAAGAGCTGACCAAATACTACGTGGAACACAGTAGCTCCTATGTAACCGGGACAAAGAAAATGTCATGATGTGGAGATGCCGGTGATGGACTGGGGTGGACAAATGTAAGGAATCTTACAACACCAGGTTATAGTCCAACAGTCAACTGTGGAAACCAAATGGTCTTCAAAATTATGCGGCCCGTAAATCTGACCATTTCCGAATTCTTGATGTGCCCCTCCATTGCACAAAGATCTGTGCCAGGAACATTAAATGATAACATTCACTCCACAACATACGATATTGCAGCGTGGAACCTGATCTTTCCTTAACCTTATTATGCACGGCACCATTACAGAGAGAGAGAGGAGATATTTATTGAAACCCAAGTCACGGAGGTGAAAGCCCAATATACTAACCTACTGAACCATTCACTCAGTCCCCTTAAGAACCTTGCATATTGACATAATCATCTTCAACTTTAAACAAGTTGAGAACCTCCACGGAGACAAGGAAAACAGATGCACTGTAACCTCTGGGATTTTGTAGATGTATTCCCACACCTCGAATCTGCATTGCAAAAGCTCTAGCAGGCAGACAGGCTGGTTGATGTTACATGATTCAAAGTACCTGATGAACATACATAGCAGAGACTTAATAATATAACATTTGGAGCTGTAATCTATAATTCAAACATAACGTATAAAATTTCTTACTCAGAAAAAAATGAAAGGACTTTATCGCGTCCCCATTATGTTTTATTTCTTTTCCGTCAGTAAATTTATAACCCTTTGTGTAACATGGTCTTTGTAGAATTTGCAGATCTCTCTTTTTTTTATTGAGTGTTTGGTAATTAAGCTTCAGTTTTACTGGAAAAGCTGTGGTAAGAAATTACAGACTCGCCATTTACTAACATTAAATTATATGAGCTGGAAATCCATTCTCCCAGCCATCCAGTGAGTGACTATGAAATTTTGAGTTGCACTGTCTATTGATGGCTGTCTAATCTAAAAAACTGACAGGTCCACCGATGGCTTAGTGCTTAAAGGTATTGACCTGTGTAATACAAAGCTATACGGACCAGAAGGTTTGATCCCCAGGCGACCACATTGTTGATCTCTGCCGGAGCAGCTTCTGGAGTCAGCAACCCTGGACTAGGGAAAGGAACAGATCCACCCAGCGCTACTGCTCCTGATCGCTGTTCACAAAGCCCTGCTGGAAACCCTGTGCATGTGTGTGTGTGTGTGTGTGTGTGTGTGTGCACAAGTTTGTGTGTGTGTGCGCGGACAAATGTGTGCGTACGCACAAGAGTGTGTGTGTGTGTGTGTGTGTGTGCACGCGCACAAATGTGTAGAGTGTGTGTGTGCGGATGGATAAGTGTGCGTGCACGCGGACAAATGTGTGCGTGCCCACAAGAGTGTGTGTGTGTGTGTGTGTGTGTGCGCGCGCGCATGCTGGCGCATGCCAGATGAGGATGGGATCAGGCTCAACTGTGATGCACCCCATGGTTGTTTAGGCTCACAGTAACATTCAATGTTTTGGTTCACACCTCAACAGTGGCCAATTAGAGAAGTAACTGTACACTTGTATGAGTCAGGAGAAGCGTGGTGGGAGGGAGGGGAAAATCGGTCAAATGTGTGACATCCAAACTCTATCTCCATTGGCCTGTGCAGTGATGGCAGGACCACTGCTCATTTAAGTATGATGGGGTGGAGGGGGGGGGTTAGGACCGGCAATCGGGAGGGAGGGGGGGACCGGGAGAGGTCACAGGTTTGGAGGGAGGGGAGTCAGCCGATCACGGTAGAAGATTTTCTTGAGGGGCTGGGGGCTAGCCCTCCTGCTCCTCCTGGCCTACAAGCATTGCTCTAAAAAACACTTACCTGCTGGATCTGGCTGCTCCCTCCTTCCTTTAGCTGCCAGGTTTCCCAAGCCCGGGGAAACCCGGCTGGCCAGCGTTAGATTTAAATGGCTGCCAAAATATCAGGAGCGAAACCTCATTTACAAATTATAATGAAGGACCTGCCTCTCCAGAGCGGGTTACTCGGACGCCCCCAAACTCACCACGGTTAGAACGGAAGCAGGTGCGTTCACAGGCGGTTGGGGTTGGGTTTCACAAATTCACTGATTTAACCCCCCACCCCGACCCTCTCCTGCCTGCCGCGGGGGGAAGGGGTTAAAATTCCTCCCCTAATCTCTGCAAGCAGTTTTCTTCTGACGTGTGATCATCTGGGCTTGTAGACATTATGGTACAATGCGGTTATGGTACTGGACCAAAAAAAAGCCAAGAAGCCATGAGTTCAACTTCGACTGGCGCTATAGAAATTGACTACAAAAGCCAGTGCATGTTTGTAAAAACCGAACTGGTTCACTAACGTCCTTCAGGGAATTAAATGTGACGGCCATTCCCAGTCTGGCCTACACTACAGGGTTGACTCTTTTAACAAACACACTCAGTAGTACAATCGCTACCATACCAGTTCAAGGAGAAGGCCCACTGCCACCACTTTCTCAGGGCGGGCAATAAGTGCAGCCTTGCCAGTGTCATCCAGATGCTGAGAACAAATTGAGAAAACCCTTGGTCGTGACACAAAGACGAGAACCAAAAGGTGCAAACACAACTGTCTGATATGCCTTCTGTGATCTTCATCCTCAGAACTCGTGAATAGAGAGGAATGGTCAGGAAGATCCCATCAATCTTCTCAAAAAAGACACAGATTGAACAAATGGTCGAAAAATTATAGGTAATGCATACCTAAATTTCTGATGTGCACTCTTGTCAGGTGAGCATCCCACCCGGAAAATTGTTCTTTTAATGTAAGAAAATGTCTCAAGATACTTCACAGTGTAATTTCAAAACCATAGATATTTGTGCTTTGAAAATACCTCTGTAAAGTTGCATTTTGTTGGTCGGTGCATTGAAGGAGAGGTTGAGATGTGCATTTGGGACGATGTAATAAGAGCTGTGGGTGTTTCATTTTACTTCCACCATAACTGATCTGAAGTGTATACGTTGCTACAAATGGAAGATGGTCCATTCTTTGTCATTGTTGACCCAAATCTTGATCAGTATTCACATACAACCAGTCCTAAAGAAAGAAAGAACTTGCATTTATATAGCGCCTTTCACAACCTCAAGACGTCCCAAAGCACTTTACAGCCAATTAAATACTTTTGAAGTGTAGTCACTGTTGTAATGTAGGAAAGGCGGCAGCCAATTTGCGCACAGCAAGATCCCACAAACAGAAATGTGATAATGTCCAGATAATCTGTTTTTAGATGTTGGTTGAGGGATAAATATTGGCCAGGATACCAAGGAGAACTCCCCCGCTCTTCTTCGAATAGTGCTATGGGATCTTTTACGTTCAGCTGAGAGGGTAGACGGGGCCTCGGTGTAACATCTGGTCTGAAAGACGGAACCTCCGACAGTGCAGCACTCCCTCAGCACTGCACTGGGTGTGTCAGCCTGGATTATGGGCTCAAGTCTTTGGAGGCGAGAGTGCTACCACTGAGCCATGGCCCAAGACCCATAGGTTTACATGGACTCACACTTTTCTATGCGCTTAAATAGAGATATGGACAAACGCACACATTTGTATTTGGGCAAGCACGTACACATAGATATACATCTAATTAGACAATGAAAGGGGTACATTTTTCTAGGTCCTACTGCTGGCACAGAGCCTCACTAGAGGCGGGAGTACAGGTTGGAGATAAGGCTACAGCACCGCTGGGTAAATCTCAAGTATTGGTCTTGCAAAGCTTAGTGCGATGGCAGCGCAAATTATGAATCCGAGCATGGAGACAATGAACAGAAATAAAATCGTGCGGGTTTGTGAGTCAGGCGCACTGATCACTGCACCAGAGCGCCCACTGTGCACTTTTCTCGTGGGAAGCTTCTTGCCGGGAGCACAAGATTGTAATCTTCCGTTGATGGCACGGCTGTGAGCAGAAAATTCCTGGCACAAACAGCACCACGGAACTTGAACCCCTCTTCTACCATTCCATGAAACCCCAGCCCCTGGCACCCAGTAGAATCATTGAATCTTACAGCCACAGAAGGAGGCCATTCGGCCCATCGTGCCTGCGATGGCTCTTTGGAAAGAGCTATCCAATTAGTCCCATTCCCTCGACCTTTCCCCATAGTCCTGCAAATTTCCTCCCCGTCATGCATTTATCCAATTCCCTTTTAAAAGTTACCATTGAATCTGCTTCCACCATCCTTTCAGGCAGTGAATTCCAAATCATAACAACTCGCTGCGTAAAAACAAAGTCTCCTCTTCTTGTCTCTGGCTCTTTTGCCAATTACCTTAAATCTGTGTCCTCTGGTTACCGACCCTCCTGCCAGTGGAAACAGTTTCTCCTTATTTACTCCATCAAAACCCTTCAAGATTTTGAACCCTTCTATCAAATCTCCCCTTAACCCTCTCTACTCTAAGGAGAACAACCCCAACGCCTCCAGTCTCTCCACATAACTGAAGTCCAAGTAATCTAAAGTTTTAAAGATGATTGCATGGAATTCTACAATAGATTGCGAACCAGATTTATAAAGATAGGATCTCACTTCATCTAAGTTAAACTTTCTCACTTATACTGCAACTCAATATACCAATTGAGTTAATCGAATGGAATATGGTTGCACCACACAGCAGTTTGAATAATGGATTTTAACAGATGAAAGCACCTTTCAATTAAAAATGAACGATGTCTAGCAGAATACAGTGTTCTCGTTTGATCTTTTATTGTCTTCCTCTGATCTCCCCCAGGAGCCCCCTACACAGCCACAAGCTACTGTGCATTGTGTCATGTTTTAACCTCAAAATTGGTGCTTCAGCCTCAAGGGTATCCTACTGAGTGCTCTAAAATTAATTAGGTCTAGGAGTTGGTTTCTAATTCCATCCTGGCTGAGATGTGCTGATACTTAAATTGCTCGATCAGACAGTGTGTGTGTGCGGTTGCGTGCGCCCTTCTCCACCCCTGCCTCAGCTCATCTGCTGCTGAAACCCTCATCCATGCCTTTGTTACCTCTAGACTTGACTATTCCAATGTTCTCCTGGCCGGCCCCCCATCTTGCACCCTCCATAAACTTGAGCTCATCCAAAACTCTGCTGCCCCTCTGTATCCTAACTCGCACCAAGTCCCGTTCATCCATCACCCCCACTGTGCTCGCTGACTAATATTGGCTCCCAGTCCGGCAACGCCTCGATTTTAAAACTCTCATCCTTGTTTTCAATCCCTCCATGGCCTCGCCCCTCTCTATCTCTGTAACCTGCTCCAGTCCTAAGATCCTCCGAGATCTCTGCGCTCCTCCAGTTCTTGCCTCTTGCACATCCCCGATTTTAATCGCTCCACCATTGGTGGCCGTGCCTTCAGCTGCCTAGGCCCTAAACTCTGGAATTTCCTCCCTAAACCTCTCCGCCTCTCTACCTCTCTCTCCTCCTTTGAGACGCTCCTTAAAACCTACTTCTTTGACCAAGCTTTTGACACCTGTCCTAATATCTGCTTATGTGGCTCGGTGGTTAGGCCGCATGTGAATCAGGTAATCCTTAACGGAGCAATTCCACCATGGATTATTAATAAATGATTATTATCGTGTCTGAGATAATGAACCTGCCTTGATGGTATCAATTTAACTGAAATTATTAACTTGTCCAAAAGTTAGATAGGCACATGAGGGAGAAAGGAATAGAGGTTATGCTGATGGGGCTAGACGAAGAGGGGTGGGAGGAGGCTCGTGTGGAGCATAAATGCCGGCATGGACCAGTTGGGCCGAATGGCCTGTTTCTGGTTCTGTGTTTCTCGATGTAACTCTAAGCAAAAAGTTGTTAAACTACCAAAGATTAGTAATCTATCAAAGATTACTAACCGGCCTGAAATTGTTAACTTATCTGAGATTGTTAACCAGCCTGAGATTGTTAACCTATCTGAGACTATTAATCTGTTTGAGAATATGATTCTGCCAGAGAAACCTGCAGTTGCCTTCAGTGAATTTTCACTGGAACAACCTTTCAAAATCAATATAAAAAACCACTGCCAAAGATGGTTTGGACAGTCCTAGAGCTCCCCCTAAAGGATGGATTTATTTTTGTCTGCTTTGCAGAAAAGTATTTTTCTCCAATTTGCATCTCAAATTCCAACAGGTTTAGTATCAAGATAAAGTAAAAGCCACTCTACTTCGTAAAGCTTTCACGCTGTCAGATCCAAGTGAAGATTTAATTGTGTCTGTCTGTACGCAGGCTGTATTTAAACTAGGCTGCTATCTGATTTTTTTTTTCCTGTGTGTACACGAATGCCCAGGCATTTTTGTTGGGTTTTTTTTTGTGCTTATCGACGTAACGAATGTTAACCCTGGGAAGTATGATACTCCTCTATTTCGGGGATCCGGTGTCAGCGTTAAGCACTCACAGGTCAGGTGTAATGCAGTTAGAAACAGATTAAAATTCCCTCCGCTCAACCCCGACAGTGTGTCTCAGCACCTCTCTTACACCAAAGTTTTCTTTCCATTTCAAGATGGCAGCCATGGCTCGGTGGGTAACTCCCTCGGTGGGTAACTCCCTCTGAGTCAGAAGGTGTGTGGGTTCCAATCCCACTCCAGAGACTTGAGCACATAATCAAGGGTGACACTCCCCAGTGCAGTACTAAGGGAGTGAAGACCTCAAGAATGCTCTATGCAGGGCTGTGGGGAGAAAGAAGGGCAGTAGGATCAATTTTCTAGTCTTCCCTCAAACTTCAATCTTTCAAAGTTGGAACTAGGCCTTGTGGGTCTACCCGGTGTCTCCACAGTTTGAATAATGTTGATCACCGGTATTAGGGGTCTGAGTTATGAGGAAAGACTGGAGAAGCTTGGGGTTCTCCACCAAGAAAGGAGGTGTCTGAGATGTGATCTTATAGAGTTAAGATAGTTAATGGTATAGAATCATACAGTACGGAAGGTCATTCCACTCATTGTGCCAGTGCTGGCTCTATTGAAACAGCTATCCAATTAGTCCCACTCACCTGCACTTTCCACGTAGCCCGACAATTTTATCCTTTTCCAGTATATACCCAATTCCCTTTTGTAAGTCACTATGCTTCCACCATCCTTGCAGGCGGTGCACTCCAGATCATTACAACTTTTTGCTAAAAAAAAAATTTCTCATCATCTCCCCTCTGGTTCTTTTGCCAGTTGTTTTAAATGTGTGTCCTCTGGTCACCAAGAATGGAAACAGTTTCTCCATTTTTGCTCTATCAAAACCCCACGTAATTTTGAACACTTCGATTGAATTTCCCCTTAACCTTCCCATCACTCCCAGTGTTCGCTGACCTACATTGGCTCCAGGTCTGGCAATGCCTCGATCTTAAAATTCTCATCTTTGTTTTCAAATCCCTCCATGGCCTCGCCCCTCCCTGTCTCTGCAACCTCCTCCAGCCCTACAACCCTCCGAGATCTCTGCGCTCCTCCAATTCTTGCCTCATGCGCATCCCCGATTTTATTCGCTCCACCATTGGCGGCCGTGCCTTCAGCTGCCTAGGCCCTAAGCTCTGGAATTCCCTCCCTAAACCTCTCCGCCTCTCTACCTCTCTCTCCTCCTTTGAGACGCTCTATGGTTATCTTCAGACAA